>NC_084621.1:50106977-50441977 GCF_033978795.1 Nerophis ophidion | reverse complement strand
CCTTCTTAAGCAGGGGTACCTTTCGGGCACTGCAGGATTTTAACCCATTCCGTCGCAAAGTGTTGCCAACTGTTCTCCTGGTGACTGTGGTCCCAGCTGCCTTGAAGTCATTCACTAACTCCTGCTGAGTGGTTGCAGGACGATTTCTCACAGTTCTCATGATCATTGCAACCCCACGAGGTGAAATCTTCTGTGGAGCACCAGATCGAGGTCTGTTGATGGTCATGTTATACTTTTAAAATTTTCTAACAGTTGCACCAATGGTTGTTACTTTGATTCTTAGCATCTTGCTAATGTTTTTGTAGCCCATTCCAGATTTGTGCAGGTCAACAATCCTGTCTCTGAGGTCCTGAGAGAGTTATTTTGTCTTACCCATGTTGGAGAGCTTGGAATCTGTCTGAGTCTCTGATCAGGTGTCTTTTATAGAGGTGATTAGTTAGAACAGGTGTCTTCAATTCAGTCTTGAATTCCCAAGTTGATTGGGAGTGTCTAACTGCTCTGTGAAAGCCAGAAATCCTAATGCACACTAGAGGATAAAATACTTTTTTCCCCTCAATGAAATACAAATCAATTAAAATATATTCCTTAAAGTAAGTTTCTGGATTTTCTTTTTGATATTCTATCTCACCATGTTTAAATACATCTACCATTAAAACTATAGAATGATCATGTCTTTATTAGTGGGCAAACTAACAAAATCAGCAAGGGATCAAATACTTTTTACTCTCACTGTATATATATATATATATATATATATATATATATATATATATATATATATATATACACACACATTTTTTGGGAAACTGTTTTTATACCCAATCATGGCACCTACCTGTTCCCAATTAGCCTGGACACCTGTGGGATGTTCCAAAAAGTTTTTGATGAGCACTCCTCAACTTTATCAGTATTTATTGCCACCTTTCCCAACGTCTTTGTCAAGTGTTGCTGCCATCAAATTCTAAAGTTAATGATTATTTGCAAAAAAAATTATGTTCATCAGTTTGAACATCAAATATGTTGTCTTTGTAGCATATTCAACTGAATATGGATTGAAAATTATTTGCAAATCATTGTATTCCGTTTGTATATATATAGGGGCTGAAATATATATATATATATATATATTTTTTTTTTTTTTTTTTTTCCCCCGGTGAAAATATACTTACCATATAACGATATTCATTTTTTGACCGATATTCACTGAAATCTAACTGAATGACAGACAATTGTTGAAATTGCAAATGCTTTGGTATTCACATGTTTATTTCTTTTGTTTGCATTGGAACAAACAAATAAATAAATAGAAATAAAAGCAATATCTAATATTATTTTAGAGATAACTCCAGACATGGACTGGACAAAATTATTTGCACCCTCAATTTAATTTGGAAAAAAATAACTGAAATCAATAGCTTCCTATAACCATTAATGTGTTTCTTACACCTTGTTACTGGAATTTTGGACCACTCTATTTTTACAAACTGCTTCAGGTCTCAGATTTGAAGGGTGCCTTCTCCCAACTGCTCTTTTTAGATCTCGCCACAGATATTCAATAGGATTTAGATCTGGACTCATCGATGGCCACTTCAGAACTCGTCAGTGCTTTTAAGCCATTTTTGTGTGCTTTTTGAAGTATGCTTTGGGTCGTTGTCCTGCTGGAAGACACATGACCTCTGACGGACACCCAGCTTTCTAACACGGGGCCCTACATTATGCCCCAAAATTATTTGGTAGTAGGTCTGGGCGATATATCGATATACGCGATATATCGCGGGTTTGTCTCTGTGCGATATAGAAAATGGCTATATCGTGATATTTGAGTATACATTCTCACGCAGTTGCTTTTAGCTGCAGGCATTACACTAGAGGCTCTTACCACTCCTTCTCGTGTTTCTTTCTTACAGACAAGCACACTCTTACATACGTCACATACCGTCACGTCATACGTCACATACGTATACGCCCTAGCGGAGCAGAGACGTAGCAGCATGGGTAACGTTAGCTGTGATGCTAGCGGAGTGGTAATACAAGAGAAAGAAGGTACAGAGCTGGTAACAAATGAAGGAATAATTAATTCCCAAAAAAACAGCAGGCGGTCCATCGTCTGGCGGTGGTTCGGCTTCAAACGGGAAGATGTCGAATAGACAACTTATTTGTCAAGTGTGGGGCACAAGCGTTGTTACCACAAGTAGCATTACTGCTAATATGTAGCATCATTTGAAAAAGTCACCTGCTAATAACTGTTTAATTAATACAGTTTGGTCAATTGACTTAGTTGTGATTTCCCTCTCAGCATGAAAGTTTAAAATTAGCATATATTAATGCAGTGTGAAGAAAAATGTTTTAATGTAGACACATAGGATCATCATACTGCTGTGATTATATGTATCAAGTGTTAATTCAAGGCTAAGGCAAAATTTCGAGATATATATCGTGTATCGAGATATGGCCTAAAAATATCGAGATATTAAAAAATAGGCCATATCGCCCAGCCCTTTTTGGTAGTCCTCAGATTTCATGACGCCATGCACACAATCAAGGCATCCGGTACCAGAAGCAGTAAAGCAACCCCAAAACATCAATGAACCTCTACCATGTTTGACTGCAGGTAAGGTGTTCTTTTCTTTGAAGGCCTAATTTTTTTTCCTGTAAACAGTGGGATAATGTGCTTTACCAAAAAGCTCCTCTGTCCACAGGACGTTCTCCCCAAATGATTTTGGCTTCTTTAGGTAAGTTTTTGCAAACTCCAGTCTTGCTTTTTAATGTCTCTATGTCAGCAGCGGGGTCCTCCTGGGTCCCCTACCGTAGCGTCCCTTTTCATTGAGATGGCGACGGATAGTGCGAGCTGACAGTGTTGTAAATCAAATCAAATCAAATCAACTTGATTTATAAAACACATTTAAAATTTACAATGGGCAGGTTAAAAGATAATACGAGAACCGAGCAAACAACACAACACAAACAGAACATGATAAAAAATAAATAAATAAAACATAAAAACAGGTTCACAGCAGGTGTATAATGGGGCGACATTGCAGGATGGATATCACTCAGTGTTAAAAGCCAAGGAACAAAAGTATGTTTTTAAGAGAGATTTAAAAACAGGAAGGGAGGAGGCTTGTCTAACACTCAGAGGTAGGTCGTTCCAGAGCTTGGGAGCAGCAGCGGCGAAAGCTCTGCCACCTCTAAGCTTCAGCCTTTTGTCAGGGACCGTCAGTAGCAGCTGATCGGCTGATCTTAGGGATTGGGTGTGGCAGTAAGGCTGAAGGAGTTTGGAGAGATATGTTGGCGCGAGGTTGTTTAGACATTTAAAAACAAATAGGAGTTTAAAATTTATTCGGTAACACACAGGGAACCAGTGAAGAGACGCTAATATAGGGGTGCTGTGTTCACGTCTGCGGGTCTGTGTTAGCAGATGAGCAGCAGAGTTCTGCATGAGCTGCAGGCAGGCGAGGGAGGCATGGCTAATGCCTACATACAGGGCATTAGATAGATAGATAGATAGATAGATAGATAGATAGTACTTTATTGATTCCTTTGCAGTAGTCTAAACCAGTGGTTCTCAACCTTTTTTCAGTGATGTACCCCCTGTGAATTTTTTTTTAATTCAAGTACCCCCTAATCAGAGCAAAGCATTTTTGGTTGAAAAAAAGAGATAAAGAAGTAAAATACAGCACTATGTCATCAGTTTCTGATTTATTAAATTGTATAACAGTGCAAAAATATTGCTCATTTCTAGTGGTTTGTCTTGAACTATTAGGGAAAAAATATATAAAAATAACTAAAAACTTGTTGAAAAATAAACAAGTGATTCAATTATAAATAATGATTTCGACGCATAGAAGTAATCATCAACTTAAAGTGCCCTCTTTGGGGATTGTAATAGAGATCCATCTGGATTCATGAACTTAATTCTAAACATTTCTTCACAAAAAAAAGAAATCTTTAACATCAATATTTATGGAAGATGTCCACAAAAAAAATCTAGCTGTCAACACTGAATATTGCATTGTTGCATTCTTTTCACAGTTTATGAACTTACATTCATTTTCTGTTGAAGTAGTATTCAATTAATATATTTATAAAGGATTTTTGAATTGTTGGTATTTTTTAGAATATTTCAAAAAAATCTCACGTACCTCTTGGCATACCTTCAAGTACCCCCATTTGAGAATCACTGGTCTAAACGATTCGAGATAAAGGTGTGGATTAATTTCTCGAGATCATGTCCTGATAGAAGCGGTTTCACTTTCGCTATTTGGCGTTATAGATAATAGCTTTTTAGAACGACGCTGCTGATTTGTTTTTCGAATTTAAAATCTGAGTCGAACTTTACCCCCAGGTTTGTGACACAGTCGCTGAGATACGGGGTCAGAGTGCCGAGGTCAACGTTGGGGGAGGGAGAGCGACTTGGACCAAACATAACTTGTACCTTGTGTGTGCAGGTCAGCTTGAATTTGTTTGGAAGTGGATCGTGGTTGTATATCCACAATTCTAATAATCCTTTGTTGCAGTCTTTCATCAATTTAGCTCTTCTGTCCGCATCCAGGGAGGTTAGCTACAGTGCCATGGCCTTTAAACTTCTTGATGACATTGCGCACAGTAGATACAGGAACATTTAGATCTCTGGAGATGGACTTGTAGCCTTGATATTTTCCATGCGTTTACACAATCTTGGTTCTACGATCTTCTGAGAGTTATTTGTTCTTGTTTCTTTTCTCCATTCTAAGTGTGGTACACACAACACAAAGGTTGAAACAACTTTTCTCCATTTTAACTGGATGCAAGTGTGATTTCTACATTGCCAGCACCTGTTACTTGTGACAGGTGAGTTTAATTAAAATTTAACTATTTCTTACAATTTTGAAAAGGTGCCAATAATTTTGTTCAGTCCATTTTTTAGATTCTGTGTAAAATAATATCAGATTTGGCTTTTTTTGTATGTGTTGTTCCAATGCAAACAAAAGAAATAAACATGTGAATACCAAAGCATTTGTAATTTCAACAATTTTCTGGGAGAAGTGGTGCATTATCTGACAGAAATGCAGGAGTGCCAATTATTGACCATGACTTTACATAACATACACACAAACACGTATATAGACATATACACCCATATGACTTACTTGTGCATTCAGTAGATTGTTTTCTAGCGAAGAATTTTCCCTCTTAAGTAGTGCATGCTCAAGAGATTGAGTTTCAAGGAGCTCTGAACATTTGAAAAAAATAATATTTACAAATTATCAGATTGAAATTTGTTTTTCAGAGTATTGTTACCAATTACCTTTTGCATCCTTTAGCTGGTTACCAAGGTTTTGATTCCTGAGGGATAGGACATATATTGATGTAATTATGACGAAGACTTTGACCAAATGAAGCATATTGTTACTACTACTTACTCAGACAATGTATTTTTGTTTTCTTGCTTCAACATCTCCACTTCCTTCGAGATTTGTTCATAGTCTTGAAGAATCCTCTGTTTTAAGCCAAGTTAGAATATTAAATGTCAAGCAATGCATTTTAAAATACAATATTTTGCTTAAATACACATTACACGCATACTCACTACCCATATAATTACCGTTATTTTCGGACTATAAGGCGCAGTTTTTTTCATAGTTTGACCAGAGGTGCGACTTATACTAAGGAGCTACTACGTATGTGTGAAATTATTAACACACTACCGTAAAATATCAAATAATATTATTTAGCTCATTCACGTAAGAGACTAGACCAGGGGTCGGGAACCTTTTTGGCTGAGAGAGCCATACAAGCCAAATATTTTAAAAAGTACTTCCGTGAGAGCCATATAATATTTTTTTAAGACTGAACACAACTAATTGCGTGCATTTTTAAGTAAAATCAACATTTTTAGAGTATAATAAAATAAGTCTCTTATTCTTTTTAATTACTGTTATTCTGAAGCGAACCAACAATAAATAAAATACTTCTTACCATTAATGCGACTTCTTGAACAGGTGCGGTAGAAACCAGATGGATGGATTAAAATGCATGAGAATGTTTTATATTTAGAACATTATTTTTGACACTGTGACTACCAGCAGAATTATTCATTACTTATCGTGTTAAGCAATGTCAGCTAAGATTTATCTGAGAGCCAGGTGCAGTCATCAAAAGAGCCACATCTGGCTCAAGAGCCATAGGTTCCATACCCCCGGACTAGACGTATAAGATTTCATGGGATTTAGCAATTAGGAGTGACAGATTGTTTGGTAAATGTATAGCATGTTCTATATGTTATAGTTATTTGAATGACTCTTACCAAAATAAGTTAGGTTAACATACCAGGCACCTTCTCAGTTGGTTATTAATGCGTCATATAACGTACACTTATTCAGCCTGTTGTTCACTATTCTTTATTTTAAATTGCCTTTTCAAATGTCTATTCTAAATTTCCCCCCAAAATGCGACTTATACTCCAGTGCGACTTATATAGGTTTTTTTTTCCGTCTTTATTACGCATTTTCGGCAGGTGCGACTTGTACTTCGAAAAATACGGTGCACATGTACAACAGATGACACTGCATCATACTGACATGTGCTTGAAATGGGGAGCTTATAAAAAACACATTTATTACGTACAGATAGTTTAGTTATATACAACTAAAACACTAAATTATTATGAAGCTAATTAAACTGTAGATATTTTTAAACACCTCTTTGTGATGTGCGATACCACTGATTTTCAGAGTAATATTCAGGTTATTATCGGCAACACAGATTCGATACTATTACTTTGGGCAAATACTACCGAGGAAACACTAAGTTGAAAATAAAAACCTGTGGCACTTAAAAACATTTGTTTATTTTCAAGGAAAACATTTTATGATCCAAAAAACATGTTTTTTAATGTCTGATTTTTTTGTTTAATTCAACATTTTATAATCCCAATGCGTGTTCCTGTGGCATTACAACTTTTTCAGAAAATGTCAAATTCGTTTTTCCAATGCCAAATCTTACGGTCAGCGTTCTGGCTCCATATTAAATAAACAGCTAAGGGAATATTAAAAGATTCTGCAAAGCACATACCTTGTGTCCTTCCAACTCAGCTTTCAAAGATTCATAATCTTTTGTCTTTTTCTCCAAAGTAACACATTGGATTTGAAGCTCCTCAAGTTGTTCTTTCAGCCGAATGGTGTCACTGAAGCAGAAATGCCAAACGTACAATTGATAAACAATTAATAAACAAGCATTCTCCCACCTCCAAAGACATGCACCTGGGGAGAGGCTGATTGAAAACACTAAAATTGGCCCGAGTGTGTGAATGTTTGTCCTGGCTGTGTGGTCCCAGCGATGAGGTGGCGGCTTATCCGGAGTGTAGCCCGTCTTCCGCCCAAGTGCAGCTGGAAATTGCTCCAGCCGCCGCGCGATCACCAAAAGGGACAAGCAATGGAAAACGGATTGATGGGCGGGAATATTAGTCTAAAAAAACATATCAGTTTGTTTTGTGTTCAGTGTTTACAATATATTAATTTTTTAGTAGCAGCTCACAATTGATGTATTTCACTTTTCATTAAAATATTTGATACTATCACATGCCTGTTATTTTGAAGCCTTTTACTTGGAAACTTTTTTTAAATGTTATGATCAGTCGCTTTCCATCGGTGCAGAAGTCATTGCTGATATAAGTTTGTGACGCTTTAAGAGTTATCTTACTTGACGCCTGTTATTACAAGTGCCTGTCAAATTTAGGAAATTAGATGACGTTATCGAGCGACCGCACCCAAGCAGCATAATGGGACAGCAAACTTGGGAGAAACACATGTGTTCATTCCTGTGCCATACTGCGCTTCAAAGGTTACAGTTTTCTATGTCACAGATTCATTTGGGGTGAAAAAAACAAAAATTTTTGTGTATTTTTGGTTTAAATTAAGCATTTGAGCATACAAATTGTTAAAATAAAATAAAAAAATACCTACACTACAATAGAAATGGCAAATAGATGATATTGTGGCTAATGACAACATGAATACACTAGAATAAACAAGTGTAAAGGTGAACACCATCCATCCATCCATTTTCAACCGCTTATCCGAGGTCGGGTCGCGGGGGCAGCAGCCTAAGCAGGGAACCCCAGACTTTCCTCCTCCCAGCCATTTCGTCCAGCTCCTCCCGGGGGATCCCCAGGCGTTCCCAGGCCAGGCGGGAGACATAGTCTTCCCAAGGTGTCCTGGGTCTTTCCCGTTGCCTCCTGGCTGTCAGACATGCCCTAAACACCTCAATAGGGAGGCGTTTGGGTGGCATCCTGACCAGTTGCCCGAACCACCTCATCTGGCTCCTCTCGATGCTGACGAGCAGCATCTTTACTTTGAACTCCTCCCAGATGATAGAGCTTCTCAGCCTATATCTAAGGGAGAGCCCCGCCACCAGGCGGAGGAAACTAATTTTGGCCGCTTGTACCCGTCATCTTGTCCTTTCGATCATAACCCAAAGTTCATGAACATAGGTGAGGATGGGAACGTAGATCGACCGGTAAATTGAGCGCTTTGCCTTCCGGCTCAGCTCCTTCTTCACTACAACGGATCGATACAACGTCAGCATTACTGAAGACGCCGCACCAATCCGCCACGATCCACTTTTCCCTCACTCGTGAACAAGACTTTATCTCGTCCACTTGGGGCAAGATCTCCTTCCCAACTTGGACATGGTGTGTGTATTTTATGTCTATGGGGTGGTCATAATATTATAAACCCTAAATAAAAAGTTTATAGTGCACTAGATGTGTTTTTTTGTATTTATAATGAATAATTCCAACGTTGCTGAAATTAATTCACAACAGTCAAGTGCCATACTTGCCAACCCTCCCGATTTTCCTGGGAAACTCCTTAATTTCAGTGACCCACAGTTTATTTTTTCACACCAAGCTGCTTGCCTATTGTAGATTCACTCTTCCCAGTCTGGTGCAGGTCTACAATTCTTTTCCTGGTGTCCTTCGACAGCTCTTTGGTCTTGGCCAAAGTGGAGTTTGGAGTCTGACTGTTTGAGGCTGTGGACAGGTGTCTTTTATACAGAAAATGAGTTCAAACAGGTTCTATTAATACAGGTAACGAGTGGAGGACTGAAGAGCTTCTTAAAGTAGTTACAGGTCTGTGAGAGCCAGAGATCTTCCTTGTTTGAAGTGACCACATACTTATTTTCCACCATAATTTACAAATAAATTCTTTGAAATTCCTACAATGTGAATTCCTGGATTTTTTTTCACATTCTGTCTCTCACAGTTAGAGTGTACCTATGATGAAAATTACAGACCTCTGTCATCCTTTTAAGTGGGAGAACTTGCACAATCGGTGGCTGCCTAAATACTTTTTTGCCCGACTGTATATAAGAAGGGCAGCATGGTGGAAAAAGGGGTTAGTGCATCTGCCTCACAATACGAAGGTTCTGAGTAGTCCTGAGTTCAATCCTGGGCTCGGGATCTTTTTGTGTGGAGTTTGCATGTTCTCCCTGTGACTGCGTGGGTTCCCTCCGGGTACTCTGGCTTCCTCCCACCTCCAAAGACATGCACCCGGGGATGAGTTGATTGGCAACACTAAATGGTCCCTAGTGTGTGAATGTGAGTGTGAATGTTGTCTGTCTATCTGTGTTGGCCCTGAGATGAGGTGGCGACTTGTCCAGGGTGTACACCGCCTTCCGCCCGAATGCATCTGAGATAGGCTCCAGCGACCCCCTGACCCCAAAAGGGACAAGCAGTAGGAAATGGATGGATATACAAACCCTGTTTCCATATGAGTTGGGAAATTGTGTTAGATGTAAATATAAACGGAATTAGGGCTGAGTGATATGTTTACGCCATATTGCGATATACGATATATATTACGATATTTTGCCTTGGCCTTGAATGAACACTTGATACATATAATCACAGCAGTATGATGATTCTATGTGTCTACATTGAAACATTCTTCTTCATACTGCATTAATACATGCTCATTTTAAACTTTCATGCAGAGAGGGAAATCACAACTAAGTCAATTGACCAAAACTGTATTCATTAAATACCCTTCATTCTGTCACGGGTGACTTTTTAAATGAAAGGACATATTAATGGTGTTGCTACCTTTTTTTGGTAACACTTCTGCTGCATACTTTGCATTGATTGATTGATACTTTTGTTAGTAGATTGCACAGTACATATTCCGTACAATTGAGCACTAAATGGTAACACCCAAATAAGTTTTTCAACTTGTTTAAGTCGGGGTACACATTAACCAATTCATGGTACAAATATATACTATCAGCATTATACAGTCATCACACTAATCATCAGAGTATATTCATTGAACCAAATATTGCTGTTGTCTGCTGAATATCTTCCCACTTGAAGCCAAACCACCACCAGATGATGGACCCCCTGCTCTTTATGTTGGGCATTTATTGTTCTACCTCCATTTGTGATAAGTTTCGGACCATTTCTCTCTTGTAATGTAACAAGCTCCGCTCCCCACTGCTTGTACGACCTGCCTCAGCTAATGTTAGCCATGCTGCTATTTCTCTGATCGGCGAGAGCTATGACACTAGACTCGCGAGAGTATGTGACGTATGTAAGAAGGCAGGCTTGTTTTCCGTCTCCGTGAGAAGGACAGACGAGAAGGAGTGAGAAGTGCCAGTAATGTAATGCACTCAGCTTAAAGCAACGGTGTGAGAACATATAATCGAATATTACGATATAGTCATTTTCTATATCGCACAGAGACAAACCTGCGATATATCGTATATATCGCCCAGCCCTAAACGGAATACAATGATTTGCAAATCTTTTTCAACCCATATTCAATTAAATGCACTACAAAGACAAGATATTTGATGTTCAAACTCAAACTTTATTTTTTTTTGCAAATAATAATTAACTTTGAATTTCATGGCAGCAACATGTGCCAACGTTGTTGGGAAAGGGCATGTTCACCACTGTTACATCACCTTTTCTTTTAACAACACTCAATAATCATTTGGGAACTAAGAAAACTAATTGTTGAAGCTTTGAAAGTGGAATTCTTTCCCCTTCCTGTTTTATGTAGAGCTTCAGTCGTTCAACAGTCCGGGGTCTCCGCTGTTGTATTTTACGCTTCATAATGCGCCACACATTTTTGATGGGAGACAGGTCTGGACTGCAGGTCGGCCAGGAAAGTACCTGAACTCTTTTACTACGAAGCCACGCTGTTGTAACACGGGGTTTGGCATTGTCTTGCTGAAATAAACAGAGGCGTCCATGATAACGTTGCTTGGATGACAACATATGTTGCTCCAAAACCTGTATGGACCATTCAGCATTAATGATGCCTTCACAGATGTGTAAATTACCCTTGCCTTGGGCACTAATACACCCCCACACCACCACAGATGCTGGCTTTCAAACTTTGCATCTATAACAATCCGGATGGTTATTTTCCTCTTTGTTACGCAGGACACCACGTCCACAGTTTCCAAATATAATTTGAAATGTGGACTCGTCAGACCAAAGAACACTTTTCCACTTTGCATCAGTCCATCATAGATTATCTCGGGCCCAGCGAAGCCGGCGGTGTTTCTGGGTATTGTTGATAAATGGGGTTTTCTTTGCATCGTAGAGTTTTAACTTGCACTAACAGATGTAGAGACCAACTGTAGTTACTGACAGTGGTTTTATGAAGTGTTCCTGAGCCCATGTGGTGATATCCTTGAAACACTGATGTCGGTTTTTGATGCAGTACCACGTGGAGTCAAAGGCCCGTAATATCATCGCTTATATGCAGTGATTTCTCCAGATTTTCTGAACCTTTTGATGATTTTACGAACCGTAGATGGTAAAATCCCTAAAGTCCTTGCAATAGCTTGTTGAGAAATGTTGTTCTAAAGCTATTCGACAATTTGCTTACAAAGTGGTGACCCTCGCCCCATCCCTGTTTGTGAATTACTTAGCATTTCATGGAAGCTGCTTTTATACCCAATCCTGGCACCCACCTGTTCCCAAATAGCCGGCACACCTGTGGTATGTTCCAAATAAGTGTTTGATGAGCATTCCTCAACTTTATCAGTACTAATGCTATCTTTCCCAACTTCTTTGTCACGTGTTGTTGGCATCAAATTCTAAAGTTAATTATTATTTGCAAACAAAAAAATGTTTATCAGTTTGAACATCAAATATGTTGTCTTTGTAGCATATTCAACTGAATATGGCAGGGGTAGGGAACCTATGGCTCTCGAGCCAGATGTGGCTCTTTTGCAGACCGCATCTGGCTCTTAGCTGACGTTGCTTAACACGATAAGTAATTAATATTCTGCTGGTAATCACAGTGTTAAAAAATATAAAACATTCTCATGCATTTTAATCCATCCATCCGTTTCTATCGCACCTGTTGAAGAAGTCGCATTAATGGTCAAAAGTATTTGATCTATTATTAGTTTCCTTCAAAATAACAATATTATTAAAAAGAATAAGAGATGCACGCATTTAGTTGTTGTAATCAGGGAAAGTCCAAATAAAAGAGGAGCCATAGAATTCTCTTGTCAGAGCGTGGGACGACACCGTACAAGGGTGCAGGTCTACGCGTTTCTACTCATTGAGCTAAATTGAATCCAGTCTGTTTAATTCCTTGCTTCTTGTCTGTTTAATAAATGTAATCAGTGTTTGAACCTGACAGTTGCATTCAGTGTTAAAAATATTATACGGCTCTCACAGAAATACATTTTAAAATATTTGGCTTTCATGACTCTCTAAGCCAAAAAGGTTCCTGACCCCTGGAATATGGGTTGAAAATGATTTGCAAATCATAGTATTCCGTTTATATTTACATCTAACACAATTTCCCAACTCATATGGAAACGGGTTTGTATAAGAAATACTTGAAAATATATAGACCCCCGCTGCTGCCAATCTTCCGAATATCGGGGGTACTCAAGGTTAGCAAGTATGCAGTCAACCGATTTACTGCACTTCACAAAGACTAAGCATTGTTCTATAAACAACGTACACGTGCTAAGTTTCATTGGTCAATACTCACTCTGAAACTGTGATCTTCTGTTTGAGTGCCAGCAATGACGACACATAGTCTGTCAAATTCTGTATAACAAAATAACATATATTAACAAACAGCCATTGCAAATGTTAATCATTTTAAACAGACCGATAACAGAGAAGAATAAAGGAAAATACCATGCCTGTATAAAACTAGGAGGGGTTACCTGGTGCAAAACGGAGCAGTTTTGGCAGTTTTCAGACGCTGCAACCGCGGCAATTGCCAAAGTTTTGGAATGGCTGTCTCCTGGCATCATGGTTATAAAAAACTAACAGCAATATTACGACTCATACGGTGCTCCACAAAGGGCAGAGACAATGTTTAGCGAGCTTGACCGCCCGTCCAGGTTCAAAACAAACACACACTTTCGTTACTACCACGCTTACAAAGGACCCAAGTCAGGACCCGTACAAAGAAACTCCCGGGAATGCCGTCTTCTTAAAATCATACAGCTTAAGTATTCAATACTCCATTTATGATGCAAATACACACTATTCAATAGCTTATATTTTATTTATCTTCAATGTGTTGTATTTCAACCATTGTTTTTGTACGTGTATTTCACTCAACAAATACTTTTGTTCAGGCATTCATGACAGACAACTACACATTAAATCTGCCTTTCAAAATGTTTTTTGTTTTTTTTTAATCGTCAGACTTCTTTACAAATAATCAATGTATCTATAGATACTAAAGTACACACGATTCAGTCGAAATACAAAAATGTTTCTTAAGGCATATATATGTAAAATAATATAAAACACATTTCAACAGCGCTCCCTGGTGTTAAGCATGTGTCGTTTTCCTGACCGCTGCTTTCCTTTTGATTGATTGATACTTTCATTAGTAGATTGCACAGTTCAGTACATATTCCGTACAATTGACCACTAAATGGTAACACCCGAATAAGTTTTTTAACTTGTTTAAGTCGGGGTCCATGTTAATCAATTCATGGTACAAATATATACTATCAGCATAATACAGTCAGCACACAGGTTAATCATCATAGTATATACGTTGAATTATTTAGATTATTTTCAATCCGGGGGGTGGGATGAGGAGCTTTGGTTGATATCAGTACTTCAGTCATCAACAATTGCATCATCAGAGAAATGGACATTGAAATAGTGTAGGTCTTATTTAGTAGGATATGTACAGCGAGCAGAGAACATAGTGAGTTCAGATAGCATAAGAACAAGTAAATACATTAGAAGTACATTTGATTATTTATATTAGGTTATTTATTTTCCGGGGAGATGTGATGTGAATGGAGGAGGGTATTAGTAAAGGGTTGAAGTTGCCTGGAGGTGTTGTTTTAGAGAAGTTTTGAAGGAGGATAGAGATGCAATTATTTTTACACCTGTTACAGAGGACAGAGTAAAACAACTTGCAATGAGCTTAGTCTATAAAATCCGCTACACCTTCCTGATACCGAAGTACATGACCAGGGGGGAGCTCCACAAACCACGTTAAACCCAGATTCCGATCTAACAAAGGTCTTAACTCATTCTCTTTCTATGCCACATCAATGTGGAATGCACTCCCAACAGGTGTAAAAATAAACACATCTCTATCCTCCTTCAAAACCGCTCTAAAACAACACCTCCAGGCAACTGCAACCTTTTACTAATACTCTCCTCCATTCACATCCTATCTCCCCGGATTATAAATAACCCAATGTAAATAATCAAATGTACTTCTAATGTATATAGTTGTTCTTATGCTATCTGAACTCACTATATTCTCTACTCGCTGTACATATCCTACTAAATAAGACCAACACCATTTCACTGTCCATTTCTCTGATGAAGCAACTATGAGCCAGCCCACTTTGGAGAAGTGGGTTGGAGTGAGGTGTGATATGGGGTGGAGGTCTAAAAGTACCCGGACTAGCTTGTTCTGGGATGTTTGGAGTCTAGATTTGAGGGTTTTGGAGGTGCTGGGGTACCAGGAGGCGCAAGCGTAATCGAAAAAGTGTTGAATGAGAGTTCCCGCTAGAATCTTTGTGCTTTTGTTGACCAGAGAGGAGATTCTGTAGAGGAATCTCGTTCTTTGGTTGACCTTTTTGATCACCTGGTGGCCATTTTATCACAGGAAAGATTAGCCTCGAGAATGGAACCTAGGTAGGTGATCTCATCTCTCCTGGTGATAACAATGTCACCCACTTTTATATTGAAGTCACTGACTTTCTTAAGGTTGATATGGGACCCAAATAGGATGGATTCCGTTTTACCAAAGTGTATGGCTAGCTCGTTGTCAGCGAGCCAGGTGCAAACATTAATGAGTTCAGCACTGAGGATTTGTTCCACCTGTGACTTGTCCTTGCCGGATACTAGCAGGGCCGAGTCATCGGCAAACAGGAACAATTCACAGTGGCATGCTGAAAACACCTTTGCCATAAATAAATAAATATTAAAAAAACACGTTTTCAATTAATACATTAGCTGAGATAGGTGCCAGCGCCCCCCGCGACCCCGAAAGGGAATAAGCGGTAGAAAATGGATGGATGGAAAATTATACACTGTTTAATTCATTCATGTTCGTCTCCGCGTGTGTTGATAACACCAGCAGATGGTGCTGTTGTACACATTATAGAACAAGCACAGTGCTCGTCTCCGTTTCATATGATCAATTTAATCTTTTTTTTTCATACAGAGTGTCATAATATGTTGATGACTGTAATATTTGGACCTCATTTTAGCTTTGCTTGGGATCTTGACTATGTGAGTAAAAGTAAGGCCTAGAATAATACAGAAAATGCATAAAACCATGAATTGACGTGGACCCCAACTTAAACAACTTGAAAAACTTATTTGGGTGTTACCATTTAGTGGTCAATTGTACGGAATATTTACTGAACTGTGCAATCTACTAATAAAAGTATCAATCAATCAATCAATCAATCAAAGAAATAAATATTTTGTATATTAAAAGTACCTTGACATCAACATATGCTGCCGTGAGAGGGCTCAAGCTCCCCTCTCGGACAGATCAAATTTGACGAGCCCATAGTTACCAAACCAGCAATCAGATATCTATAAGTTGCTAGTAGTCTGTGTAAATGATGTCGTTATCTTGCAGCAGGGGTGTACATATTTTCATGTATTTCTTATACATATACAGTATACATTGGGGCAAAAAAGTATTTAGTCAGCCACCGAATGTGCAAGTTCTCCCACTTAAAATGATGACAGAGGTCTGTAATTTTCATCATAGGTACACTTCAACTGTGAGAGACACAATTTGAAAAAAAAATCAGGAATTTACATTGTAGGAATTTTAAATAATTTATTTGTAAATTATGGTGGAAAATAAGTGTTTGGTCAACCATTCAAAGCTCTCATTGATGGAAGGAGGTTTTGGCTTAAAATCTCACGATACATGGCCCCATTCTTTCTTTCCTCAACACGGATCAATCGTCCTGTCCCCTTAGCAGAAAAACAGCCCCAAAGCTTGATGTTTCCACCCCCATGCTTGACAGTAGTTATGGTGTTCTTGGGATGCAACTCAGTATTCTTCTTCCTCCAAACACGACGAGTTGAGTTTATACTAAAATGGATACATGGATGATACAGCAGAGGATTTGGGGAATGTCATGTGGTCAGATGAAACCAAAATAGAACTTTTTGGTATAAACTCAACTTGTCGTGTTTGGAGGAAGAAGAATACTGACTTGCATCCCAAGAAGACCATACCTACTGTGAAGCATGGGGGTGGAAACATCATGCTTCGGGTCTGTTTTTCTGCTAACGGGACAGGACGATTGATCCGTGTTAAGGAAAGAATGAACGGAGCCGTGTATCGTGAGATTTTGAGCCAAAACCTCTTTCCATCAGTGAGAGCTTTGAATGGTTGACCAAATACTTATCTTCCACCATAATTTACAAATAAATTATTTAAAATTCCTACAATGTGAATTCCTGGATTTTTTTTCACATTCTGTCTTTCACAGTTGAAGTGTACCTATGATGAAAATTACAGACCTCTGTCATCATTTTAAGTGGGAGAACTTGCACAATCGGTGGCTATATCATAATTATTTGCACTACTGATGAAACACTCATTGTTTACAGCCATATCCTATTTAAAAAACAACAGAAATTATATATATTGTCACTTTAGTAGGTAGACATATTTATGTTGCACTTTACTGTTTGTGTTTGCTTTTCTTTTTGTCTACGCATGGGAGAGTGTGAAACAAAAATTTGATTCATTTTGTATGTCTTTACATGTAAAGAAATTGACAAATAAAGCTGACTTGACTTGACTGACTTGACTAAATACTTTTTTGCCCCACTGTATATATATATATATGTATATATATACACACACACATAAATATTCCGTTCATGAATGAGTATATTTATTCGGCCACCGTGTTCAATGGAGAAGTCTGATCTACAAAATTTGCAGGCAGCATACCGCTTCCCCTTCAAGCTGACCTGGATGAACTGAAATTATTTATTCCGATCATTTTGGAACTTGCAAGCGTACTTCTTTCACTTACTCGTCGTCGCCATGTCTCTCTTTTTCGTTGTGTGTCAGTGTATTAACGTGCCGGCTGGAATTAACACACGCTGAGAAATAGCTCCTTGCCTGCCTACTTTATGGGTTATAGATAAACCTATGGATAACAGAGACATATATAATAGTCTCCTCTTCAGGTAAGAGAGGACGCTAAAAGCAGTACCTTTAAGGCATGCCCCCAATATTGTTGTCTGGGTGGAAATCGGGAGAAATTCGGGTGAATGGTTGCCCCGGGAGATTTTCAGGAGGGGCACTGAAATTTGTGAGTCTCCCAGGAAAATCGGTAGGGCTTGGCAAGTATGGCCTTCAGTGATGTCCGACTTCAATGATTACCACATGACCATTCCTGGAGAAATACTATACAAGAACACATTTTCACACTCCTGCGCATTGAAACACATAAACAGTGTACAAAACGGGTTATTTTCTGGAGTATTTGAAAAACAATTAAAATGTATCAGCTATTAAAATATATCTTATGTGGTACTGCCAAAATAAAAATTGCAAAAAAACATATCAAAAGTGAAAAAATAAAATGTTTGATCTCACAATTTATAGAACCTTTTCGAAGCCGTATAAGCCAGTGGTACACCTCGTCGTCGGCTTATTGGAGTGGAAATGGCAGGCGTTTGCCCATTTCATCGCCAGAACAGCTGAGCTGTGATGTGATCGGCCATCGCAACTGTCTCTCAACTCTATGTGTTCTCAAATTCATCCGCTAACAGTCCCAGCGAGGATCCAATCACAGGATGCGTAAATGTCACGTTCAACCTTAGGCCAGCTAGAAGGCCTTACTGACGACAACTCGTGATCTGATTGGCTATTGCAATTATCTATCAACTGTTTGTCCCCGTTCACTTACAGTGCACGGACGCCAGCATTGTTGATATCTGAAGGCCCTGGCAGACTTGGTACAGCATGGCATCATAAGCTAGCTGAATTCTGATTGGATACAAACTAAAACTAAAAACAACAGCACTGGAAAAAGCATAATACGACATGAAAAGAATATGAATACTTTTAGATATTTAGGGAAAGTAATTTAAAACATAATTATATCTTTAATTATGATAGGTTTTTTTTGGTAACCTTAGGCCAGCAGAGAAGGCCTCGCTAGCCCTGACGGCACACCACTGTCTAATTGGCATAATTGTCCTGTGTATGTATATGAATCTTTGACACTTTGGCAAATAATTTATTTCATTTTGGATCAATATTGCAAATAAAAGTGAGTGTTGTAACACTATCAGTTCCATATATCAACAAAGTATAACTGCCATTATTGACAGGCGATGATAAGAACTAACAAGCTAATGGTCAACGAGAGTTGTGGTTGCTCACTAAGTTGAGTTTAAACCAGTAGTTGTCAAACTTTTTTCACTAAGTACAACAACAAAAAAACCCTTATGAAAACAAGAGGGAAACACCAGAAACCTCAGAGTTCCTGCCAAGGGCAGCCACTACAGCGGCGCCATCTTGAGAAATAAAAAATACCTGAGGTATTGGCTAAACACGAAAGGGATCAAACAGCTGATTGTGGATAAATGGGTGCCGTGGACGTCAGCAACCAACAGTCTGAAATCCTAAATAAATACTTTAATACACAATTTGAGTGTTGCTAAAGTGGAAATATCTACATTTATCAGTGAACCTCTCAAATATCAACAGGAAGATAAAAAAATTCAGCAGGCTGCTTCAGCTGAACTTCTGGCAAAGAGATCTGTTTCAAGAGAAAGGTCCACACCTGAACATAGGTGAAGTGAGACGACTGACGGATAACCTCCTCCATGCTCTGAGGCATCAGAATTGGCCTTGGTGGAATCCTGCGCTGCCACCTCAGAACCCAGCAAAGTACTCAGTAACCACAGCAGCATCTCCTGCATACTGAATACAGGGTTCTGATGCTCAACTCCTCCATCATCATTACCTTCATTACAGCCCTCACCACAAACCTGGACCCCACCTGCTGCATCTACACCCTCCAGAGAGTTTTCACTGTCTTTGTACTCTCCACCGTCACCCATGAGACTTCCTGACCATTTTGAAGGCTTGGTGAAATAAGGGATTAAAATGAATCCCCTTAATTTGGACATGGCGCAATCAAGGATTCTGTCATCAAATTAATATTGTGCCCCTCTTCCTCGTCTGCATTTATAATGAACCAAAGTTGCCCCAGTAACTGTTATTCCCAACAGCTTCAATGCTGTTGTCTAGGTTCCTAAGGGCAAGCAGAGGCTCAATAAGTAAGTTCTCTCTTCTAAAACAATGAGCACATAGATTAGTTAAGAGACAGTTAGATTTTCTCATCAGAGAAATTTAAGTCACATTCCTTTGAAGAACACAATGTCTAGGACAACTCTAGTTAATCTCAAACAAACAGTAATCAATGTCAGATCTTTAGGCAATATTTTTAATTAGTAATTTTGAGAAGTGGGCAGCACGGTGGAAGAGGGGTTAGTGCGTCTGTCTCACAATATGAAGGTCCTGAGTAGTCCTGGGTTCAATCCCGGGCTCGGGATCTTTCTGTGTGGAGTTTGCATGTTCTCCCCGTGACTGCGTGGGTTCCCTCCGGGTACTCCGGCTTACTCCCACTTCCAAAGACATGCACCTGGGGATAGGTTCATTAGCAACACTAAATTGGCCTGAGTGAATGTTGTCTGTCCATCTGTGTTGGCCCGATTGTAGCTGGGATAGGCACCAGCGCCCCCCGCAACCCCGAAGGAAATAAGCGGTGGGAAAATGGATGGATGTAAATTTTGTGAAGCGACTGGGATGAGAATCAGCACCTCCAAGTCGCAGTCCATGGTTCTAGCCCGGAAAAGGGGGGAATGCCATGTCCGAGTTGGGGAAGAGATCTTTCCCCTTGTGGAGGAGTTCATGTACCTTGGAGTCTTGTTCACGAGTGAAGGAAGAGTGGATCGTGAGATCATAAGGCTGATAGGTGCGGTGTCTTCAGTAATGCGGACGTTGTACCGATACGTTGTGGTGAAGAAGGAGCTGAGCCGGAAGACAAAACTCTCAATTTACCGGTCGATCTACGTTCCCATCCTCACCTATGGTCATGAGCTTTGGGTTATGACCGAAAGGACAAGATAATTGGTACAAGCAGCCGAAATGAGTTTCTTCTGCAGTGTGGCGGGTCTCTCTCTTAGAGATAAGGTGAAAAGCTCTGTCATCCGGAGGAGCTCAAAGTGAAGCCGCTGCTCCTCCACATTGAGAGGAGTCAGATCAGGTGGTCCGGACATCTGGTCAGGATGCCACCCGAACGCCTCCCTAGGGAGGTGTATAGGGCACGTCCGACCGGTAGGAGGCCACGGGGAACACCCAGGACACCTTGGGAAGTCTATGTCCCCCGGCTGGCCTGGGAATTCCTCGGGTTCACCCGGAAGGAGCTGGACAAAGTGGCTGGGGAAAGGAAAGACTGGGCTTCTTTGCCTAGGCTGCTGCTGACCATGGATAAGCAGAAGAACATGGATGGATGGATGGATGGATGGATGAATGGATTCTATTTCCTCTTACAATCTGGATTTTAACTGAGACATGTCTCCTCATAAACACAGCGAATGCAGTTCTGGTTGAAACTAGCCCAATTGCTTTAACTATTTGTTGGAGACACGACAAAACCAGAGGGTCTAGGGGTGTATTCACGAAAAATATCCGCACCCACAAATTATCATTTGGGCTTTCTCCATCATTAGAGCATGTGTCATTCAAAATGGAGATTAAACAAGCATCCGTAATTTATATCACTATCCACAAACCACCACATAATTCAAATTCATTTATTAATGATTCTATAGAATTACTTTCAGTTGTGTGCGCTGAGTTTTAATTGTTTGATCATCACAGGGGACTTAAATGTGCTTGTAGATGTAGCATGTAGCCACTGACAGGCATGCTAAAGAACTCAGTGTTGTCCTTGAAATGTTTGATCTAACTCAGCAAGTACACGAGCCCACCCACAGCAGAAGCCACACTCTTGATTTGATCATTACTAAGGGTCTTGCTATTTCAAATGTGAATTTTATCGATGTTGCTTTATCAGATAATTTCTTTGTCTTCTTCAACTTGTCTATTAGAGCCAAACCAGCAGTTAGGGGAAGACGCATAAATGATAGCACATGGACTCAGTTTGTGGAAATAATTAGGTTTGAAAGCTCCCCATACTGTATGCTATTGCTGATAATGTGTTGAACTCATACACTGTACATCAAGTGTTGTAAATGTTTTGGACACCATTAGTCCTGTCTGGGTGAAAATGATAAAAAAATATGCAAGAGGTGCCATGGTGAAATAAAGACGCTGGCACTGCAGAGCCGAACGGAAATGGCACAAATCAAAGCTCCAAGCTTATTATTTGATTTACAAAGAAAAAACAAATGTGTTGAACCAGACTTTGCGTAGAACAAGGGAAAATTATATTTCTGAAATCTTCACAAACTGTAATAACAACCCTTGTGTCTTCAATTTCACTTCCAGTAAAACTAATTTCTACATCAAAGTGCAAAGATGTTGCAATAT
This sequence comes from Nerophis ophidion, assembly GCF_033978795.1. Taxonomy (NCBI): domain Eukaryota; kingdom Metazoa; phylum Chordata; class Actinopteri; order Syngnathiformes; family Syngnathidae; genus Nerophis; species Nerophis ophidion. The sequence goes on along the minus strand of NC_084621.1, from coordinate 50,419,913 downwards.
TATTTCATGATAATGTTCAATTTATTAAAAATGCAATAACTCCTGGCAAACAAAACAGCTACTCTGCAGCCAGCTTTTCTAAGCTGCCACATTTCACTCCTGACAAAACAGTTGAAGAAATCATCCAGTCTGAGTCAATCAACGTTCTGCCTTGATTTGTTATCCACTCGATTTCCAGAAGGCTGTGCTGAGCAGTAAAGTATCACAATTCGCTCATCTAGTTAACATCTCAACATTTCCAAAGGCAGCACGGTGGAAAAGGGGTTAGTGCATGTACCTCACAATATGAAGGTCTTGAGTAGTCCTGGGTTCAATCCCGGGCTCAGGATCTTTCTGTGTGGAGTTTGCATGTCCTACCCGTGACTGCATGGGTTCCCTACGGGCACTCCGGCTTCCTCCCACCTCCACAGACATGCACCTGGGGATAGGTTGATTGGCAACACTAAATTGGCCCTAGTGTGCGAATGTGAGTGTGAATGTTGTCTGTCTATCTGTGTTGGCCCTGCGATGAGGTGGCGAATTGTCCAGGGTGTACACCTCTTTCCACCCGAATGCATCTGAGATAGGCTCCATCACCCCCGCCACCCCAAACGGTAGAAAATGGTTGGATGGATAGCATTTCCAAAGGCTTTAAAAACTGCTGTCAATAAGTCCCTCCTACAGAAAAGTAGACTTGATGCCACAGTACAGAATCAGCCCATATAAAACCTGACATTTTTTTAAAAACTCCTAGAAAAAAATGTACCCCAACTGCTTAGTGACTTTTTCCTGTTTAACAGTGTGTTTTGATACTTACCTATCAGGCTTTAGGCCCCACCACAGCTTTAAATAACTCTGAGCAAGGTGACAAATGATATCCGCCTGAACACATGCAGGGAAAGTCTCAGTCTTGGTTCTGCTGGACCTGAGCGCTGCCTTTGACACAGTTGACCATACTATTTTAATACAGCGGTTAGAAAACTAGTTGGGAATATCTGGTTTTGTGCTTAACTGGTTCAAGTCCTATGTCGATCACAGGACATACTTTGTTGAAACTGGTACCTGTGTTTCTGACCTGCGGGGTTCCTCAGGGCTCGAATGTGGGACCACTGTTGTTCGCTGCCACTAAAACAGCTAATGCGCAGCTTCAATGTGTCCTGTCATAACTATGCAGATGACACTCAGATATAAGTGTCATTGACGAACAGATCAGTGTGTGAATGCGTAACAATTGTCTTCAGCTAAACTCTAACAAAACATAAACCATTGTCTTTGGCCCACAGAAACAAAAATAAATTATTATTCTTGTACCGAAGTACATCTCTGACATGTTAGAGCCATACAAACCATCTCGAGCTCTAAGAGCCTCAGGAAGTGGTCTCTTGCTGATGCCCAGAGTTAGGACCAAACATGGTGAAACTGTGTTTCAGTTTTATGCTATTAAAATCTGGAATAGTCCTCCTGAAGATGTGAGACAGGCCTCAATGTTGGCAATGATCAAATCCATCCATCCATCCATCCCTTTTCTACCGCTTATTCCTTTTGGAGTCGCGGGGGGCGCTGGTGCCTATCTCAGCTACTATCAGGCAGAAGGGGGGGTACACCCTGGACAAGCCGCCACCACATCGCAGATGATCAAATCCAGACTGGAAAACATTTTATTTACTTGTGCATATGACAACTGAAAGTATTTTACTGCTGCATTTAATTGATTTTAATTAATCATGATTGTTTTTATGATGATTGTATTTTCTGATTTCAATTTGAATTATCTTTCCTTCTTTTAATTGTCTGTAAATCACTTTGAATTGCCTTGTGTACAAATTGTCTTACGCACTTCTGCGTCCTCTACTGCACCTGATGCAAAATAAGTGCATCTGGCTTCTACATTTTCCTCCGACAAAAGTTAGCTTTTCTCTAGCTGTGCCTCATTACCACATACAAATGTCTGCACTTTTCAGATGACAATTTCATGTACTGCAACATTTTCACAACTCACAACAAAGCAGGAACATCTATTGTTAATGTGTTAAAATGAGCACTTTTATTATTATTTTTTGTACCACTTGTTTTCTTTAGAATTTTAGGAATTCATTGTGCTGCTATTTACAGTACATTGCCACAAAATGCTATTTTATTACAGTTTTGTAAGTCATGTTTCTCATGTTTTGTCTTTTTAGATTGGGAATTTTGGTATTTCAGATACATTTTCAACATAAGTTAACACAGTTTTTAATTATAAACAAATCATACCATACCACCACCACCACATCGAGTTTAATGCTACATTTAAAAAAAAAATAAAGATGTACAAGGAAATACATTTTTTTTAAAGGACACATTTGCAACTTGCGGATGATTACATTTTTCAAAGCAGACAATATGAAGAAAACACCACCGGCTTTAACTTATTTGACCATTAGTGATTTTACAGAACATATTATTTTTAAGTGACTATACTTTCAAAAATACTGAATATACTGAATGAAATCCCGTTTTCCAAAATCGGTCTGAACTCGTGGGAACCAAGTGATACATTTCACTACTAGAACATAGGATGTATGCAGGAGAGAGCTTAAACAGGATGGAGTAAAGGCAAGAAGATACTTATAAATCAAAGTCATTCAATGGGTATATCGGCACATACTGTACTCAGGGAAGGGCACTCAGCACAGGCATACAGTTCACAGTGATGTGTGAACTGTGTTTACTAATGTACACATGTCAAAAGTGCAATTTCCATGTTGAAGATGTGCGTTTATTAGAAAAAAATGAAGATAATGTCAAGCGGAACATTTTCTATAATTTTTCCTAAAGTACACATTTGATTGTAAAGTGTGTGTTTTTTTTATATTCGATTACTTGATTATTCCAACAAACTAATCGATAGATTGCTCGATTAATTTTTTTCTGAATTTACTAGGTCATTTGTTGAAATGTTTCCCGTTATGCAAATGATTTGGATTCAAGTGTATTCTGAGTTAGCTCTTGGCAGCGCTCGCATGATGAAAACGCTGACACTGGCCCTACTTTTTACTTTGCATTCATCCAATCACGAGTCAGAACTCAGCTTGTATAGGTTCATAGCCGTACAGGCAGTTGGGAATTATACCACTCTTAAAATCAATGCACATTTCCAACACGCCTGTGTTAAAAAGTGTCTGCAGAGGGAGCCATAGCAAAGAGGCTGTAAAGCCCACTCCTGGCCTAGTATGTTTATGTTGTAAAATAATTATTTGTTGTCTGGTAGTGAGGTTAGGGACGCACAATATCGAGAAATAATGGAAATGATGACGTCACAATAATGAAAAATCATCAGATGAAATTAGCCAATAATAATAAAAGCGTATCACCTGTTTGTCGTTGGCTTTGTTGTGCCTTGCGATGCTGACAGGAAAAAAAACATCCGGAATGCTATAGCCACAAAGCTCAAAAGTCGCATCTGTGATGGTATGGGGGTGTATTAGTGCCCAAGGCATGGGTAACTTACACATCTGTGAAGGCACCATTAATGCTGATAGGTACATACAAGTTTTGGAGCAACATGTTGCCATCCAAACAACGTTATCATGGACGCCCCTTCTTATTTCAGCAAAACAATGCCGAGCCTTGTGTTACAACAGTGTGGCTTTGTTCTAAAAGAGTGTGGGTACTAGACTGCCCGCCTGTAGTCCAGACCTGTCTCCCATTGAAAATGTATGGCTCATTATGAAGCCTAAAATACGACAACGGAGACGCCTGACTGTTGAACAACTAAAGCTGTACATCAAGCAAAAATGGGAAATAATCCCACTTGAAAAGCTCCAAAAATTGCTCTCCTCAATCCCCAAACATTTACTGAGTGTTGTTAAAAGGAAAGGCCATGTAACACACTGGTAAAAACACCCCTTGTTGCCATAAAATTCTAAGTAAATGATTATTTGCAAACAAAAAATTAAGTTTTACAGTTCGAACATTAAATATCTTGTCTTTGCAGTCTATTCAATTGAATATAAGTTGCAAAGGATTTGCAAATCATTGTATTTTGTTTTTATTTATGAATTACACAATGTGCCAATTTCACTGGTTTTGGGTTTTGTACATCTTCATAGAGTACATATTGGTTATTGTTATTCGTTGTAACGGTCTGGAAATGATCTGGTTTTGGTTTCCTTATCGTTCATCAGTTGGTTTCACACAACCAAAGGTGCTGTGGGTGCATCCTGATAAAAAGATAACTCTGTAACTTTAAGTAAACCTCCTGGGTGTAGCTTTCGGGCGAAAAAAAGCTTAAAACTCTTTTCAAACAGATGCAGTCAAAGATAGTAACGTCTTGAACTGGCCTAAGTAAGACCTGGTTTAGGTAACACTTTTCCAGTTGCCACATTTATCTTGATCACACTGGACTGTTTACAGGAAGCCACTGTCTGAAAGCCATTGTTGTATAAACAAAAAAGACTTCATCCCTCACCCTCTTCTACTTCTAGTCTTTTTAAAATCTGGAAAAAACGTTTTCAAAGCCAAACAATATGACCTTTGAGCAGCATTACCAAGACTTTCATTGTTCTTTCTTCTTGCCATATACAATTAAATCAAGTTCTAACTTGACTGGTCTGCAGACAGGACATTCCACAAACTTCAATCTGACAGTGTGTGTGTGTGTTTTATTTCTCAGCAGATGGCATAAATTAGGCATTTTCTCTTGTGTATGAACATCATAAAATACACTGCAGAGCACACACAGATGCATCAACTCTGGAGTGATGGTTGACTAGGAATACATTTCTCACAGCAACACTATGCATATTACATATGCTTTTTGAGGACATAAACAGTGTCATACATTTCTCTGTTAAAGTGTCACAAGCTGGTGGTCATAATAACTGTGACCTGGAAGGAATACAACCCAGACTGTAACAAGTGGCATGCAGATGTGGTGCACATTTATTATTTTATTGACATTTTAAACATCACTGTAACATTGCACAAGCCATTAGCTGTCTGTTCTTTCAAATATGGCAAAGGTATAATACAATATTTCTGGGCATGTATTAATGCATTAACACAGTATCTTTCCTTACTTTTTTTATCTGGAACTGTGTGATCTAAAGTAAACCCTCCCTTCCGCCCGATTGTAGCTGAGATAGGCACCAGCGCCCCCCCGCGACCCCAAAGGGAATAAGCGGTAGAAAATGGATGGATGGAAGTAAGTTCTATAAAAAAAGAAGTTACTATTCATATTAAAACATATACTCTCTAATCACACCCCATAATAATTTGTCACATCAGGTACTGTGGTCAAAAATCATTGTTTTTTATTTATTCTACAAAAATATAATATTTTAAAATTTAAATGGCGCTGTTTGTCAGGCTTTTATAAAACAGGATACAAAGTATAAATGGGCTAAGCGGAGAGTAATAAAAGGTCACAGTTATAGGGCTTATTAATACAGTCTTCCAGCAATGCTGTATTGTAAAGCCAATAAATAACACAAACAGTACTGTACATGGGTCACAACATTAATTTGTTCAATTATGAAAATTGAGGATGTCACATTGCAGTGGTGACAAAAACATTGTAGCACCGCTGAGTAAAGATTAAGCCTACTCAGTCATTCAAAGGTTGCATTTTCTTTAACCTTTCCAATATTGAGGATCATGTTATTACAAAATCCACTTTGGACTTTTTCTTCAAGTTTTACAGTACAATTGACTTTTTTTGCTACATCCCTTTTCATTATTCCTTAATCATCACACATTGTAGTGCCAACTACGATGCTTCATATGTTGGAACCTCTCCTGTATTTCACTGGGAGTTTTTGCAATTTTCATTGATGCATTATTTGGACCTTCCCAAATTGTTTGTTCTTATTTCACTGTCCTGATCGTATTCCTGTGTAGCACACTCAGTATGAAGTCCATGTAGTCAGATGTCCCGCACCGCAAGGAGAGTATAAGGTAACGTCATGGCTCTCTGTTACTCCCACTAGAAATGTATTTTTGTTTGTCACTGCTTCTTTACATGTGTAATGCGCACAAACACAACTTTTCAAGCAAAAGCATCAAGTATAGTCTTTTTCACCTTCCTGTCTGTCGCTATCAAAGTCACTCTTCTGTCTCTATAAGTTTGACCTGGAACAGGACTGACAGCACTGTTTGCCATAAAATTTATGGTTGCACACTCCATGCTGCGGCACCAAATAGCACCAGTTGAAATAATCCCGGCATGCCAGATCTGTGGGAGGAAAAGGGGAAATTCTATGAATTCAAATATCATACCACATATTTGCTTTTCATTTGAAAACGTGTATGATAAATTTGGTCTTTTCTGACTTAGAAATCTTGATACAATGTTGGATACTTTTGTTAAAAATTATGTCAAAGCGTCAAATCATAAATTTCATGCAGTGGGAAGTGAACTTGCTCACAGTTTTGGATGCTTCTCTCCGCAGGGTTTTGCATTTTTTATTTTTATTTATTTTTAACAGTTTGGAATCATTGATGTCACTGATTGACAGATGTAATGTAGGCACTTCTAATATGCAGCCCACAAAGCTCCTCCCCCTATAATTCATAGACTAGGAGATTTCTGCCTCAAGCTTGTGTGATACCCATTTTCGTTTAATCCCCTCCCACTAGCTCGATTGGACTGGATCGCTGAACTCAGACGTAAAAAGACGGCAACATGATTACTTGGTTTTAGAAAACAAGGTAAGTGCAATAAGTATTATTTTCCTCTCATCGCGGCATGTGCATAATAAGACCCACCTGTGACATGCAGTGACATAAATAATGGTAAAAACAGCTTTTAAAAAAAATGAAATTCTGCATCGATCTGAGAGTGGGTGTAACTTATTCACCAGGTGAATCCATATAATGTTTGTTAAGTATATTTTCGACTATGTCTGGATAAAAATTGCAGTGACGTTCGTCTTTTTGATATACACTTAAACGAGGGGTATCAAAGTAATTTTAGATCGGGGGCCACATGGAGAAAAATCTATTCCCAAGTGGGCCGTACTGGTAAAATCACGGCACGATAACTTAAAAATAAAGACAACTACAGGCGTTTTTCTTTGTTTAAAAATAGAACAAGCACATTCTGAATTTGTACAAATCTCAATGTTTTTTTTTTTAATACTCACATGTTGCGGTTAATAGTATTCTATTTTTATTTGTCGTTATTTATATTTTCTGTGTAAATTATGTGATAATGTTCAGCAGTCAACTCGCTGGTGTTAATTTATAATCCATCAAGATAAAAAAAATAATATCAAAATGAAATTACAGGATGTTATTTATGTAGTTTGATCATTTTCCACAACTGATGTATTAACATCATGTGGTTAATTTTGTACATAATGTATGTAGCATCTTCTACAAAGATACAAATAATTGCTATTGTGACATCCAGTGGAAACATTTAGAACAGCTGTTTCTTTCAATCAAAAATGTCAGGTTCATTTTTATACTTAGCAAACTCATCCCACGGGCCGGATAGAACCTGTTCGTGGGCCTGATCCGGCCCTCGGGCCGTATGTTTGACAACCCTGACTTAAACAGTGTACATTGTCAAAAAAGAAATCGATACCTTTGGAGAGGTTGTGTCGTGGTTTCATTTGCAATCTGGGAACGCTGTTACATTCCTGTTTTCCTCCTGTGTGCTTTTACTTTGCAGCCCTGATACCGCTTTGTTTTCTCTCTCTCTCCAGTTACCATGGCAGCACAGGAGGGCGGGAAGGCCAGAGAACACCTGGCAGAAATCACCTTTGCCTCCTTATAACTGCGCATTTCTGGTTCTTTCCCTTGTGTTCTACACACTGCTCGAAAGTATAGTTAGTGTTTTTGTATTACTTTGTTTTTGTGCTTAGTGCCTTCCGCGCCTTCCTACAGCGAACTCCTTATGTTGCTACTTTGTACTCTCAGTTTGTCTGTGGTGCCATTGTTTTTTGTTTATTCCCTATTATTTGGGGGGAAAAAAAGTTTACTTTAAGTGCCACTATGTCTCTCTCTCTCTGCTTCCGGGGTCCAATTATTTCTTGAGCGTAACAAAGGCCTCCACAATTGAACATCTTGCAGACATATGCAGGAAGTGGGTTTTGAATGTGACGTTGGAACAAAATATACAACAAAGCATATCCAATACATATTATGTAGACCACAAGAAAGTGTTTTAGATGTAGATTAAAATCATCATAAATCCTCTTTAAGTGTGTACCAACACTCAACTACTAGCTGGGCTATATGGCTGAAAACTGTATCACGATACACATTCTTTTACATTGGTCGATATAGATAAATATTGATATTTTTTTGGACCTATGGAAATATGGACGAGGAGAAAAATATACATATTCACAGTTTTGTTTCAAATGTAACTTTCCTATGATTACAATCCCCTTAGCTACCAATGCGGAAGAAAAGGAAATGTCAACACATCCATAGAAAATACTCAATCAATGTAAACAAAATTCGAAAGTCACTATAAACACTTAACAATAACCTCTTTAAATTAAGGGTTAAAAAGTGTAACAAAATAGTGTAAATGGTGAAAATGTAAACAAAGAAAGAACATTTTTGCAGGTCTACTTCCAGGAAGTCACATGGGCTATGAAACATTTAATTTGGTCTGGTATTTTTATTTAACTATGGAAAGTAATTGATTTTATGTGGTAATTACTATTTAAATTCTATTGAACCAAATTATTATTTTGAAGTAGCATATTTGTTATGTTATTTATATTTTTTACACAGTCCAGGACTTTAGTTCCTACCTGTTGTTTCTATATGTCTGAATAAGGAACGAAGAAGGGTTGAAAAGAAAATAAGTGAGCGCTGTGAAGGACTACTGTCGTTTTGAAATAATCCAAAAAACTGCCATACAGTCGACTCAGTCGAGGTGACTTTTCCTGTTTCATCAACTATTTCTTTGCTCTCAGCACCACTCATTTTTAGTTGCTCTTCTCACTCCATGCAGAGAATCAACAGCAAGATTGCAAGACCAAACTTGATACTTTATACTGTTACGCGTATCATATCACAATCACAAATTAAGTCCAATACCTTTTTTGTCAGGTTGGGGGCAAAAGTTGGTATTGCAGGCCTGGGACATTGAGGGTTTCAGATGGTGGGCACAGCCAGGAAAAGGCTTGCCCTGTGCAAGACACTGGACTGTCCTGGCTTGCACTCCACCTCCGCATGTCACTGTACACTGAGTAGCACAAACAAAGTTGGCTTTGTGATTGCATAGGCCAAAAGAGTGATGCTTACTATTAATCGCTGTGGTCCCTTACCTGAGACCAAGGAGTCGTGCGCCATTCTGGTCGTGGGAGAGGCAGAGGCGCATGAGTGTAGTGATGTGCGTTCCATCGCTGGACTGATGGGGTAGTTCGGACTGGACACTCCGCGAAGATGCAGTGCCTTTGCAGCTCGACGATAGGTCTGGGTATATGGTGGCACTTTTTGGCTGCGAGCTCTCTGTATTTGCCTGCTGTGTCCTTTTGTTGGGGAACCAGAAAACGAGGAAATTAAGTCCAAGCTGTCACCACATAAGAATATGTCAACAAGTTTTATACATACCTTTTCTGCGCACTTGATGAAACGGGCTTGATAGCCACGACCACATGTTACTGAACACTGGAAAATCAAGAATAATGAGCATATTAAACATGTAATATATATTACATCATCACAAAGTAGTGTACCTCTTGCCACGTTGAAACAAACCACTGGACTTTGCGTTGTTTCTGGCAACGTTTTATAAAGCAGGATTCTTGACTGGCAGGTTTCGGCAGGCCTGCACAAAAACTGTCTGCCAGCCTGTGCGACTGTGCACCTATGTTGGGTCTTGTACACAGCACTGTCCTTTTCCTCAAGCCATTGCCACACTTGCGAGAACACTGTCATACACAAAAGAATAGCAGTTATTATTTCATTATTAATAAATTACATGTTTGTCCGGCTTCCTCCCACTTCCAAAGACATGCACCTGGGGATAGGTTGATTGGCAACACTAAATTGGCCCTACTGTGTGAATGTGAGTTTGAATGTTGTCTGTCTATCTGTGTTGGCCCTGCGATGAGGTGGCGACTTGTCCAAGGTGTACCCTGCCTTCCGCTCGATTGTAGCTGAGATAGGCGCCAGCGCCCACCGCGACCCCGAAAGGGAATAAGCGGTAGAAAATGGATGGGTGGATGTTTGTCAAAACAAACAATTGTTCTAATGAGAGCCAAGTTGCAAATGATTACTGTCAGTAAAAATTCACTTCAGAACTTAAAGTGGACCTATTATGCGAAACCAACTTTTCTTACCTACGAGTACCTGCTTTTGGCTCGCTCATGCACGTGCATCTTACGCTGTGGCGCTTTCTAATACAAAGTAGCGTGTAATTCAAACGTATATAACTAAGTAGACTCGATATGGAAGCGCTAAAAACTACAACATGGCTGACGGGGAGAAGACACAGTTTTACATAGAGCCACATACAGTGGGGCAAAAAAGTATTTAGTCAGCCACCGATTGTGCAAGTTCTCCCACTTAAAATGATGACAGAGGTCTGTAAATTTCATCATAGGTACACCTCAACTGTGAGAGACAGAATGTGAAAAAAAAAATCCAGGAATTCACATTGTAGGAATTTCAAAAAATGTATGTATAAATTATGGTGGAAAATAAGTATTTGATCACTTCAAACAAGGAAGATTTCTGGCTCTCACAGACCTGTAACTTCTTCTTTAAGAAGCTCTTCTGTCCTCCAGTCGATACCTGTATTAATGGAACCTCTTTGAACTTGTTATCTGTATAAAAGACACCTGTCCAAAGCCTCAAACAGTCAGACTCCAAACTCCACTATGGCCAAGACCAAAGAGCTGTCGAAGGACACCAGTAAAAGAATTGTAGACCTGCACCAGACTGGGAAGAGTGAATCTACAATAGGCAAGCAGCTTGGTGTGAAAAAATCAACTGTGGGAGCAATTATCAGAAAATGGAAGACATACAAGACCACTGATAATCTCCCTCGATCTGGGGATCCACGCAAGATCTCATCCCTTGGGGTCAAAATGATCATGAGAACGGTAAGCAAAAATACCAGAACCACACGGGGGGACCTGGTGAATGACCTGCAGAGAGCTTGGACCAAAGTAACAAAGGTTACCATCAGTAACACACTATGCCGACAGGGAATCAAATCCTGCTGTTCCAGACGTGTCCCCCTGCTTGAGCTAGTGCATTTTCAGGCCCGTCTGAAGTTTGCCAGAGAGCACATGGGAGAATGTCATGTGGTCAGATGAAACCAAAATGGAACTTTTTGGTATAATCTCAACTCGTCGTGTTTGGAGGAAGAAGAATACTGAGTTGCATCCCAAGAACACCATACCTACTGTGAAGCATGGGGGTGGAAACACCATGCTTTGGGGCTGTTTTTCTGCTAAGGAAACAGGACGATTGAACGGTGTTAAGGAAAGAATGAATGGGGCCATATATCGTGATATTTTGAGCCAAAACCTCCTTCCATCAGTGAGAGCTTTGAATGGTTGACCAAATACTTATTTTCCACCATAATTTACACATACATTTTTTGAAATTCCTACAATGTGAATTCCTGGATTTTTTTTTTCACATTCTGTCTCTCACAGTTGAAGTGTACCTATGATGAAATTTACAGACCTCTGTCATCATTTTAAGTGGGAGAACTTGCACAATCGGTGGCTGACTAAATACTTTTTTGCCCCACTGTAAATAAGACCGCCTACAAAACGGCGCATCCTGAAGACACGGTCATAAAGCATAGTGTGTAAAACATAATCTATGCAACATGTTGAGCAACGAACCAACATTACGTGTTATGTAGACCAGTGGGCCCCAATCTTTTTTGCACCATGGACCGGTTTAATGTAGGCATTGTTTTCAGGGACCAACTTTCCACTTGTGCCAGATAAATACAGCAAAAATAAGTGAATAAAAAATACAACTTACTATAACGCTGAATTAATGGGGGCCCTGGACTTGTTTCTTTGCAATGAGATGCAGAAGGAAATCAGCCTTTGGCTACAATCCGTCACATTTATATCTTGTATGTTCATTCATGTGGATTGTATTATGTCACAAAATTATAAAAAATATAACAAATGAAAAATCCCTTTGAGGAGTTGTATTGTACATTTATAAACAAACTTATTGGTGTGTGTCGTGGGACAGGCAAAAGTTAAATCAGAGAAATTGGAGTCCTCTAGAAATTATTTTATGGTATTCTGCAGCCCAGTTGCAAATGCGTCACGGACCAATACCGGTCCCCGGACCGGTGGTTGGGGACCACTGATGTAAACCACAAGAAAGTGCTTTAAATCTAGAATTGAATAGATTATAAATCATATTATGACCCCTTTAAGGTAGCGGTGACAACTTAAAATAACTTTTGGAAAAAAACCAAAAACACTGTCTTTTATGAATCCAGCTTTTAAAGTGAGATTTCTGGGTGCATTTTTGGTTAGTTTTGTATTGTAAACTTCCCCAATTAAAATGCATGCAATAGTCTATATTGTTTGGTGGTTATAACTAATCCCAGATAGCATTAAAACAAAAACACGGTGAAAACAAACTAGTTGGGGAAATATTGTCAATAAGACACAAAACACACACGAAACAAAACATACACATACACTGTAGTATTGATCCACCTCACATCGTGAACAGATAAAACGGAGGCAGAAGATGTCTTTCGGTCAGTAATGCACACATTTTGCAACACACAGGAACTCTTTTGAGCAAGGCCCCTGTTTTATTCATCAGTTCTTCCAACAAGCCCATTCTCAACTGGCAGCTAGTTTATTTTAAGTGTCTAACAAATAAGCCTACCCACAACCTCAGAGGTTTAACACAATACATTTTAGTCTCAGTTTATAAAGCCATCTATTTTTTTAAATTAAAATATTTAGATATTTTATACTTAAGTAAGAGCTAGCTTAAAACAATTTGATTACAAAAAGATGTTGGCTTATATTGTGTTGCTTTGATTAATCATTTAATGAGTGGATAAACTGATGAAATCCAGATCACATATGCTCGCAACTTTGAATGTGTGAACATAGTTCTCGCACGGCCACTGCAATGGAGCTAACATGAAAGTGGTGGTGGTGGTTTTCAAATGTTTTTATTCATGCAATGCAATATCAATGTTCATGATGTGCATTTATTACAAAGCTTTAGCAAGCAAAAACATCCTTGTTTAGTTAAACTATTTTCACTGAAATACGCATTGAGGTTATAAAAGGTGTTTTATCCCATTACCCGATTAATCGGACAAACTAATCTTTAGATTATTTGATTGTTAAAATAATTGACAGCTGCAAACCTAGCTTGGGGTTTCTTGGTCTGGAAACCATTGAAAAACCAAGCTCTAAAGCAGGGTTCACCAACACGGTGTCTGCGGGCACCAGGTCGCCCGTAAGGACCAGATGAGTAGCCCGCTGGCCTGTTCTAAAAATAGCTCAAATAGCAGCACTTACCAGTGAGCTGCCTCTATTTTTTAAATTGTATTCATTTACTAGCAAGCTGGTAAATTCTAAGAGAGACAAAACTCAAATAGAATTTGAAAATCCAAGAAAATATTTTAAAGACTTGGTCTTCACTTGTTTAAATAAATTAATTTATTTTTTTTACTTTGCTTCTTATGACTTTCAGAAAGACAATTTTAGAGAAAAAAATTCAACCTTAAAAATGATTTTAGGATTTTTAAACACATATACCTTTTAACCTTTTAAATGCCTTACTCTTCTTTCCAGACAATTTAAACCAATGTTCAAGTATTTTTTTTTTTTATTATAAAGAATAATATATACATTTTAATTTAAATCTTCATTTTAGCTTCTGTTTTTTCGACAAAGAATATTTCTTCATGTTAAAATTTAAGAAAATTATTCTGGCAAATCTAGAAAATTTGTAGAATCATATTTAAATCTTATTTCAAAGTCTTTTGAATTTCTTTTAAAATTTTTGTTCTGGAAAATCCAGAAGAAATAACGAGTTGTCTTTGTTAGAAATATAGCTTGGTCCAATTTGTTATACATTCTAACAAAGTGCAGATTGGATTTTAACCTATTTAAAACATGTCATCAAAATTCTAAAATTAATCTTAATCAGGAAAAATTACTAATGATGTTCCATAAATTATTTTTTTTATTTTTTTCAAAAAGATTCAAATTAGCTAGTTTTTCTCTTCATTTTTTTCGGTTGAATTCTGAATTTTTAAAGAGTCGAAATTGAAGATAAACTGTGTTTCAAAATTTAATTTTAATTGTTTTTGCGTTTTCTCCTCTTTTAAACCGTTCAATTAAGTGTTTTTTTTTATCATTTATTCTCTACGAAAAACCTTCCATAAAAGGAAAAAAAAAATGTACAACGGAATGACGGACAGAAATACCCATTTTTTAATATATATAGATTTATTTATTAAAGGTAAATTGAGCAAATTGGCTATTTCTGTCAATTTATTTAAGTGTGTATCTAACTGGTAGCCCTTCGCATTAATCAGTACCCAAGAAGTAGCTCTTGGTTTCAAATAGGTTGGTGACCCCTGCTCTAAAGAGTGACCAATTGCGCTTCGCTTCTTCAAAATATTCTGTGATAAAGTCCTTTAACTCCCTCAATATGAATTTTAATACGAAGTACATGGTAGGTGACATAGCCTCCATCCATATATTGAAAGAGTTGTGGCATATTCAAGTGTATTAGTCATTGTTAATGGCAGAGGGCATCAGAGTTGGACTTACAGAACTTTGTATAGGGTTTTGACAAAAAACTTACAGGATAAGTCTCAATGGGCTCATTAAGATTTTTAAAGCTATGGAGATCAGCCAAAACATGCAGCAGTGTTAGCCGTCTCAAGACCAGGATGTGTGTCGCTTGTACAGGAAATGGGTTTTTGCTTAGGGAAATTATTTGTTTGTTTTTAGTGTTGCATCACATCATTATTTCGCTCTGCCATTAGTGTAAGCACACTAGATCTCTGTCGCTAAGGAACTTTCCTGTTCTTTCACATATGCTTACCTGTGACCATGGGCCAGAGTTCCAAACTGGTGGACAACTGTGGGTGCTGCAGGCCTGCCTCCTGGTTGGGGTCGGCTGAGAACAATGAGAGTCAGCAATGGTGTCTTCTTTGGTCGGACTGCTTCTTTGAACACACCGGATTTGCCGCGTTTGCTCCCCTCCTCCGCAGCTCTGACTGCACGCCCCCCATGCACCTTCAGACCAGCTGGGAAAACACAACATGGCCTCCTGAGTCAACAAGTCCGGCCTCCCAAGCCCTTATTCACATGGCTGGATTTCACAAATGACAGTGTGATAACTGTACACATTTTTAAGACCTCCTCAAATCACAACTTTACACCTTCCCTCCTTTGTTTTAGTGCAGGGGTGGCCAACCAAATGCGTAGAAGGAGCTATATTGGACCAAAAATACAAAAAAACAAATCTGTCTGGAGCAGCAAAAAGTTAAAAGACGTATATAAAGGTAATAATGAAGGCAACATATGACGCAAGTGTCCATATTAGTTATGGTAGTCTACAATCAAAATGACTGTGTCCCAGGCTGATGCAAATCTTCCTTAACAGAAAAGTAGAAATTTAATATTTATTCTACACATTTTTACAACATTAGAAACCATTAGTAAATCGGAGGCTACTCAGAAGGGGAGATAACTCCTGGAGATAGCTGGCTTTTAATGGCCAAAGGTATAGATGTATGTGTCCAAGTGAAAGGAAACAGCAGGCCTTTAATAGATTTACTACGATCTTTGGCAAGCGAGGTAATGTTTGCTGTGGTCTGGAACAACATGGAAGACCAACAAATATTTGAAATGCAGCCAATACAAATTACAGATAATGTGTCATGAGACATGCAAAACTGAATTATATACAAAGAGGATACAAGTAAAGGATTTTAAATGAGCTCAAATGTGAGTGAATTATATTTATATGTACCTACAAATGAGACATAATGATGCAATATGTACATACAGCTAGCCTACATAGCATGCCAACAAGTCAATAACATCAACAAAGTGCACATTGTGTATTCGCGCACAGCATGAAACTTTTGGTGGACAAAATGAGACAAAGAAGGAGTGGAAGTTTTTATATGTAAAACTATTACATCAAAGTCCACACTATGGTGACCGCCAAAATACTCTCATCAGTGAAGCATACATACAAACATATTAAACAGTGGCCTTTCTAACAATTGGGAAGGTTTTTGTCATGTTTGTCCTCAAACAAAAAACATAAACAAAAAAATTATTTTCCCCCCATTTTTCCATTTTCAATTATTTTTTAAAAATGCTCCAGGGACCCCCGTTTTAGTGACAAAGGTTCTCCTGAATGAAATCAAAACATTGTAGCCTCATGAAGGGAGAATAAATTATATTGGTGGATTGTATTCATCTGATGAAGCCATGATTGGCAATAGAGGGTAAGTGTCACAAAATGATATCCATCCATCTTCTTCCGCTTATCCGAGGTCGGGTCGCGGGGGCAGCAGCCTAAGCAGGGAAGCCCAAACTTCCCTCTCCCCAGCCACTTCGTCTAGCTCTTCCCGGGGGATCCCGAGGCGTTCCCAGGCCAGCCGGGAGACATAGTCTTCCCAACGTGTCCTGGGTCTTCCCCGTGGCCTCCTACTGGTTGGACGTGCCCTAAACACCTCCCTCGGGAGGCGTTCGGGTGGCATCCTGACCAGATGCCCGAACCACCTCATCTGGCTCCTCTCGATGTGGAGGAGCAGCGGCTTTACTTTGAGTTCCTCCCGGATGGCAGAGCTTCTCACCCTATCTCTAAGGGAGAGCCCCGCCACAAGGCGGAGGAAACTCATTTCGGCCGCTTGTACCCGTGATCTTATCCTTTCGGTCATGACCCAAAGCTCATGACCATAGGTGAGGATGGGAACGTAGATCGACCGGTAAATTGAGAGCTTTGCCTCCCGGCTCAGCTCCTTCTTCACCACAACGGATCGGTACAACGTCCGCATTACTGAAGACGCCGCACCGATCCGCCTGTCGATCTCACGATCCACTCTTCCCCCACTCGTGAACAAGACTCCTAGGTACTTGAACTCCTCCACAAAATCATTCTGAATTAAAATGTATACATATATTGTTTTGAAATCATTAAGGAGAATGAATACTCAAACTTTGGAAAAACGGCCTGAAAGTTGAGGTTTTTGTAAAATGTTTGGTTGTGTTACAATTCCCGTCTAAACACTGAGGATTGCTGATTTTCATTCAAAACATCCATGTTAGAACATATTGCTGTGTTTGTATATGCCGTTCAAGAGACTGAGCTAGATCAGGGGTGTCAAACGGACAGCCCGAGGGCGGGATCAGGCCCACAAACAGTTTTTATCCGGTCCGCAGGATGAGTTTGCTAAGTATAAAAATTAACCTGAAATTTTTGAATGAAATAAACTGCTGTTCTAAATATGTACACTGGATGTAGAAAAAGCTTTTTCCTCTGTCTTTGCAGATGGTAAAAAAATAAACCACACGTTTAGGAAAATGAGCAAACTACATAAATACCATACTGTAATTTGATTTTGATACAATTTTTTATCGTAATAGATTGAAAACTAACACCAATGAGTTGACTGAACATTATCACATAATTCATGTAGAAAATGTAAATAACGACAAATAAAGATAGAATACTATTAACCGCAACAAGTAAGTGTAAAAAAAAAAAAAAAAACTACATTATGATTTATACAATTTTAGAATGTGCTAAGTCTATTTTTAAACAAAGAAAACAATCTAAAGTTGTCTTTATTTTTAAGTTATCGTGCTGAGGTTTTACCAGTCCGCCCCACTTGGGAGTAGATTATTCTCCATGTGGCCCCCGATCTAAAATGAGTTTGACACCCCGAGCTAGATAATGCTACTCAGGCAATGTGCATGTACAGTAATGTATACAGTGACAATCAAAGACGCTGTTTTTCCATATACATTTTTACACTATTAAAAACGACAACCGTAGATTTTAAGGTAAACAACTGGCAGCTCTGTTGCATTCATTTTACAGTAATAAACAATGTTAATGTTTTTCCATTCCATTAACAGTAATATTCCATCCATCCATCCATCCATTTCCTACCGCTTTCTCCTTCACGGGGTTGCGGGGGGCGCTGGCGCCTATCTCAGCTACAATCGAGCGGAAGGCGGGGTACACCCTGGACAAGTCGCCACTTCATCGCAGGGCCAACACAGATAGACAGACAACATTCACACTCACATTCACACACTAGGGCCAATTTAGTGTTGCCAATCAACCTATCACCAGGTGCATGTCTTTGGAGGTGGGAGGAAGCCGGAGTGCCCGGAGGGAACCCACGCGTTCACGGGGAGAACATGCAAACTCCCCACAGAAAGATCCCAAGCCCGGATTTGAACCCAGGACTGCAGGACGTTCGTATTGTGAGGCAGACACACTAACCCCTCTGCCACCGTGAAGCCCCACAGTAATATTCTGTAAAAAAAAAAGAAGAAAAAAAAAAGAGACTGGACTGAGCTGCCAGTGTTTTAGAGTAAAATCTAAAGATTTTTTTTCATTCATTTATTATTACTGTTATATTTCCAACAAAATTCACCGCTATCGATTGCTTTTTACAGTTACCCAATGTTCTCACTTAAAGTGCAAATAAACTGCATGCGATGAGATGGAGCATAAACAAAAGGTTAAATCAACGTTCAACCACAAAATGTGCACAATGATGTGTGCAACTTGTGGACGACACAGCAGGTATCAGACAATAAAACCTGGAATATAGTCTTGCGCCATGTAGCTTGCATCCCCTCTGACGGCATTTATGTAGTTTGGTCATTTACCTGGACTGATGCACAAAAGTGTTTTTTTTCTTTCATATGTAGATTAGAAAGATACAAATAATTGCTATTGCGACATCTAGTGGCCACATCCAGAACAGTAGTTTTCCCATTCAAAAAATTTTGGCTCATTTTTATACTTCGCAAACTCATCCCGCAGGCCGGATAAAACCTGTTCGGGCGTACGTTTGACACCCCTGATTCAAATGTTTTCTGACTGTGGGAAAGCCACACACACAGACACAGAACCTCAACTCAACCCACACTTTCTTCCCTCCACACCAAACAGTAATCCTGTGAAAGTTTAAAGAAAAATGGTAGAGCAAAGACAAGAATGATAATCCATAACTGTAACCACCAGACTTTGTCAGTCTCCTTTTATCATTGACACCTGACACACTGTAAGTAGTATGACCCTCAGGCTTAACTTGCTAAAGTGTAAGACATGTATTCATGGCTGGCTGGCTTCAGTGCAAGTTAGAACAACCCAAACTCAGAGCTTTTTGACTGTAACCTAAACCTTCACGTCTGCACTCATCTCTACTAGAACCAAACATCATCACATATGGCTTTTATTACTTTATATTTCGTTAAGCCTCTTAACAAATGTGTTGCAAGCTGTACGGTGTTAAAATTCTTAGACCTAAATAATTGCTTACTGGGTCAAAATCATGTCACATGAGGAGCAGGTTTTTCTATCACTGCAATATAGATTATATGCCTAAATCTTGTTCTGTTACCCATTAATGTCCAGGGTGTACCCCGCCTTCCGCCCGATTGTAGCTGAGATAGGCACCAGCTCCCCCCGCGACCCTTAAAAGGGAATAAGCGGTAGAAAATGGATGGATGGATAGATACCCCTATTTATTTTTATTCAGCTGCTACATAGAAATTAATGCTTATTTATGCCTTATACCCAAATCTAAAAGCACTTGCAGGAGGATACGTTTTGTGACATAATGGTTGTCCTTTATCAAATAGGCATATCTAACAATTCTTTGGCTTAAAGTAGTCATTTTCAAGCATACGAATTGCTAAAAATCTGAGCCGAGAATGGAGTTGTGCCTTGTGCTGCCCTTTGAGACACTCGTGATTTAGGACTATATAGGCAAACTTTGATAGATTGATTGATTGAAAAAAAAAAAAAAAGTAGAAACATTAATACTACAGTCTTAGTCACTAGAGGAGACTAAATCAATAAGAGCACGCTTTTCAGTATCATTGCCGATTATTGGCTCAGCCTCAGGCAGCATTAATATATTGAATTCAAAGAGTGTAAAGGTGACTAAAGGGTGTTACAGTATTTATGGTCACGAGGGTTCGTATAATGCAACAAATTTACTAGGTTGTAAACAGGTTTTTATGCTTTAGATATGGAAATCAATGATTCCTACTTGGCGGAAATTAATTTATCGCGTTCATGTATGGAACCAATTATTGACGGTAAACAAGGGAATCACTGTAAAACTAAGACAAGAATAACAGTGACAGAATAAAGTTTGTTTGTATTGTACTTCTAAACACAATTACTTTGCTTTTGATGTCTTTACTCACTTTTTGGAGATGCTATGTGAGCGACATGGCAAACGTGTCTAATGATGCGGCGAGTGTATCTAAACAATGCAAACCTCAAGTGTGATCAATATCATGCACACAAGATGACTACATTAGTATTTGGCTGAGATACAATATTTTAGAGCAGTGGTTCTCAACTTTTTTTCAGTGATGTACCCCCTGTGAACATTTTTTTAATTCAAGTACCCCCTAATGAGAGCAAAGCATTTTTGGTTGAAAAAAAAAAGAGATAAAGAAGTAAAATACAGCACTATGTCATCAGTTTCTGATTTATTAAATTGTATAACAGTGCAAAATATTGCTCATTTGTAGTGGTCTTTCTTGAACTATTTGGAAAAAAAGATATAAAATAACTAAAAACTTGTTGAAAAATATACAAGTGATTCAATTATAAATAAAGATTTCTACACATAGAAGTAATCATCAACTTAAAGTGCCCTCTTTGAGGATTGTAATAGAGATCCATCTGGATTCATCAACATCATTCTAAACATTTCTTCACAAACAAAGAAATCTTTAACATCAATATTTATGGAACATGTCCACAAAAAATGTAGCTGTCAACACTGAATATTGCATTGTTGCATTTCTTTTCACACTTTATGAACTTACATTAATATTTTGTTGAACTATTATTCAATAAAGATATTTATAAAGGATTTTTGAATTGTTATTTTTTGAATATTTTTTTTAAATCTCACGTACCTCTTGGCATACCTTCAAGTACCCCCATTTGAGAACCACTGTTTTAGAGCACCAATGAAGACTATCTAAAATGCTGATTAAATTTAGAGCCCCATCATATCTTTCCAGAGTCAAGACATATTTGGACATGTTACACTCAATTAGTTACTCTTACTTGTAAACTCAATCCTGGATTTTTGGATTTATATTTTTCCATAAATATTTTAGTGGTTAAATCATTTCCTGTAAGGTGTTAACTTGGCTTGGAGTGATCATATGATAACTTCCTTACAGGCTATATTCCACCACACTTCAGTTCTTAGTCACTCAGCTGTATTTACAATAGCTTATGGCTATGTTGCTTTACCTAATTACAGCCTAAAAAGCAAATGGCTGGAGTCACGAGTAAAAGGAAAAGTAGTATTAAGTCCAGTCACAAAATGTATTAGTTACAACCACAAGCAAACAAATAGAAGACCACCAGGTCACTTTAACACTGTCTGTATATAAAACTTGCCTCTGGTCTCAATGACAGTCTAGATTCCTACTGGGAGCAACAATCAGGTGGGTTGCAGAATGGGAATCCCCATACTTGCTTATATATGTGTGTGTGTGTTAGTATCACAGTGTGTATTTCCCACTGGAAGACTGAATGATATCATTGTCTGCAGGTGAGGGGACATCAGATCCCTTTTTCAATGATGTAATCCCACCTTCATTCAATTTACAATTTGAAGTGAAATACCTGTTGGCCTTAGAATAGAATGACCATGCAGAGATGGACTGTCGTCAACAGCAGATAAACATTTTGCAGATTTTCATTGGTAATATGCCTGAACTGACAGTTCATGCACAAGCAGGGATAATAAACCTTGAGAAAGTGGTGTTGAATGGATTTGAACTTTTTTCACATGAACATACAGACACTGGGACATGTTTCAGTTCGGTTGACATTCCAGAGCATGACATACAAAATGCAATTGCAAGTTAACTATAGCACCATACAAATCTCCTTGCTCGCATTTACATTATATAAATCCCACATCTGATGCAAATAACATCCGTGTCAGAGTAGTCTTGTAGTTAAATATGCAAAAAAAAGATTGCATTGTTAGCAACTTGTGCTCTTTTTCACTCAAAAACGCAATTTAAATTTGAACTTCAAACCTCCATTTTATTTCATTTTCAATACACACTGCACTTGTGATCTTCATATAAACCCTTGACTGAACTTGGACTTATGCCCCATAGCAGACATAATCGTTGGAAATGACTTATGTTTCGTCTAGTCAACTTAATCTATTTAGAAAATATACGCACACAACTGCCATTTGGTTCTTCAAAACACTAAACAATGGTCAGAGCGTGTGTGAGTTAGAGAAAACAATAAAGTAAAACCATGATATAACAACCTGATTCAAAACGGGTGATTTATTCCTAATTTGATCCAAAGCACTGAATGCAAAAAGCCTCGGAGCAATGGACATTTTAGACCTACATTGATACAGAGGACAATATATATACATACATGTATACACACACACATATATATATATATATATATATATATATATATATATATATATATATATATATATATATACATATATATATATATATATATATATATATATACATACATATATATATATATATATATATATATATATATATATATATATATATATACATATATATATATATATATATATATATATATATATATATATATATATATATATATAAGAGCCGCAAAACTTTGGGTGTCCCACGATTCGATTCAATATCAATTCTTAGGGTCGCGATTCGATTATATATCTGAGTGTTGCTGGGTCAAGTTTGGTTTTGGAATTGGATTGCATTGTTATGGTATTACTGTGTATTGTTTTGTTGGATTGATAAAAAATAAATAAATAAATAAATAAATTAAAAATATTTTTTGAAAAATGAGAATCGATTTTGAAACGCGCAACGTGAGAATCGTGATTCGTATTTGAATCGATTTTTCCCACACCCCTAACAAATATATATATATATATATATATATATATATATGTATATATATTAATATGTATATATGTATGTGTGGAAAAAAAAATCACAAGACTATTTTATCTCTACAGAACTGTTTCATGACATCAGGAGATTTTAATGGAAGCATTCACATACCATGGTTTATATAGGGCACAGAACGGGTAGGTACTGGCAAGCATAGGGGCGCTGTGATTGGCTCATGTGTTACCTAGGAGGTATCTCCATCTGTGACAGCATAATGATACAATTTCACTGCGCTTGTTGAGGGATGACAGGTCTGGGTTGTATATAATAAACAGTTTCTCTTTTAAGCATAGGTTGCATCTTTTATTACCACTGTCGTAAGGTGTGCTGGATGCAAGAATTTGCCTTGTTATTGAATATTCAACATTATTATCTTTGAGGTTCCAAATGTGCTTGCTGAGTTCTGTAGAATTCCGCATGTTTCTAAAAGAAGCCTTGTGATTTTTTCATCTGGCCTTGAACAATCACAATCACAAGGCTTCTTTTAGAAACTAAAACCTGCGGAATTCTACAGATGGTTAGTGCCTTGCATGGCAGCTCCCGCCATCAGTGTGTGAATGTGTGTGTGAATGTGGAAATAGTGTTAAAGCGCGTTGAGTACCTTTAAAGTAGAAAAGCTCTATACAGGTATAACCCATTTACATTTACATTTAGGGGGGTGGTTATTATTCATAAATATATACAAAGTTCCCTTACCTAGAAACCCTAAAAACATGTCTGCACTTTGTGTATATCATGTTTTTATAGTACAGTATGTATTTATTTGGAAAATGTCCCAAAAATGAATCCGTTTAAATATTGTCAAATTATTTACTATTTCATTCTCATACTAATTTACAAAATCCGAGGTCCCAACACACTTTTGAAAGTGGTTGACTTTTGATACAACATGATATACAATTGTAGCTTAGGACTCTTTCCAGACATCTACAGAAAATATCCATTAACATTAGTTGAGTTTCTCAGTTAAATCCCTCCAAACCTATAAACACAGTTGACAATGGTGTCAACTGTGTTTACTTGTATTAGCAAGTACTGTATTTGGCTAATATTTCATACCACAGCAATAAGACTACATGGGAATACTTAATACTTCGAGTTGGGCTCCATAGAAATTGATGCTTCAACAACAGCTGTTAAAAGATTCAACATAAATGTCTTGTACTGTATATCTGTTAGAGTCCTTGTGCAAAACAAACAGGTTGGCATGCATGAATGGAGTAACACATACACCACAGCTGCACAAACTATTTTACAGTAAAAACTGTATAAATTAATGACCAACTATTTCCGTAATTAATCTATTTTGCAATACTTTGAGAATTGTTTTTAATGTCATGCATCTGTCTTGAAAAACAATATTCCCAAACATGTTAATCATAAACATAACTTCAAGTTATTTTCCCATTAACGTTATCCCAGGTGTGTCATTCACTGATTTTCTCCTGGAGTCTGGCTCTTTATGATACTGTACAGAGCAAAAACTGACAAAAGTATGGATATTTGCCAGTCACGTTGTGTCTTTATGCACATATGTAATGTGCATATTAAATGCCAAAGACAGTGACGAAACCATCCTATCTTTCAGACCCACTCATCAGTTATATTCGTAAGATGAGAACAAAAAAAAATAGTTTTGCTAATGTTAGTTATACATTTGTATAAAACAATAAGCATGGTCAAATATGGACTATTGTTCTTGCACCATGCATATTGATGAATAGATTGTGCAATACAGTGCATGACATTTTGTATTAATTTGTTCTAAACTCTATAATTACTAGCAATAGAAAAGAACATTTGATTCTTGAACAAATAAGTGGTCATTCAGCACTCCAGAAGAGCTTGTTTGCAATCTCAGTGGTTCCACAATTTTTGAGTTTATCACATTTTTAAATAGATTTATTCTGAAATAACTATAGAGCTGCCACAATTTGGTGTTTACAATCCAATAGATCTCCTTCTATGCACTTTTGTCTAAGCTTGGTACTTGGCAACAACTTTATTAATATTAGGGGTAAGGTTCTGTGCTGTTGGGACTCTTGGATTGATGGTTTGCAGGTGTTCATTTGTGAGACTACTCCTATGCGATGATTTTAATATCGTACAAGCCACTGCACATCTAGTGTATCACTATATTGATGAAAAAAAGGTGTTATGTTCCAGTCATCTTTTTTCTGGCTGGACAAAATGCGCATAACAGCCGGTGAACGTATTTTCATGTGAGGAGACTCTATTGGCATTGATGGACATTTTTTTTAACTTTCTATGGAGGAAATGTGCACTTTTTTGTTGTCGTTCATTCTTGCTTTAGCGTTGTATTTTCCGACAGTTTGAGGGTCACTCAATCCGTCCTGACTGTTCAGTTCAGTTCAGTTCAGTTCAGTTTCAATTTATTTCGAACATGCATACGATACAATGTAATGCATTACACATTTCCAGTTTTTTCATTACAGCACAGCTTATTGAATCTTACCCCTTTTCACACCATAGCAATTTTATCAAATTTCCTTGTTCTCTGTAACAGAACAGTGAACATCCGTCCATCCATTTTTTACCCCTTGTCCCTTAGGGAGTCGCAGGGGTTGCTGGAGCCTATCTCAGCTGCACATGGGCGGAAGGCAGGGTACACCCTGGACAAGTCGCCCTCCTCATCGCAGGGCCAACACAGATAGACAGACAAATAAATAATAAATAATACCGTGGTAGGCATACACATAAATAATCTTTGTCTCAGTAAAAAAAAAAGGAGAAAAAAAAGGGTTCGAGATATTAATCGTAATTCCTGTTCTGTGTACTTTGTGAACACTTGTAGTTTCAACAGTCTCTTAAAATGAATCATATTGGTGCTTTGTTTTATTTATTTGGTTAATCCATACCATAATTGAATTCAGAGACTTACATACTAAAGGTTTTAAGTGTTGTACAAGCATACACATGTTTTAAATTAGAATTTCCTCTGAGGTTATATTCCTCCTCTTTTATTGAGAAGAATTGTTGCACAGGTTATAGTTTACTTTATACATCATTATAGCTGTTTGCAAAAGCACCAAATTGTTGAATTTCAATAATTGTGATTTAATAAATAAAGGGTTTGTATTTTCTCTATATACAACATTCTGTATTATTCTAAATAATCTTTTTAGTAACACAGTTTGTGAATGAAGAGCACATTTGTAGTAGTTGTTTCCTCATATTTCTACACAGTAACTCAGATATGGTATAACTAATTGATTGGATGAGCCCGAGAAAAACGGTAATGAAAGTATACACTTTAAAAAACGCCTTTTACGCAAAACCATCTTTTCTTGCCTATTGGCGTCCCTACTTTTGGTATATTTATTATCTGCATAAGTCCTTAAAATTTGAAATCAAACCCTGGAGGCACCGCAGTGAGATTAATTAAACAATTTTGCTTTCCTTCATACTTCCTCCAAATGAGCCGTTTGGAATGTTCACGTACTTGTGATGTGTTTCTATTGGTGATGTTCGTGGCTATATCCCTATATGGTAAAGTTTTACTCAAAGAGCTTCACGCTAGTCTGCCATTGTAGTCTGACGCTGTAGTCAATATGTTCCTTTTTTTCTCCATCTTCTTGTTGTGGGGCAGACTGGCTCGTATGTACATGCATCCTCCGCTGTTGCCGTTTCTAATACAAAGTAGTATATAGTTTGAACTTATATCTGTCAGTAGACTCCAAATGGAAGTGCTAAAAACTACAAGACGGCTGATAATGTGGAGGCACGTAAATAAAACTTCCCACAAAATGGCGCATCCTGAAGAGGTGGTCAGAAAGTAACTCGAAGATGGTATGCTAAACATAATCATGCAACACTTTTACCAAAGAACCATCATAACATGCAATGTAAACCACAAGGAAGTGATTTAAATGCAGAAAAAAACATACTATGACCCCTTTAAATGAGATCGTTGTAAATGTTTGGGTATGTGTGTTCTTTCGCTTTGTTTTTCATTTTATATCCACACAAAAACATCACAGTCTGCGAGGTTAGTAACTTCTTCAGTTGGAATGTAGGTACACAAGGGCATTAACCGGGAGTCTTATGAATACACCGCAAGAGTTTGCATTGTCTGTAACTAATCAACCTAGCAGTGGATTTTGTTTAACCTCATCCTTTCATTAACATCATATCCAACATAAAATAATGTTTGCGTTGAATCCTGATAGAACTTTTGTTTTCTTATGAGTTTGGGTTGTGACGTCGTCCTCACTCTGGTGTTCAAAACAAATATACTAGTCCTGACAGTTTGTGAGGTATCATACAGAAATGGATGAAGCCACAAACATCCAGTTAAATTTCCCTTTCTTCACATGCATGTTTTGGCTATACTACAAATTATTTTTTTTCATATTATGTGAGAGGAAAGATTGTGTCATTGTACAACATGTGCTTTACTGGACTGGGAAAGGGTGGAGAATCTCTGCTTGACATATTATCTTTATAATGAGGAGGTTGTGTGACGTCTGGAAGAATTTGTTCAACCAATAAACATTTCTTTTTGACCTTGTGTGCACCTATTGTGCAGATGTGTGGCTATTGTAGGCCAATCACACAGAAGCAGTTAAAATGTGTGTGGGAGAAGTAAGACAACATGGACATACTGTAAGGTTAACTAATGACTGTAATATCACATAAAGGGTGGATGTCACTGTGAGAGAGGATAAAGGTAAAAATGACTATCATTCCACCTGTTGAATTTATATTGACCTGCCTTGTGTTTGGATATGGATATCATGCAGAGCCAATTGTCAATGTGTGATTGAAAGAAAATAACTATTTTTTTTAATGTGTTGTCTCCTTCAAAACAACATATGTTCCACGATTTTCTCATATAATGTAAAAACTCACCTAGCCGGGCATGGTTGGGTGTTGCAGGGCATCACACCTGTAGATGGTCTTGATCTGGGATTACAGTATGACGTATTAACTTGCACTTGCATGTTTTTGTAACATGCGGGCTTGGTGTCCATATGGCCTGTGTGAAGAATAATAAACAATAATCAAGTAGTCCTATGAACTTGCACAACATGAAAATGATGCAGTTACCAACATCGATATTAGAATGCTGTCAAATGAAATCACAGGTATAACAGGAAAGCGAAGTCCAATTTGGAAAATGATAAGCGCAAAGGTATAATTAGCCTCTACTCCGTACAAAACAATAGATTGCCATTCCTGAAACGACAAAATCGGCCCTGCCTCTCTAACTAAAGATATGTCAGTATTGATATTGATTGATTTGATTTGTCTGTAACTTGATCCTTAGTTTGCTTTTTGTCCTATACCGGTCAGAGAGGCCCTGTTTGCACTGCACAGCAAGTAGTCGAAACCAGGGGTGTCAAACTCAATTTAGATCGGGGGCCACATGGAGAAAAATCTACTCATAAGTGGGCTGGAGGGGTAAAATCACGGCACGATAACCTAAAAATAAAGACGACTATAGATTGTTTTCTTTGTTAAAAATAGAACAAGCACAATCTGAAAATATACAAATTATGTTCTTTTTACACTTACATGTTGCAGTTAATAGTATTCAATCTTTATTTGTTGTAATTTATACTTTCTGAATAAATTACGTGATAATGTTCATCAGTCAACTCATTGGTGTTGATTTTCAATCTATCAAGATAAAAAAATATTGTCAAATTCAAATTACAGGATGTTATTTATGTAGTTTGCTCATTTTATTCGACTGCTGCAAATATTGTGGATTATTTTGTAGCATAATCTACAAAGATACAAATAATTTATATTGCGACATCTAGTGGACACATTTAGAACTGTTGATTTGATTAAAAAATTCAGGCTAATTTTTATACTTAGCAAACTCATCCGGCGGGCCGGATAAAACCTGTTCGGGGGCCTGATGCGGCCCGCGGGCCGTACGTTCGACACCCCTGGTCTAAACGCTCCAAAATGCTTCAAATCTGATCTTTTCGCATCAGATTCAGGCCACATCAGGAGGCAGTTCGAATCCAATTGGAATCTGATCTTTTCAAATGCGACTTCAGTCTAAACGACGAATCGACCTGAATGCAGCCCTTATGTGACATTTTCGTCAGCTTTGGGTGAGCTACGTCATTCGTGTGCATGGGGAAGTATACAGTCCGCCAGGTAGAAGTGGATACTTCATTACAATATCCGTTTTCGATGAGCAAATATTTTTTTTGACGATTTAATTTTACTTGACAATAGTGGGCAGATAATAAGCAATATGTAAAATATGATTATATATTTTGATTCCAAAGAAATAGCAACAGTTGAAGGACCGGAATTGATGCTGTGGCATATTTGCATACATGTTACGTACGTTGTGTAAGTTGTTTATGTAAGTGAGTTGAAAAATAAAGCTAACTTAGATCCATTGTTGCCCTTACTTAACAGCCATAAAAAGATTGGAACCCTCCCAAGAATATATATATATATATATATATATATATATATATATATATATATATATATATATATATATATATATGTATATATATATATATACATCAATCAATCAATCAATCAATGTTTATTTATATAGCCCTAAATCACAAAGGTCTCAAAGGACTGTACAAACCACTACGACTACGACATCCTCGGAAGAACCCACATAGGGGCAAGGAAAACTCACACCCAGTGGGACGCCAGTGACAATGATGACTATGAGAACCTTGGAGAGGACCTCAAATGTGGGCAACCCCCCCCCCCCCCCCCTCTAGGGGACCGAAAGCAATGGATGTCGAGTAGGTCTAACATGATACTGTAAAAGTTCAATCCATAGTGGCTCCAACACATACATATATATATATGTCTATATATATATACGTATATATATATATATATATACATATATATATATATATATATATATATATATATATATATATATATATATATATATATATATATGTTTATATATATATATATACATATATATACATACATATATATATATATATATATATATATATATATATATATATATATATATTAATATATATACATTCATACATTACATTACTTCAATTTATTTTCACATAAAAAACACTTTTTTTAAGGTGTGGCAACTTTTATTTTATTTTGTAGTAGTCGTATTTATCGAAGTCCGCATGCAAGTGAATTCGAGGCTGCATTGGGGCCTGAACGCCTTTATACTGGAGTCCACATTTTACTTGCAGTGTAAACAGTCAGGAGGAGAAATCCGATTTAGAATAAATCAGATTCGAGCATAGTTCGCCTGTAGTGTAAACGTAGGTTTTGTCAGTCACACTCTTGAATAAAGCAAAAGGCCGCAATCCAGTGGTCTACAACCAGGACAAAAAAAGAGGCGGAGCTGGTTAGGATTGACTGCAACAGACCAGGGTGAGGAACTTCAACCTTTGGGGTCAATTAATGGGAACTCTACACTGGGGGGCTTTGTTCACATTCACAAAAGCAAGCACGTGCACATGCACAAACACACAAAGAGAAATGTGTAGTATGGCTAATAAACACATGGCACACATACACATCTTTGCACAGTGACCTTTTGCCACAGATCACTTGGCATAGGTGATTATAGCATGCTTTACATGTGGCTCTCTGTGTGTAAGTCTGTGATCTTAAAAGTGGGCCACTACAGAACAAAAGCCAGTGGTCAATCTATGCATGTGTGTGCTTGCTTGTTAGTGCAAATCTCTGTGGAGCTCTGGGTAAGTCTGTAAACAATAAGACAACCAAGAGCAGCTAATGGACTCAGAGTAATGACAGGAAGTGCGACTTTTCCAATTAAGCTGCAGTTAAAGACCTTATTAGAGGTCACAGAAGCTGGAGTGAACTTTGCGATTGTTCCTTCATCTCCAAACTGTCCTCTTCGTCTTTAACCCACATTACGTAGTTCAAATGAATAGTTAGAGCTGGTAGGTTATTTTTCATCATACTGTCTTTGTTTGCACGGTAGTTGCATTTGACCAGAAAGAAAAACTAACTTTTAAATAAGATTTTTTTTTTTACGTATTACAAATATTACAATCATTTTATAAAGTATTTACCTTGGATACCGCTCACAGTGAAGTTAGTTTCATGTTGTTTCATATTTACCTCCTTAGCTACAGCCGTAGTTCACCCGTGCTCTGTATCGGAACAGGGAGCTCATTCGAGAAGTGCCGCTCTGAACCGTGGTCGTTTTTACTCAGGATAACGGATGTCTAGAGTATCTCCTTCGAGCTGCTTCTCCGTCAAATACATCATTAGCAGATTTTCCATATTTTCTCTGATAAATGTCCGAGATTTAGATATTTTTAACATCCTTGGCTGGGACAAAAACTGGCCCATGCTTCTGTAAAGTGCAAACTAGTGCTACACTGGAACTGTATCGCTTAGCTGGTTATGTTTTTGTTGATTAATGTCATTAAACTGATGAATATCATTCACTTCTTATTTTAATTCCCCGCCTCCACACTAATGTTCTCTGTTCCAATGGGTTGGGTACAAAATTATGTTGATCTCTAACTACGAGTTTTTGCTAGCGAGTAAAACCGGATAATTACCGGATCTAAGGGATTTTATTCTGACAATTGTTACACCAACTAGCGGTGGGAAGGCTCGTAAGTTAAATTTATACACAAAATTGAAAGCACAATAAAAAGCTTGTAACTCAATATATGTATGAGTTGAGTTAGAGCTCTAAACTACATATTAAGACGTTTGTGGGGGTGAAGATTAGTAAACATACCTCCGGCACATGATGCTGAGCACTTGGAGCGTATGACGGCCCAAGTATAATTGTGTTTTATTTGATTCCTTCCATCATCGGCTTTATTGAGGGTGTATTCCCAAAGTATCCCTGGGTTCACACCTTGCAACAGTATCTGAAATATAGTAAAATCTTGTGACACCAATGGGATAAAAGTACAAAAAATGTATGCAGTGTAAAACTAAATATAAAATAAGAACATAAAAACAACAACTGAAAATTGGTTAAAAAAAAAAAGGTACTTATAATTTATTAAAACCTGCAGAGATATATCAAACCAAGCAAAAGTACCTCTATGACAAGCGTCTCATTAGTGGGGCCAACTGATATGAGGCTTTCTGGTCTGTTGTAAGGTCTCTTATATTCAAAAATTGCTCCCGCAATAGGATGTCTGCCTGGCCAGTCCACCGTCCAATGTCCATTCAAGAAGTAACGCCTCTGGGTGTCCCTAACAGCCAAGTAAGAACTTGACGTATTCAGTTCTAGAATCCGTATACTTCGAGCACCTGCTGGGATGATGACCACACCATAGTACTCTGATAAAAAAAAAAAAAAAAAAAATACTTTCAGTAGAATAGACAACATTAAATACAGTAAACATACAGTATAATATGAACTGCAGCAATATAAAAAGAAAAATAAACAGATTGAGAAACGTT
Organism: Nerophis ophidion; assembly: GCF_033978795.1. Taxonomy (NCBI): domain Eukaryota; kingdom Metazoa; phylum Chordata; class Actinopteri; order Syngnathiformes; family Syngnathidae; genus Nerophis; species Nerophis ophidion. The sequence goes on along the minus strand of NC_084621.1, from coordinate 50,387,367 downwards.
TTTTTCCTATTTTTTTTTCCTTTTTTTGTGTTGGAGGTGGGAACCATTTGGCACCTCACGATTCAATTAAATTCTGATTGTTTAGGTGACGATTTGATTCAAAATCAATACACGATTCAACACAATCCTCATAATATAATATTTGGAATGTTGATTATAATAAAACTTTTTCAAAACAGGTTACAGGCATCAAAAGCTCTTCTTGGCGGCTAAAGTACGACTTAGGCGCACAGTGCTGACCTAAAAGAAAAAGTTTTTTTTTTATTGATATATTTAAAAAGTTGTAATTATAAAATTCACAATCTGTTAATCAATCTAATAAAATAAAATAGAGCAACCCCAACTCCAACCCAATCCCAGCTATAAGTTGGATATAAATGTACAAAGCAATTGAGAAGACATAAGTACAATACTTATTAAATAGTATACAAAAAAAGGACAACCAACATTTAATAAAAGCAACAGTATCAATAATTATAGTAATTTCAATAATAGTTGGTTCATCATTTTAATCCAAAAATGTATTATTAAAAACAAAACAAAAATATATATTTGTTTATGTTTTTTAGGGGAAATGTTATGCAAAACCAACTTGTCTTACGTATTGGTACCTATTTTTGTAATTTGCAATCTCAACACGTCCCGGAAATTTTGATTCAAACCAGCTTGATTCATACTTCCTCCAAACGAGCCATTTAGAATTTGCTTGATTCGTGCCATTTTTCACATTGGTGATATCAGCAGATATTTACAGGTTTGGCAAAGTTTTACATGAAGAGGTGTGTGCAAGTCCACCATTGTAGTCAGACGTAGTAGTCAACAAGTTCCTTCCTTTTCTCTATCTTATTCTGGGGCCGACATTCTCGCACATGCACGTGCATCCTCCGCTGTGGCTTTTTTTTTTTACAAAGTAACATGTAATTTGACTTCATATCTGTCAGTAGACACGATATGGAGGCGTTAAAAAGTACAATATGACGGAGGGGAGGCATGTTAATAAGACCACCTACAAATCGTTGCATCCTAAAGAGATGGTCAGAAAGCGGCTTTAATATGGTTTTTGACCAAAAACAAAAACAAAATACCATTAGATGGTAAGTAGGCCGCAAAGAACTATTTAGAAATGTAGAAAAAAAAAATCATCATTTGACCGTTTTTTAATCCTTTGAAAATTATGAATCGATTTAGGATCTAAATAAATTCAAAAAATCGCGATTTGGATGTAAATTGATTTTTTGAGCACCCCTTTTATTTACTACTTTTAATATTAATTGGATGCTATTACATGCTACATATAGTCAAATAAAGTTGCATTTATTCTATGTATGCAATGCCTCGAGTATGTATATTTGTATGCAATTTTCCACTAAAAAGTACCTTAACTAAAGTCTGTTTAAAATCGTGAGGTCAATAAAAACCAAAAACCACATACAAATGTGACGGATGAAAAATATTTTTACAGCTCTGAAAAATAAATAATATATTTGTCCATGTACTAAAAGTGACCTACGGTTAGAATGATGCTGCTTCGCATATTGCCCTTTGTAGGTCTTGCAGGTGGAGTTGTCCCCTTTACACACGCCGCAAACATCGAGTCCAGCCGTGGAGCCCAGCACGCGGTCACAGCCCACTCTCTGTGTGACAAAATAGTCAATTCCACGTTTCATCTTTTATTTCATTTTTCGGTGTATTTTCATTCCTTAAAAAGGACAACTGCCTTGAGTTCACCGGACAAGTGCCTTTCCGTTGGACATTCAAATCATGCAAAAACAGTATGTTGTGACAAATTTAAGTGCTTAACATTTTAAAATAAAACCTTATTACCTCACAAAGGCCATCAATGCAGACATTAGAACTGTCCTGTGAACAAAGTGTCCCATCCTTGACTTTGCTTGCAAGGGCAAAGAAGAAATCATAGCCTTCAGCAAAGCAGTAAAGCTTGCATATATCTTGATCTGCATGGAGGAGAGAAATTGAGCTCTTAAGACATGTTTTGATAATTTATAATTATAATGTTCAATACTTTATACACATATGGGGCATGATCTACTAAGAGCAAAATACCACGCGCTAAACAGTGTGCAAACTTTGAAATTGTGTGTCCTATTAGTGGGCGTGTTGCGGGTGATTTACGAAGATTATGTGCGAAATTGATAACGTGCAAAACTGGTGCCCTATATAAATTAGGTCTTTGCCCGTACTACATGCTGTGTCCAAGGTGACACTCATTTCACTCCACATTCATGACCTCATATGCTCCTACAGTTTCAACCTATGTTGTTTTGTCTGTTGTGAAATATGCAGCGCAAACCAAATTTTTGGGGCGAAGTACAATCCAAACCAGTGGTTCTTAAACTTTTTTACCAAGTAGCTACCACCTCAAAAACACTACGCGCTTTAATTACCACCATAATGACCAATATTAATATACAGTAGCGTAGTAGGCTGAAACATTAATTAAAAACAAGGCAGAGGTTTTAACTGTCATATAATTCAGCAAAATAACTAAATTAATTCCCTATTTGAGATGGTCTGTTTAGTTTTTTACTGAAAAAGACACTTGAATGTACATGAAAATGCAGAATATGGGATTTACAATACTAACTATGAACAATAAAACATTGAATATTTAAAATATATGATCGTTGCTATTCTAATACAGACCACTTCCTTAAACGACATATTTTATAATTGAGCAAGAGCAACAATTATGCAACAAACATGGCGAGAAATAAAGGCGAAAGGATATAATATCACTGTTCTATGGTGACCAGAGTGTGTTGTTTATCTATTAATGACCGAACTATGTCCTGTGCACAATGAGCTTACGTTCAAACACGTATTCCTCCCTCTATGAAAACATCCAAACATGTCTTTGTTACGTTTACCTGAACATCATTATCCAGCACCACTGGTCACATTGTGTATCACAGTCAGTTCATCTGCATATCAGTACGGAGAAACGATGTGTCAATCGTTTTATTTTTCACAAAAATGTTAACAATTGGAATCACTTCTATAGTTTGAAAATATCCAGCGGGCCGTATTGAAATGGTAATTTTGCAGTATTATTCCAAGATAGCTCAGTTAACTGCTTTTTTTATGCTGTTTTACAAGACCCATGTCACGTGACTTCAAATTTGACACCTCATCGGCTGGCTCTGAGACAGGATCAATTGCTTCTGTCCTAATTTACCAGAAGTGAGTCTTGCATTTTGATCCAGCAAATTTTTTGACACTGATTTTTTTTACACAGAATTTTTATACATTAAAGTTTTTACACTGAATTTTTATACAATGAATTTTTTTACCGGGAATTTTCATACATTGAATTTTTTCACATTGAATTTTTATACACTGATTTTTTTATACACTGAATTCATTTTCAACAAAATTGGCAGCATAATTTGATTCCACAAAATTTAAACGCAAAATATTAAGTTACATATACATTCAGTGTCAAAAAAATATATATTTTTATTAAAGACACAAATTAACCTCCATAAGTCACAGAATTCCTGATTTTCCAAAGCCCTATTTTCACCTCTTCCAGGAAAGTTTTCACAATTTACATTTTTCAACTGTTTTTGACAATTCCACCTTCAAAAGATTATTCTTAATTGGGACAACAACACTAACATATTCCTTTTTGTACAAATGCCCTGTTTTCCCGAAATTCCAAAATTCATATTTAAATCAGAACTGTTACTATGTTAACATGTTTTAACCATTTTGAAAAATTCTAACACCAATCCATTCATATAATCTAAAACAATTACCTACAGTTTAAAAAATCCCCATTTTTCCACATTTGTAGGAAATTCCTATTCAAATGAAAGGATATATTCATATTTATACAATGCCCCAAATTCTAAAACTGTTGTGCCATTTTTTACTTGATTCCGACCTTTCAACCATCAACCCACACTCCTCACATACGTCGAACACAAAACATGTTGTCCTTTTCCCAGGATTCCCAGTTTTCCCGGAATCTCCAGTAATTTTCTCCCTATTGACATTGAGTTCGAAATATACAATCGGATGCATATCCTGCATTTCTCATCCGATTTGAACCGTTCCAATATCCACACACATACATAAAAGTAATTATTTGGTTGGTCATTACTAGAAAAACTAACGTTATATTGTAACACCGTTTTTGGAAAACTGGTGGACATAGGACGGAAGATTTTGTGTCCATTGTCTGTCCTTGCTGCGCGATCACCTCCTTTGTCACAGCCATGTGCAAACTATACCAAACTATACCAGCTTGCACGCACATTTCAAATGTGCTAAATATAGATGCAAAATTGCAGTTGCAAAAAACTCTTAATCTTGATTAATTATATTGTGATCGCCAAATGATTCTATTTGCATGTACTTCGCTAATTTTGCTGGCTTCATGGTGTGCTAAAAACAACTTGGTTCTTAACACAAACAAAACCAAATAACTAATTGTAGACTTCCGCAGGAAATGGCAGAAAGAACACCCTCCACTTGTAACTAATAACAATCTCATAGAAAGGGTCAAACAATTCCAATTTTTAGGGGTGACCATCACAGAAGATCAATGCTGGGACATTAACACTGTTTCTACAGTCGGAAAGGCTCAACAACGTCTTTTCTTTCTAAGGAAACTAAAATGCGCAAACATTCCGCAGATATCAATGGTAAACTTTTACAACTGTGCCATCGGCAGGGACCTCACCTACGGCTTTTTAGTGTGGTTCGCTAGCTGCACTAAAGCAAACAAACAGGCCCTCCAGCGAGTGGTTAAAACAGCAGGGAAAATTACAAGGACTATACTCCCAGAGATGAGTGCCATGTACACAGCTCGCTGCTTAAAGCGAGTACGCAACATCCTGAAGGACAGATCTCCCGCCCAAAGGCAAAACCCAGTAACTCAATTTTGGTCAAAACTGAGCTGATAATAATTTTGGAGTTCCTAGGTGATATGCTTTACATTAGTGTATGCGATATTGTAATTTGTTCCGTAAGTAAGCTGTTACGCGCATGGCAGGACCTAGCAAATACCACATAACCGCGTAGATACAACAGAAAAACCTAGTATCTCAAGGGACCAATCGGAGCTTCTTTGTCAGTCGCCTTATTGTCTTTAATGAGACATTTGCACGAACGGGGGCCGAAGGTCAACCTGATTATGTGATATTATGGCACGAGGGGATATTTGGAAGATTGGCCCAAGACGTTGCAAGCACCTTCATTAAATGTATTGTTCCTGATTCTTCCCCTTGCATACTCTTTTGGGCAGATAACTGTGGAGGTCAAAATAAAAACTGGACGCTGTACACGGCTCTTGCCCAATGTGCAAACGCAGAATGGGGCCCACCCGTGATTATAATAAAATATCTGGAGAAAGGGCACACGTTCATGAGAGCAGATTCAATCCATGGCTCAATCGGCAAGAAAATGAAAGCTCAAGAAAACCTCTATACGTTGGATGACTTTGTAGATCTTTGTAAGACAGCATCGAGATAGATTGGTTTTCCTTTGTTTTCTCAAAATCAGCTAGAAGTGAGTGACTAGGTTTTGCCTTTGGACCGGAGAGATACCATCCAGCACATGGCCTCTTAAACCTGCTACCCTCTGGAAGGAGGTACAGATCGATTCGCGCCAGGACCACCAGAATGTCTCACAGTCTTTATCCCCAGGCTGTGAGACTGCTAAATGAACAGCATGCCCCTTTACTTCCCCCGACCATCTTATTACCTCACTCCTCACCACCTCAATAATTGTGCTCTGGACATTGCATTGCTGCAGCGTCAACACCCATCAGACATCTGACTGTTCCCACCCCCCCACGTCCCTCTATATGTGTTCTCATAGACAAATGCTAAGCTAAACTGTAAACTGTGGTCAACCTGCACATCAGTGCAGTTTCTATGCTGCTGGACAAAGCTCAAACGAAATCTCATTGACATGTATGACTTAAGTGTTATTTATAACAATGACAATAAAGGAATTGATTGATTGATTGATTGAATTTGCTGATTTAAGGGACGCATTGTTCAGGGCACAAGCTTAGAAGATCAGCTTTGTGTGCGCTGTCAAATTTGAAGATGTTTTATTACACACAAACTTTAGCAGATCAAATCTGTATCGTACGTATGAACCAGAGTATTGGGACATTAGTATTATGTGGAATATCATAGGATCTCCTTCTGGATACATTGAATTAAATGTGGAGTGGACTTCCTGTGGGAATTTTATCCAGAAGAGTAATATTATGCTCAAAGGTCACTAATGCTAAATTTAACTTCTTCATTCATCTGTGGCTCTATGGATATTGCTGTGTGCACTGTGACACCAACCTGTTTACACAAAATTGACAGCATTGAATATAATCCCCGAAATTTAACACTAATTCTGACCACTAACCATAACCCCCCAATTGGTAAGATGAAAATGGGTGAAATTGGGAAACTATTAATTCATAGATGTGTGTTCAAATTGTTGTCTCACCATCCACTCTTGTGTAGGGACTCCAGGTGTAGTGCCATCCTCTGAACTGTTTACTGTTAAACTCAGCACATTGCTGTGTTCTGTAATCAACGGCATTCAGGGGACAATCCTGAGTATTGCACAGCTTATATGACCTGGAGGAGCCTTCACAGAACTTTCCTCCATAAGCAGGTCTGCAACAAAAATCCAAATTTTAGATCATCAACATTGTTACAAAACATGTCAGTTTCATCTGATGAGCATTTGCAATCGTCAATTCAAAGGTTGGCCATATTTGTACTGAAAAAAAGTGTTTGTATTGTATGGAACTGGGAGATACTATTTTGTGAAGGGTTCTCAGTGTATATCCGCAGGCAGGTGATCACTCTATAAGCCACTGTCACGTAGCTAATTTCTTTCCACTCAAATTTCCTTCTCATGTTTCGTGCTTTCCTTGTTAGCCTTTTTCTCACCCACTAAGCCTCTCTATCATTGCCTATCTCTGTCTTCTTTCCAATACCCCCTCTCCCCTCCTTTCTTCCCCTCTATGTCTACTTTAGCCCACCATTTGTCAAGAACTTGGCAAGACCTGATAAAGAGGAGCCCCAGATTTTGATAGAAGGCACCAGGGCTGACTGGCTATGCAAATATTCCCAAGTGATTTATGAGAGAGGGAATACGTGAACAGATAAGAAATGATGCGGTTGAGTCACGTTCCCAACACAGTGGCAAATAGTATGATGACAGACCCCAAAATTAAAATGAGTTTAAAAATTCTAAGAGGTGGAATTTATTGGGTTGTTCAGTTATTTTAGATTCAAAACACACAACTTGCCTGGTACAAACCCCGTTTCCATATGAGTTGGGAAATTCTGTTGGATGTAAATATAAACGGAATACAATGATTGCAAATAATTTTCAACCCATATTCAATTGAATGCACTACAAAGACAAGATATTTGATGATCAAACTCATACTTTATTTTTTTTTTGCAAATAATAATTAACTTAGAATTTCATGGCTGCAACACGTGCCAAAGTAGTTGGGAAAGGGCATGTTCACCACTATATTACATCATCTTTTCTTTTAACAACACTCAATAAACGTTTGGGAACTGAGGAAACTAATTGTTGAAGCTTTGAAAGTGGAATTCTTTCCCATTCTTGTTTTGTGTAGAGCTTCAATCGTTCAACAGTCCGAGGTCTCTGCTGTCATATTTTACGCTTCATAATGTGCCACACATTTTCGATGGGAGACAGGTCTGGACTGCAGGCGGGGCAAAAAAGTACCCGCACTCTTTTACTACAAAGCCATGCTGTTATAACACGTGCTGAATGTGGCTTGGCATTGTCTTGCTGAAATAAGCAGGGGCGTCCATGAAAAGGACGGCGCTTAGATGGCAGCATATGTAGTTCCAAAACCTGTATGTACCTTTCAGCATTAATGGTGCCTTCACAGATGTGTAAGTTACCCATGCCTTGGGCACTAATGCACCCCCATACCATCACAGATGCTGGCTTTTGAACTTTGTGTAGATAACAGTCTGGATTGTTCACTTCCCCTTTGGTCCGGACGACACAATGTCGAATATTTCCAAAAACAATTTGAAACGTGGACTTGTCAGACCACAGAACACTTTTCCACTTTGCATAAGCCCATCTTAAATGATCTCAGGCCCAGAGAGGCCGGCGGCATTTCTGGATGTTTTGATAAATGGCTTTTGCTTTGCATAATAGAGCTTTAACTTGCACTTACAGATGTAGCGACGAACTGTATTTAGTGACCGTGGTTTTCTGAAGTGTTCCTGAGCCCATGTAGTCATATCCTTTAGAGTTTGTTGTCGGTTTTTGATACAGTGCCGTCCGAGGGACAAAAGGTTACGTTCATTCAATGTTGGTTTCTTGCCATGCCGCTTACGTGGAGTGATTTCTCCAGATTCTCTGAACCTTTTGATTATATTATGGACCGTAGATGATGAAATCCTTAAATTTCTTGCCATGCACTTTGAGAAACGTTGTTCTTAAACTGTTTGACTATTTGCTCATGCAGTTGTAAACAAAGGGGTGTACCTCGCCCCATCCTTCTTGTGAAAGACTGAGCATTTTTTGGGAAGCAGGTTTTATACCCAATCATGGCACCCACCTGTTCCCAATTAGCCTGCACACCTGTGGGATGTTCCAAATAAGTGTTTGATGAGCATTCCTCAACTTTATCAGTATTTATTGCCACCTTTCCCAACTTCTTTGTCATGTGTTAATGGCATCAAATTCTAAAGTTAATGATTACTTGCAAAAAAAAAAAATGTTTATCAGTTCGAACATCTAATATGTTTTCTTTGTAGCATATTCAACTGAATATGGGTTGAAAATGATTGGCAAGTAATTGTATTCCGTTAATATTTACAACTTACACAATTTCCCAACTCATATGGAAACGGGGTTTGTACATGCAATCTCCATTTATCCGTCCATTTTCAATAAGGCTTGTTTTAATCAGGGTCATGGGCAGTGAGCTGGTGCCGAGCCCAGCTGACTTATGGCCAGAGGTTAGCGCAGGGGTCCCCAAACTAAGGCCCGCGGGCCAATTCCGGCCCGCCAGTGTTCGAGATCTATTTTTTTTTTTAATCTGTCCTTTCTAGTCCATTTCTACCGCTTGTTGCTTGTTACTCTCAGTCTCCTAGCCGCTCAGGCAAATCACATTGTCTAAAAATGCATTTTCCAATCGATGACGTGATATCCTATACGTATATATATATATATATATATATATACCTATATATACATATATATACATCTATATATATATATATATATATATATATACATACATATATATACATATATATACATATATATCCATATAAATACATATATACATATATATATGTATATATATATATATATATATATATATATATATATATACTGTATATATACATATATATACATATATATATATATATATATATATATATATATATATATATATATATATACATATATATATATATATATATATATATATATATATATATATATATATATATATATATATATATATGTATATATATATACATGTGTATATATATATATATATATATATATATATATATATATATATATTAGGGGTGGGCAAATTAATGCGTTAATTACGAGTTAACTCATCAATCTATTAACGCCGACAATTATTTTATCGCACATTTGCGTATGTTGTTTACATGCTTTTATTTTGTTAACGCCTGTTCTTAACAAGATGGCGTCGCCCGGATGGGCTTCGGTGTCGAGGGGCTCTTGGTAAAGATGGAACATTTGGCAAAAGTACCGGACAATTCTGCAAATTTCATGGCTGGCTTACAGTGTGGTCACTCTGGGATCACTTACGGCCGCCAGACAATTCTGAATGTGGATAGATCGGGCCGTTTTGGACTGAATGACGCGTGCTTGCTAGACCGGCTAGCAAGCATGGGAATACTTTGCCGGCTACATCCAGCGGCCTGTGAAGTAGCGGAGTATATGTGTTGTCCGTCTATTTATGAATAATGCAGACGAGGCGTGTTGGCTGAGTTCTTAACGTTTGCTTTCAGAGCGTGCATATCACAACATACAAGATGCCGTCATGGCAACACAACCTATACCGGGCTACCGCGCATGCTCGTCACTCCTGTTGCATACTGGGTAGGGTAGTTCTTTTTTCCCCTGGCTCATAACATCACAATATAGTACCATGTATATGGGTTCGGTTTCTCAAAGCACCAAGCAAACAATCGGAAAATTCCCATCATATCAATTCCTAGATATGGTCATAATTATTTTAAGTGCACTACGCAGAATAAACACAACATTATTGATATTGCTACTACGGATAATTTGATCAAAAATTCCCTAAAACAGCCCACTACCTATAATATAGGTTTTTTAAACATAAGATCCCTGATAAAAAAAAATGTTTCTGCTGTTATCTCAGAAATTGTCTGTTCAGATGTTATGATTGTGGCTCAGAGATTTGTATGTAGATTATATTTATTTTCCATAACAAACAGGATAAGTTAAATACCCTGGCAGTGGCAATAAGCTTAAATGTTTGTATTTACATTTTTTTTGTTGATTTTCATAAAATATGCTATTTAACTGCTACTGTTTAACAAGGACTGATTTAAATTGTGTTTGCACAACAAATGTTCTGGTGCTTTTGTTCATGTGGGAGAATATTCCAATAAAGGTGCACTACACACTACTTTTGAATTCATTATTGGGCTTTGCGTATACAATGCAGTTAATCGCGATTAATCGGAGAAATTATGCGATTAACTTTGATTAAAATTTTAATCGTTGCCCAGCCCTAATATATATATATATATATATATATATATATATATATATATATATATATATATATATATATATATATATATATATATATATATATATATATATATATATATATATATATATATAAACAGTCTGCCCCCCGGCCAAATTATTTTAACCCAATGCGGCCCCTGGGTCAAAAAGTTTGGGGACCTCTGCCCTTGAGTTATACCCTCCAATTAGCCTAACGTGAATGTTTTTGGAATGTGGGACAAAGTTAGAATACTGTACACAGAGAAAACACAAACGCTAAACTGCAACGTTTAAATGGACATTCAAACCTAGATCTCCAGACTGGGCCACTGCACGGCTCCCTAGTACAAACTTAATCTCATATTTCTTAAACTGGTTACACTTTTCCTTTTAAAGTGTGGATTCAAATGGTCTAATTAATGTACATTACTCTTGATAAAGGCCATTGCAATGTATATGACTTGGATATTGTACAAAAAAACTTGCTTTTTAATAAGACTACAGGAGAGTGTGCTTCAAAGTGCCAGATGCAACAACATAATCCACACACATTGAAAACAGTTCAAAAACTATATACTGTATTTGCAATGATATGTATATTTTTCTCCACCTTGGTTTAATGCAGTGCCTCTCACGATAGGTGACACCACTCTCGCAGCTTCGCGAGCAGACAGACCAAGACGACCACTCTGACCACTGGCCATGCTGGGGCCTTGGACCCTCATCGCCCTGTTTCACACACTGCCCCCTTCGACACCACTGGATAAGAGAATGGCAACACACATATGGTCAGTCATAAAAGCAACAGAAACACAAAAGTGCACCATGTGCTTTGAATAAATAAATGTCATATGTTCAAAATTCTCTGACGAAGGCTGAAGTGTTAGCCGAAACTGTCAGCAGGTAAGAAAACTTTCTTACACAAAAATAGTTGTCTGAACACAAGAATTGTGAACATGTATGTAAGAAGACAAGGTGAACACAATCGATTTAAATGACAGTTATATTTTTAAAAGCATTCAAAGTATTGTACACACTAAAAATCGTTGGGTTAAAAAATAACCCAATTTTAGCCCAACTGCTGGTTAAGAAAACGACAAAACGCCTTATTTGAGTTATTTTAATTCAACATTTTGGGCTAATATTTTCAACCCAACTTTTGCGTTGAAATATTTTACCAACAAATTTTATTATGATAACTTAATGTTGGGATATTCCCAACCAAACTATTGGGTTGCATTATTTAACCCAAAAGTTGAGTTATGCTAACTCAATGTTGGTTGATTCATGAACCAACTACTGGGTTGAATTTATTTCACATAAAAACTGTTGGGTTATTCCAAACCCAATTATTGGGTTGCGCAATTTAGCGCTCCTTGACCCAATAGTTGGTTAAAAATTATACATTTTACTGCTGGTTTTTCCTACTCCTTCCCAACTACTGATTGAAATTAACAACGTGCCAGCGTGCTTGTAGCACAGGAAGCTAACGGAATAGCGAAAAAAAAAGCTTAGCAAGTAAACAGGCAAACAAAAACGCAAAGCAAATTAGTAGTCGTAACTGTTGGGTGGAAGCAAATAAAAAAGCCGGACTACGTGTGGCAAAAAGCAGGTATTAAGTGGCTCTCTGGTTACTGCCCAGGAACAGGTGAGCGTGAAAACAATCTCCAGTCATGGCATCTAAATCACAAACCCAGGGGTGCTCAAAACAGGAACTGAGGGAGTCAAAAAATAAACAAACATGATCCGGGCAGCGGCTCCTGACAATAGCAGCGCTATACAGCATGCTCAAATATTTTCATCTACATAAGATGTGTGATTGTAAATAATGTTAATGAGATTAATCGTCAAGAAAAAAGTACCTTTTTATAAAAAAAAAACCTTCTACCAAAAATGCTTTAGTCATTGAAAAACAACCCCAAAATGGTTCATAGTTTTGAAAACACAGAAATGTACTTAAAATAATACACTTATAAACTAAAAAATGGATTGGTCTTCATGAAAATAACTCCAAAATTGAATCCAACACTCGCAACTCGTAAATTGGGTTATCAAAATAGCCAAGCGTTGTTTAGTGTGTAGAACTTTAAAGGCCTACTGAAACCCACTACTACCCACCACGCAGTCTGATAGTTTATACATCAATGATGAAATATTAACATCGCAACACATGCCAATACGGCCTTTTTAGTTTACTAAATTACAATTTTAAATTTCCCGGGAGTTTCGTCTTCGAAACGTCGTGTAATGATGACGTGTACGCAAGACGTCACGGGTTTTTAGGAAGTATGAGCGTTACGCACACACACAGCTTAATATCGCCTGCTTTAACGGCATAATTATACAATTTTTTGGACATCTGTGTTGCTGAATCTTTTGCAATTTGTTCAATTAATATTGGAGAAGTCACAGTAGAAAGATGGAGTTGGGAAGTGTTAGCCTTTAGCCACACAAACACACAGTGATTCCTTGTTTAAAATTCCAGGAGGTGAAACTTTCCTATGGAACATGGATCCCTACCACATGTCGACCAGCAGGTTTCAGTGAGAAAATTGTGGTTAAAAAGTCAGTTCTTACCGGAGAAAAGCTGAGTTTGTGCCGTCCATAGCTGCCTTCGACTCCCCTGAGACACTGCGCGTCAAGACACCCGTGAAGACACCCTTCCGACTATCAGGTAATATTAAACTCACTAAAACACTAGCAACACAATCGAAAGATAAGGGATTCCCCAGAATTAACCTAGTAAATGTGTCTAAAAACATCGGGATCCGTCCCAATGCAATCACGTTTTATTTTTTTTTAACTTATTTTTTTATTTTATTTTTTTTTCTACTTCGTCGCTATCAATATCCTCAAACACGAATCTTTCGTCCTCGCTCAAATTAATGGGGAAATTGTCGTTTTTTTGGTCCGAATAGCACTTTTTGTTGGAGGCGCCCATTAAAAACAATGTGAAGATGTGAGGAGCCATCAAACATGTGACGTCATCGTCTGCGACTTCCGGTAGAGGCAGGGCTTTTCTCTTAGCACCGAAAGTTGCGAACTTTATCGTGGATGTTCTCTACTAAATCCTTTCAGCAAAAATATGGCAATATCGCGAAATTATCAAGTGTGACACAAAGAATGGAGTTGCTATCCCCGTTTAAATAAGAACATTTCATTTCAGTAGGCCTTTAAATTTACCCACATGTGCTCTCCTAAAAGTTTAATTAAGAGAGCTAAACCACATGCAGAAAATGCCTGAAAATTACATTGCATTCTTCAGATATATTTATTTCAGCAGATACTGATACTTTGAAAACAATGAAACTAGAAATACTGTTGAACACAATGCATAAATCAATTATAGTATGCTTTATAACTTTCTTCCTCAGTAAAGAAAACATGGAGGGCTGCTCTGGGGGTCTTTCGTCTCCTGAATTGCAAAGACAAATTCCTGTTTTACTCCAGCACTCGTCAAAAATACATTTGGTTTTGCGCTTAAAATGATCAAGTACAAGTGAGGTCAGGTCTCACTTGGGTTCAAAATTACCCTCATTCTCTGCATCGAGGCCATTTACAAACGCGTTCACATGCGATCCAGCCAGCTAGCTAATGTACAAAAAGGATGGTTGATTAGGTTGGTAAATATTGTTTGTACAAAAAATTATGCAATGTATGATTAATGAAAGTGATGCTGAACTCATGCTAATTTTGATTTAATCATAATTACACGGCAAAACGAAAACATAGCACTTAACCAGTTTATGACCCAATGACATAGTTTAAAGAGACCATGACCTCGCTCCAAATCCCTGAATGTAATGTGAGATGATAGTCGGAAATTCAGACTCGTGTCACAAGCAGTTTTTATCATGAATTGGATCTCTTTGTGTTCAGATGACATCAGGCATGTTGCAGGAAACTTCCTTTTAGAATGATCCATGTTGATAGTTGGGGCACATGCACAGCTGTTCTCGTTCCCATCAAGTTTTCATGCCTCTGCACGAATCTCCCCGCCCCCCCACCCCCAACCTCACACGCATACACGTCTCGGATTTATCTTGGGGTTCTCCACTAACAACTGGAACAGCTGATTTCCCCTGAAGTTGTTCCCTGACCGAGAGCCACAGATTTCTAAGTAAGCTTGTCATTGTTTGTGTTCCGTTAATTGTCCCGTGGAGGGAAAGGGTGGGATTAAGCCATCAGGTTCAATAGATCGAGTACCAAATGCCTATGAGGGACGGTTGGGCGGTTGGAGAGAGGCCGAGAGAGGGAATGAGCCCCTTAGGGAGAATCATTTTAAAAGAACGAAGGAAAGAAACAATAAATAAAGAGCACAGATTGCTTTCTGGCACAGATCCCAAGAGCCCATTTTTTGCTACATCAGCAACAAACCAGTTGCAGTTGCTCCCTCAAGAAGACTATTGTATCGACATTGCACTTGAATTAGCTCAAATCTAATTTATAGTCAAGGTCATCCAAACTCTTTACTTAGAATCAAAACGAAAATTAGCTGATGGTCCTGGGCCAGCACTTAAAACTGCTGTGTCAGGGAATTTCATGAAATATATCAGCTACTGTTCTGTGCTCTATTGGTCAATGCATGTTGTTCTGCTAACGTTTTAAAATGCACTGTCCTTGCACAAACAAATAGTGAACTAAGAAGGTATAACAGAGTTGGTTGCTGCTTTGTAAAAATTACAACCTTCGCACTTCTGAGAATACTTCTCCAGGATGTTAGTGTATCTTTGGAATCATTTGTAATGTAAAAGTTTACAATCTTTGCTGTAGCTCATCCCAAATGTGTGTCCTCAATTTGATCAGGTTTATGTCAAGGCTCTCAGGTTTTTCGGCATCAAACTCATCCAGTCTTGCCTTTTTAGACCTAGCATTGTGCATTGTGGTACAGTCAAGATCGATTCCAAAATTGGCCTTGTCAAAACCGCTGAAGTTGGAAGCATAGAATTGTGAAAAGTCAAAAATCCTGATTTTTCAACTCTCCATATGTCTCCATAACTGTATTTTCATAGTGGATCCTGTTCACTACGTATTTGTCTCATATGATATTTAATCCGTCAGTGATCTGTAACCCCCTTCAAGGAGGAATGTAAGTCTGGCACCACTAATGTGTTAAAGGGAAAACCCCCTCTACATTTCAGTTGCTTAAGTCTTTTGAAACTCCGTAGTCTATTTGAGGTATTCCAGTTTAAAAGCTCCAGTTTTGTGTTTTTTTTGTATCTATATTGTACTGTATTTATTTGTTATGATGTTGCCATGGTGCCATATGCTTGTTTTAATTAACCAGATTTGCACACATAAACAACTTTTTTTCCCCCACACATACAAATGCCTGTTGGCACGAGTGGCTACAGTGGGACTACATTTCTCCTCCAAAAGATGACAACAGAAGCCAAACATTTTGAGTAAGACTGCTCAAATTGGCACTAACATTTACACCCTTGTCTACACTGGAACTTTTGTGATTTTTTTTTCTTCTTTTGCTGGGATGAAAAAAAAAAAAAACACGTCCACACACGTGTTGGATCAACAATAGTCACTTCCAGAGAGCAACACAGCAATGAGAAAAAAACGATGCAATACATAAGCCTCAACTGTATGCGGCGCTGTACATAAAAATCAGAGCTATACCGCATTTTCCGGAGTATAAGTCGCTCCGGAGTATAAGTCGCACCTGCCGAAAACGCATAATAAAAAAGGAAAAAAATATATATAAGTCGCACTGGAGTATAAGTCGCATCTTTTGGGGAAATCTATTTGATAAAACCCAACACCAAGAATAGACACCGAGAAGGTGCCTGGTATGTTAACGTAACATATTATGATAAGAGTCATTCAAATAACTATAACATATAGAACATGCTATAAATTTACCAAACAATCTGTCACTCCTAATCCCTAGATCCCATGAAATGTTATACGTCTAGTCTCTTACGTGAATGAGCTAAATAATATTATTTTATATTTTACGGTAATGTGTTAATAATTTCACACATAAGTCGCTCCTGAGTATAAGTCGCACTGCAAAAAAACTGCAACTTATCGTCCGAAAAATACGGTATTAGAAAGTCTTCCCTCACAATAACATTGCTAAAGCGCAGATTACAGCAACTCTCAAGGCCTTCAGATTGTACAGTTCAACTAGCTCACAGTTCTAGTTGTGAGCAGCACAGAAACATTCATTAATTTTTAAAAACGACCACATTTTCTCCAACTTAACTTTTTGCCTGTCCCACAAGTGACACCATTCAGATTGCTGGTAGGAAGTCACCATTCATCATATTTGTTATATCTTTGTTATATCAAATGTAAATACGCCAGACTGCAGCCAAATGATCATTTCAATCTGCAGTCCCCTGGCAGGTTGATGGTATATAGCAGAGGTCCCCAACCACCCGTCCGGGGACCGGTACAGGTCCGAGACGCATTAGCTACCAGGCCGCAGAGAAACATGAAATTATTTATAAAGGACTGAATTTTCTCCGACTTAACTTTAGCCTGTCCCACTTAACACACCAATAAACTGGTTTATAGATGTACAATAAAACTCCTCATAGGAAATTGTTAGATTCATTTGAACTTTGTGACATGATACAATGCACATTCATGAACATCCATCCATCCATCCATTTTCTACCGCTTATTCCCTTTTGGGGTCGCGGGGGGCGCTGGCGCCTATCTCAGCTACAATCGGGCGGAAGGCGGGGTACACCCTGGACAAGTCGCCACCTCATCGCAGGGCCAACACAGATAGACAGACAACATTCACACTCACATTCACACACTAGGGCCAATTTAGTGTTGCCAATCAACATATCAAATATAAATGCGACAGATTATATCCAAAGGCTGATTTCCATCTGCATCTCATTGAAAAGAAACGAGCTCCCACATATTCAGCGTTATAGTGACTTGTATTTTTCCTGCACTTTTTTTGCTGTATTGTATCTGCCACCCTTGGAAGGCCGGTCTGTGAAAATATTGCCTACATTAAAGGCCTACTGGAATGAGATTTTCTTATTGAAACGGGGATAGCAGGTCCATTCTATGTGTCGTACTTGATCATTTCGCGATATTGCCATATTTTTGCCGAAAGGATTTAGTACAGAACATCCACGATAAAGTTCACATTTTTCGGTGCTAAGAGAAAAGCCCTGCCTCTACCGGAAGTCGCAGACGATGACGTCAAATGTTTGATGGCTCCTCACATATTCACATTGTTTTTAATGGGAGCCTCCAACAAAAAGTGTTATTTGGACCGAGAAAACGACAATTTCCCCATTAATTTGAGCGAAGATGAAAGATTTGTGTTTGAGGATATTGATAGCAACGGACTAGAAAAAAAAAGTAAAAAAAACCCACACGATTTCATTGGGATGGATTCCGATGTTTTTAGACACATTTACTTGGATAATTCTGGGAAATCCCTTATCTTTCTATTGTGTTGCTATTATTTTAGTGAGTTTACAGTACCTGATAGTTGGAAGTGTGCGTCCACGGGTGTCTTGACGCGCAGTGTCTCAGGGGAGTCGACGGCAGCTATGAACGGCACAAGCTCAGCTTTTCTCCGGTAAGAACTGACTTTTTAACCACAATTTTCTCACCGAAACCTGCTGGTGGACATGTGGTAGGGAACCATGTTCGCTTGACCGCACTCTGATCCATCGTAAAGTTTCGGCTCCGGGAATTTTAAACAAGGAATCACTGTGTGTTTGTGTGGCTAAAGGCTAAAGCTTTCCAACTCCATCTTTCTACTGTGACTTCTCCAATATTAATTGAACACATTTCAAAAGATTCAGCATCACAGATGTCCAAAAAACTGTATGATTATGCCATTAAAGCAGACGATATTTAGCTGTGTGCGTGCGCAGCGCTCATACTTACTAAAAACCCGTGACGTGTTGCGTACACGACATCATTACACGACGTTTTGAAGACGAAACTCCCGGGAAATTTTAAATTATAATTTAGTAAACTAAAAAGGCCGTATTGGCATGTGTTGCAATGTTAGTATTTCATCATTGATGTATAAACTATCAGACTGCGTGGTGGGTAGTAGTGGGTTTCAGTAGGCCGTTAAATCCGTTGCTGGCGCAAAAAAGATTGGGGACCCTTGTTCTAAAGGACCCTATTCTCCATTTTCGTTTAAGTGCTTTTTTTAGGCTCGAAATAATGCATGTTTCTCTTAGCTGTATGTATTCTCCCATTCAGCCTGCGGACACAGCCACCCTGTGTAAGTTCCACACAAGTGCTTAAGTCGTGAATGAAGGCG
Organism: Nerophis ophidion; assembly: GCF_033978795.1. Classification (NCBI taxonomy): domain Eukaryota; kingdom Metazoa; phylum Chordata; class Actinopteri; order Syngnathiformes; family Syngnathidae; genus Nerophis; species Nerophis ophidion. The sequence goes on along the minus strand of NC_084621.1, from coordinate 50,368,292 downwards.
GGATCATTATAAATGATAATAATATTTTAATTTTTCTTGGTTGTGTGAAAATCATGGTGGATTAAAGGCCTACTGAAATTAGATTTTCTTATTTAAACGGGGATAGCAGGTCCATTCTATGTGTCGTACTTGATCATTTCGCGATATTGCCATATTTTTGCTGAAATGATTTATTAGAGAACATCGACGGTTAAGTTCGCAACTTTTGGTTGCTAATAGAAAAGCCTTGCCTGTACCGGAAGTAGCAGACGATGTGCGCGTGACGTCACCGGTGTGAAGGCTCCTCACATTCTCACATTGTTTACAATCATAGCCACCAGCAGCAAGAGCAATTCGGACCGAGAAAGCGACGATTTCCCCATTAACTTGAGCGAGAATGAAAGATTCGTGGATAAGGAAAGTTAAAGTGAAGCCCGAAAAAAAAAAAAAAGAAAAAGAAAAAATAGAAAAGGCGACGGCTCTAGGTGGCGGCAGTGGGAGAGTTTCAGATGTAATTAGACACATATACTAGGATAATTCTGGAAAATCTCTTATCTGTTTATTGTGCTAATAGTATTTTAGTGAGATTATGAAGCCATACCTGAAAGTCGGAGGTCTACGGTGAACGCTAGTGTCTCTGAGAGAAGCCGAGGAGCCAAGATCACAGCTGCCTTTTTGAGCTGCAGGATGAGGTCGCATAATCCACTTAAGTCTCCGGTAAGAGCCGACTTAATATCACAATTTTCCCATCCAAAAACTTGCTGGTTGACGTAGAGAAACATGTTCGCTTGACCGCTCTGTGTTAAAGCTTCACAACAAACAATTAAACACCGGCTGTGTTTCAGTGCTAAAGGCAGCTGCAATCCACCGCTTTCAACCAACAGCATTCCTATTTGACGTCTCCATTCTTAATTGAACAAATTGCCAAAGATTCAGCAACAAAGATGTCCAAAATACTGTGTAATTGCAAGGTGAAAAGAGACGACTTTTAGCCGTAAGTGGTGCTGGGCTAATATGTCCACTACAACCAATAACGTCACAAACACGCGTCATCAAACGCGTCATCAAACGCATCATCAATCCACGACGTTTTCAACAGGAAAATCCGGGGGAAATTTAAAGTTGTAATTTAGTAAACTAAACCGGCCGTATTGGCACGTGTTGCAATGTTAAGATTTCATCATTGATATATAAACTATCAGACTGTGTGGTCGGTAGTAGTGGGTTTCAGTAGGCCTATAAGTTGTATTAATTGAAGATAACACTTTGCATTTAAAAAAGCCAAATCAATACTGACAGTGAATGTGTCACCATTGTAAAAGTGTGTGTTATGCAGGCTGAAACAGCGTATTCTTCATGGTTTGATGTGAATAATAAATAATCTGTAGCAAACATTTTATTTACTAATGATTATAACCACCCTGACGGTATTTGTGATGTTAAGAGGGGCTTAGTAGACAGCCTAGTTTTTGTATGTTTTTGTGTGTTTGCGCAAGTCAGAGAGTGACAGCTGACTGTTTGACATTAACTGTAAAAAATAATCAATTAAATTAATTGATAGATGCTACATTATATATGTATTTTCTAATAAATAGCCTAGTAGTGGGCAGCACGGTCGAACAGTCGTTAGTGCTCGTGCCTCACAGCGAGAAGGTCCTGGGTTCGATTCTTGGGCTTGGGGTCTTTCTGTGTGGAATTTGCATGACTGTCTGGGTTTTCTCCAGGGACTCCAGCTTCCTCCCACCTCCAAAGACATGCACCTGGGGATAGGTTGATTGGCAACACTAAATGGTCCCTAGGAACCAATTCGGAAATATATATTGTAATAATCCCAGGAATGTAGGCTCATAACTTCTTTGTTTGTCTTGTCTTTATTGCACAAGATGTAATACAACCACACAACAGCTCTCATGTCTCTAACGCTTTTCCCGGGACAACTCGAACTCTCACTTCCTGTCGATAACGTCACTTCCCTATCTCTCCCAGAAGTCCCGCCCCCCAGCCAAAGTCTTTGGCTAACACCCCTTAGCCAGCCGCTACATTATACATAGTTAAATGTTATGTTGAAGAGGTTCATTTAGCCTACTGACGTGTATTTATAAATAATTGATTTATACAGGCTAGAAGGTAAAGTGTTGTACCTGACAACTCTTGATGGTACAATCCATATAACACGTCACAGACAACGTCACGCTAACATCACGTGACACCTCTGATGAGGGCTGCAGAAGCAAAGTAGCCCAAACTTGTCAGGTACAACACTTTACCTGACTAGCCTATAGAAATCAAACATTTATAAATAGTTAAATGTTGTTACCCACATACGAAAAACCAGCAGCACTCTTTGAAACAGTATGTGGGCATACTTTTATTTTGAAGTGTCTCGTTTGGTCTGTCGAAGGATGTAAGGAAGCTACGAGGTATTTGTCATTTGTTGGTGTTTTACTTGGTAAAATGTTTGATCCACATGCTGTGCATGTTATTATTTTTACGTTTGTAACGTGCTTTATTTATTACAGTTTTCACGTTGAATTTGAAGCGAAAGGAAGCCCTCAAATAAATCAGTTCAGGAAAGCCATTGTGTCTGTGCTATTTGGAGGGAGTTACACTTTCTAACCTCACTAATGCCTTGCATCGTCTATATTAGATATATAACAATGCGAGGGTGGCGGGCGGTTGTGGCTTTGATGAAATGTTGGTTCTGGTGGGTGGCGGGTGGATGACGACTTTAGTGATGTGGTTGCGGATGATATAATTGCCTATCTGTGCATCTCTAGTCCCTAGTGTGTGAATGTCAGTGTGAATGTCGTCTGTCTAACTGTGTTGAGCCTGCGGAGAGGTGGCGACTTGTCCAGGGTGTACGCTGCTTTCCCCCCCAAAAGGGTAAAGTGTTAAAAAATGGATGGATGGATGGTCCAGATGCATTGAACATCCATTAGTGCCAGGAGGTTCAAAATTGGCGGATATACGTGTCGTTTCCTTCTGCTGTGGTTGCACTCAAGAGACAACGATGTGCAAATGCACATCGTTGACTTTTGATATTTATTTTTAAGTAGCATTACAGTGATTTTATTCTCATTTCAATGGCTGTTTCCAGGTGTCTTAATTGAAGTGATCAGATTTAATCTGATCATTTTCAGGAGGTTTCTTTTTCATTTATTACGTGTGGTGTACACTGCATCCAAACTTCAAGTGCAATAAAATGTTTTACCTTCCAGGGGAACTGGACTTATTCCAGCATCGAGGCATTTAACAGCAAACATACTTGAGTCTATGGAAGAATACTCAGAAGGCCAGATTTGAAAGATGAAAAGATTTTCGCACTTAAAGTGCAAATCTTGGATACAAGTGCACATGAACAAACTAAGTCTACACTAAGCCGGATAACCCCTTAAACAAATAATTATTTAGCCTAAACATTGTGTCAGCCACACTAAACCATTGTTTAAGGCAGGGGTCACCAACCTTTTTGAAACCAAGAGCTACTTCTTGGGTACTGATTAATGCGAAGGGCTACCAGTTTGATAAACACTTAAATAAATTGCCAGAAATAGCCAATTTGCTCAATTTACCTTTAATAAATAAATCTATATATATAAAAAAAATTGGTATTTCTGTCCGTCAATCCATCGTACATTTTTTTTCCTTTTACGAAAGGTTTTTTGTAGAGAATAAATGATGAAAAAAGCACTTAATTGAACAGTTTAAAAGAGGAGAAAACAGGAAAAAAAATTAAAATCAAATTTTGCAACATAGTTTATCCTCAATTTCGACTCTTTAAAATTCAAAATTCAACCGAAAAAATTAAGAGAAAAACTAGCTAATTCGAATCTTTTTGAAAACATTTAAAAAAGAATTTATGGAACATCATTAGTAGTTTTTCCTGGTTAAAATTAATTTTAAAGTTTTGATGACATGTTTTAAATAAGTTAAAATCCAATCTGCACTTTGTTATAATATATAACAAATTGGACTAAGCTATATTTCTAACAAAGACAAATCATTATTTCTTCTAGATTTTCCAGAACAGACTTTGAAAGAAGATTTAAATTTGATTCTACAGATTTTCTAGATTTGCCAGAATATTTTTTGGGAATTTTAATCATAATAAGTTTGAAGAAATATTTCACAAATATTCTTCGTCGAAAAAACAGAAGCTAAAATGAAGAATTTAATTAAAATGTATTTATTATTCTTTACAATAAAAAAAAAAAATACTTGAACGTTGATTTAAATTGTCAGGAAAGGAGAGGAAGGAATTTAAAAGGTAAAAAGGTTATGTGTTTAAAGATCCTAAAATCATTTTTAAGGTTGTATTTTTTCGCTAAAATTGTCTTTCTGAAAGTTATAAGAAGCAAAGTAAAAAAAATAAATGAATTTATTTAAAGAAGTGAAGACTAAGTCTTTAAAATATTTTCTTGGATTTTCAAATTCTATTTGAGTTTTGTCTCTCTTAGAATTAAAAATGACGAGCAAAGTGAGACCAGCTTGCTAGTAAATGAAAAAAAAAAAAAATAGAGGCAACTCACTGGTAAGTGCTGCTATTTGAGCTATTTTTAGAACAGGCCAGCGGGCTACTCATCTGGTCCTTACGGGCTACCTGGTGCCCGCGGGCACCGCGTTGGTGACCCCTGGTTTAAGCTAACCCTCCTTGGGTAATTTTTTACATGGGTAAGTGAACAGTGTATTTTTTGAATCTCCGGCTCTTAGCTTTGTATGGACTCATTGATCGTTTACAAACTGAGTTCGGAGAGGAAGTGAAGTCAAAAAGGCCGGGCCTCAACCATGCCCTTGTTTCTCATTCGTCTACATGTACAGACGCTTGTGGAAATCAAACATGAATACCTTAATATAAAGCGATTGACGCTATTTCGGATTCAACAATTTTCAGACGGCAAGAGAACTTTCGAATGTCCAGGTCAGCTGTGATTCTACTTACCGAAAAACGTAGTCCATTTTTTTGAAGGAGAGTCAATGAGAATGGGGGCTCCCGTGGATGTGATAAAAAAGGTAGCGTCTGCTTTGTATTACTGGCCATCAAGGGAAGACTACGGAAAACGGCGAATGCGCTTGGACTGGCAAAGCAGACTATGTCAGTTAGTGTCCGCCATGTGTGTTGCGGACCCAACGTCTAGGTCCAGAGTATATAAAGTCACTAAAAACGAACGGACAATGAAGGTAAAGGCAAAAGAGTGAGGAGTGTCCTGACCAGATATCTAGATCCCTAGATTGATTGTTGTCAAATGTTCTTTGTTACATTGTTCACCTTTACACGTCCATTAAAGTTTTGATTTATTTATGATGGCTCAGGTGTGATTCACTCCAATAGGATTACACAGTAGTGTTGTGTCGTTTGCAAACGATTCGTTCGAGCGAACGAATCTTTTCAATGAACGTACTGAACCGAATCACTTAATGAACTGATTCGTTCTTTTCTCAGTTCAGTTGAGCCCCGCCGTGACCATGCCGGTAGGAGTGGAACTGGCGCATTCTGTGACTCACTGAACCCTCGACGCAGCCAGCTACTCATCATGGGGGCGGGGAGAGGGACTGAGCGAACGATTCGTTCACCGCGGATTAATGACATGAATCACTCAGTGAACGACAACGCTCTCGCTCTCAGGACTCACAGACCTACTGACACAGAGAACTGACTGTGTAGCCGAGGAGGACTTGACATTGAGGATCTCGTTCAGTCACTGTGCGTGTCGTTCATTGGGTGCTGAGGGCTTGTGTCGTTCGCGAAATGACACACACCAAGATCTGCCGGTGGGGAAGCTGCTACCGACTGACTCATGATTCGCCGACCTGCACACTTTTTTGGGGGGGGATTCGGTGAACACATTTTTTGAACGAATCAATTTAAGGGAACTGATTCTAGTGATTCAGTACAGTCAAAAGAACTGCCGATCCCATCACTACTCCACAGCACACTGGATTCCAGTTAATTGAGATACCACAACACTGGATATTGTTCAGATAAGTTCAATTTAATTTAAGAACTTGCACACAAAGCAAAACTAAAGGTGACTATGACATGCGCGTTTTCTGTGCGTGTGTACTAGGTCGCGTCGTGCCGGAGGACGAAGGGGGCGAGAGGGTCTTAAACGACCATTGTGTGTGTGTGGACAAGGATAAGGTTAGGTGTGTCAGGCTTTCCCCTGATAGTTTGTGTTTTAGTTTTCTTCCTCTGCATTAGTCTTGGTTTCCTCTGTGTGTTTAGTATTTCCTGTTTTTAGTTCCTGTCAGCGCTCTTATTTTGTTAGTTTCCTGTCTTTCTCCCTGAGCGCTGTTTCACCTCAGCTGCGGCTGATTGGAACCACACCTGGTTTCAATCAGCCCGCTCCTATTTTTACCTGCTTTGTTCCTCCAGTCAGTGCTGGATTATTGTCGTGTTGTGTCATGCCGATGTCGTTCCTGTCACATCGTGTCGTATCTTGTCTTGTCTATGCAGCGTTGCGGTAAACTATGTTTGATTGCGGTTTTTAGCTCACTGCTTTTTGTTCCCTGCTTCCAAGTTTGTTATTATATTACCTCTACGACTTCTGTTTCCTGCTCGATTCTTGCTAGCTTCCATGCTAAGTTCCTTTTTGTTTTCTAGCTCCCATGCTATCTCCCTTAGTTTGTTATCCCGCTTGTGCGCGCTTTGTGTTACTACCCTTTTGTTTGTTCTTGTCCATCCCATCCATCCATTTTCTACCGCTTATTCCCTTGCGGGGTCGCAGGGGGCGCTGGCGCCTATTTGTTCTTGTTCTATTTATTTAAATTGAATCATGTTTTCCTGTTCAATGCCTGCCTTTGTCTTTGCATCTTGGGGTTCGTCACAAACTAACTCTGACAAGGTGGGATTTACCCTAGGTTGAAGGGGCCAGAATATGTGCATTTGTGCACATTTTTTCATTCAAGCAAATGGGAGAACAGGCCCTACATTGTTTGAGTGCCCAAAATAGTCCAATAAAGAAAAATTATTTACCACCAAGTTTACATTGTGTGGTGTGTTGCTTTGATTGATTGATTGACAATTTTATTAGTAGATTGCACAGTACAGTACATATTCTGTACAATTGACCAGTAATTGGTAACACCCGAATACGTTTTTCAACTTATTTAAGTCGGGGTCCACGTTACTCAATTCATGGTAGAGAAAGAAAATATAATGAAAAATAAGAAAAAAATGTTTTGAACCTGTGACGCAAACTAATACATTTACATCCACGATGCTTTGTCTACACCTTTACCTCTCCCGTCCAAAGGCAAAACCTAGTAACTCACTTCTAGCTGATTTTCAGAAAACAAAGGAAAACTAATCTATCTTGATGCTGTCTTACAAAGATCTACAAAGTCATCAAACGTATAGATGTTTTCTTGAGCTTTCATTTTCTTGCCGATTGAGCCATGGATTAAATCTGCTCTCATGAATGTGTGCCCTTTCTCCAGATATTTTATCACAATCTCGGGTGGGCCCCATTCTGCGTTTGCACATTGGGCAAGAGCCGTGTACAGCGTCCAGTTTTTATTTTGACCTCCACAGTTATCTGCCCAAAAGAGTATGCAAGGGGAAGAATCAAGAACAATACATTTAATGAAGGTGCTTGCAACGTCCTGGGCCGATCTTCCAAATATCCCCTCGTGCCATAATATCACATAATCAGGTTGACCGTCAGCCCCCATTCATGCAAATGTCTCATTAAGGACAATAAGGCGACTGACAAAGAAGCTCCGATTGGTCCCTTGAGATACTAGGTTTTTCTGTTGTATCTACGCGGTTATGAGGTAGTTGCTAGGTCCTGCCATGCGCGTAACAGCTTACTTACGGAACAAATTACAATATCGCATACAGTAATGTAAAGCATATCACCTAGAAACTCCAAAATTATTATCAGCTCAGTTTTGACCAAAATTGAGTTACTGGGTTTTGCCTTTGGACGGTAGACCTGTTTAGAACAATAATTCTGGAAATAAACCTGTGTTCTGTCAGTACGATACAAGTTAATCCACCTACTCAGTGGCCTAGTGGTTAGAGTGTCCGCCCTGAGATCGGTAGGTTGTGAGTTCAATCCATGGCCGAGTTATACCAAAGACTATAAAAATGGGACCCATTTACCTCCCTGCTTGGCACTCAGGGACATCAAAGGTTGGAATTGGGGGTTAAATCACTGTAAATTATTCCCAGGCACGGCGCCGCTGCTGCCCACTGCTCCCCTCACCTCCCAGGGGGTGAACAAGGGGATGGGTCAAATGCAGAGGACAAATTTACAGGACAAATTTCACCACACCTAGTGTGTGTGTGTGACAATCATTGGTACTTTAACTTAACTTTTAATCTAGTAACACGTAAGGTTCGCTCATGTCAACTGGAAGTAATTGATGTTTTAAGTGACATTCCCACAGAGTAACAGTGCAGTCAAACGAAACACAAGTACATGCACAAATATGTATTCAAACAGGTAGACTTGGCGTAAGAACAGAGATAGACGTGTTAGAAGGGTAATTTTCAATGTCTGCATTTCCCATGTCTGACACGGAAGACAATCTTGTCCCGCTGTTCGAACAACTTGTTTTCAACAATTCCATGTGTTTCTGCAACACACCATCCATCCATGCATTTTTTACCGCTTGTTCCTTTCGGGGTCGCGGGAGGACAAGTCGCCTCCTCACCGCAGGGCCAAGACAGACAACATTCACACTCACATTCACACACTAGGGCCAATTTAGTGTTGCCAATCAACCTATCCCCAGGTGCACGTCTTTGGAAGTGGGAGGAAGCCGGAGTACCCGGAGGGAACCCACGCAGTCACGAGGAGAACATGCAAACTCCACACAGAAGGATCCTGAGCCCAGGATTGAACCCGGGACCTTCGTATTGTGAGGCCCCTATTCCACCGTGCTGCTAACCAGGCACAATCAAATAATTTCCAAGACATGTACGATTATTCACAATAATCAACCAATAATTGTACAAAGATTCATAATGAACGGCATTATCAAATTTTCCCACACTCAAAGTCGTTCTTAAAAAATATTGTTTCAGGGCACTCAAAACACAGTTGCCTTGTGGATGAAATGTCAAAACGATACAACGCTTTACCGTTCTGACCTAAACATTCCTGTGTAGACAGGCTCTTAGGTCCAACATGTCATGTGATGCCACTGTTAAGGTGACAAACCTCCTAAGCATTATCACGTTACACTTTGTCACACAAGGTCGCACAGACACACACACACACACACGCACACACACACACACACACACACACACACACACACACACACACACACACACACACACACACACACACACACACACACGCACACGCACACACACACATACACACACACACACTAAAAGTGTATGTTAAATCACCATGTCAGGTCCACAGGCCGAGCCTTCTGCTGCTGGCATGAACTTGGTCTCGCACTTCCTCCCAACACGGTGGCACCAAAGAGCTTTGCAGATATCCTAGGAAACATAACAAAAAATAATTTGCATCACATTTCACCCCTGTGGCGTTTTTGTTTCTTCTCCAAATAGAAATGTGATGACTGCTACAACTACCTAATAGCTGCATTGTACAACAGCAATGTGGAAAAAAACACATTGCTGTCTGGAGAACGATTTAGAAACAAGCAGTTTAAAGAACAATAACAGAAATATACTTCCAAAAAAGGTAATTGAATAGAATAGAATAGAATAGAAAGTACTTTATTGATCCCTGGGGGAAATTTGGAATTACAAACAGAATTCCTCCTGAATAAATGTAATTAGTTAACAGACTTGTGTCACAAGCAAAATAAGTATATATTGAGGTACTTTTTGAAAAACCTTCTCACTTTGTTGACAAATGTTTAATGAGATTAGCGTACATTATGTAATATCTGAGACTTTGAATGTTTGCCTTTAAAAGGCGGTGCCTGTTGAGTGACACCAGCTAGCAAGAGAGTATAGTCTTAACAGAAATTCACATTCAGGAACACGAAGTGCCTCAGCTTTTGTTTACTGCCGCTAATTTTCCAAACCATTCCAGCGTGGAGTCTCGAATTGTATAGCACCATTCTTTCACCTTTGTGGGCTCTGAACCGAGGATGTCATTGTGGCTTGTGCAGCCCTTTGAGACACTTGTGATTTAGGGCTTTATAAATAAACAGATTGATTGGCCTTCTCAGGTCTCCCTCTGTCCCTTTTGTATGCTCACGGCTGTGCCGGGCCAAGCTCTTGTGTCAGTGTTTTAATTACCTACAGTGGGGCAAAAAAGTATTTAGTCAGCCACCGATTGTGCAAGTTCTTCCACTTAAAATGATGACAGAGGTCTGTAATTTTCATCATAGGTACACTTCAACTGTAAGAGACAGAATGCAAAAAAAACAAATCCAGGAATTCACATTGTAGGAATTTTGAAGAATTTATTTGTAAATTATGGTGGGTAATAAGTATTTGGTCAACCATTCAAAGTTCTCACTGATGGAAGAAGGTTTTGGCTCAAAATCTCACGATATATGGCCCCATTCATTCTTTCCTTAACACGGATCAATCGTCCTGTCCCCTTAGCAGAAAAACAGCCCCAAAGCATGATGTTTCCACCCCCATGCTTCACAGTAGGTGTGGTGTTCTTGGGATGCAACTCAGTTTTATTCTTCCTTCAAACACGACGAGTTGAGTTTATACCAAAAAGTTCTACTTTGGTTTCATCTGACCACATGACATTCTCCCAATCCTCTGCTGTATCATCCATGTATCCATTTTGGTATAAACTCAAGTCGTCGTGTTTGGAGGAAGAAGACACAAAACACAACCTGCAACTTGCAACTTTCCCAAAATGTTGTTATTAATTTTTGTTATATTTTGGTTAGGATCGGGTTAACAATACCGATACAGAAATGTCCAATAGTAAAAAATAGAAGAGCAATGGAGTAACTTTCCGAACCCTTTAACACAGGGCTTGATCTATACATCCATTTTCTACAGCTTGTCCCTTACAAGATCGCAGGAGGTGCTGGAGCCTATCCCAGCTGCACATGGGCGGAAGGCGGCGTACACCCTGGACAAGTCGCCACCTGATGGCAGGGCCAACACAGATAGACAGACAACATTCACACTCACACTCACACACTAGGGCCCAATTTAGTGTTGCAGTCATGGGAAGATCATGCAAACTCCACACATACAGATCCTGAGCCCTGGATCAAACCCAGGACAGTATTGTGAGGCACATGTACAAACCCCTATACCACCGTACTGCACTCGGGCCTGATCTACTAAGATTTAAATAACAAGTGCTAAACAGTGTGAAAACAAAATTGTGTGTACTATTGATGGGTGTTTTGCGGGTCATTTACTAAGACAATTGATTTTGTAAAAATAAGTGGTGCAGATCAGACTTTTTAAATGAGGATTCTGCATCACTATTCAGGCTGTCGACATGAAGACACTTATTTCCCTCCACATTCATGTTAACTTCGGCTCGACCTGTGGTGTTTTGCAATGTTATTGATCATGCAGCACACATCTATAATTGGTACCACCTTTTCTGCAATATAGAATCGCAATTTGGAAAACAGAACCTATTTTTAGTATGTCTAAAGGGCGCTCTTGGAGACTGCATGACTGGTACCTTTGCTACAACCCCGGCAATAACTGCGATAGTGCACTGGAATAATTCAGAGGCAAAAAATGCATGTTGTAAAAAGTTTGATCATATAGGACAGTGTCCGCAAACTTTTTACACCAAGTGCCACCTCAGAAAACATCCTGTTGCAAATCACCTCCTTCTGACCGCGGCAAAGCCATTTTTGCGTGCCAGTTTGCACGTACAATCCAGACATTATAGATAAAGACGCAAAACAGCAGTCGCAAAACAGTTTTAGGCTTGATAAATCACATTACGTGTGCAAAATGATTATATTTGCATCTCCTCATCTTGCTATTGTGGGAATTTTAGTAATTATCATACAAACCCGGTTTCCATATGAGTTGGGAAATTGTGTTAGATGTAAATATAAACGGAATACAATGATTCACAAATCATTTTCAACCCATATTCAGTTGAATGTGCTACAAAGAAAACATATTTGATGTTGAAATTGATAAACTTTGTTTTTTTTGCAAATAATCACTAACTTTAAAATTTGATGCCAGCAACACATGAAAAAGAAGTTGGGAAAGGTGGCAATAAATACTGATAAAGTTGAGAAATTCTCATCAAACACTTATATGGAACATCCCACAGTTGTGCAGGCTAATTGGGAACAGTTGGGTGCCATGATTGGGTATAAAAGCAGCTTCCAAGAAATGCTAAGTAATTCACAAACAAGGATGGGGCGAGGGTCACCAATTTGTAAGCAAATTGTCGAACAGTTTTAAAACAACATTTCTCAAAGAGATATTGCAAGGAATTTAGGGATTTTACCATCTGGGGTCCGTAAAATCATCAAAAGGTTCAGAGAATCTGGAGAAATCACTGCACGTTAGCGATGATATTACGGACCGTTGATCCCTCAGGCGGTACTGCATCAAAAAAAGACATAGTGTGTGTAGGATATCACCACATGGGCTCAGGAACACTTCATAAAACCACTGTCAGTAACTACAGTTGGTCACTACATGTGTAAGTGCAAGTTAAAACTCTGTTATGCAAAGCAAAACCCATTTACCAAAAACACCAAGAAACGCCGCTGGCTTCGCTGGCCCGAGCTCATCTAAGATGGATTGATGCAAAGTGAAAAAGTGTTCTGTGGTCTGACATGTCCACATTTTAAATTATATTTGGAAACTGTGGATGTGGTGTCCTCCGGAACAAAGAGGAAAATAACCATCTGGATTGTTATAGGCGCAAAGTTCAAAAGCCAGCATATGTAATGGTATGGGGTTGTATTAGTACCCCAGGCATGGGTTACTTTCACATCTGTGAAGACACCATTAATGCTGAATGGTCCATACAGGTTTTGGAGCAACATATGTTGTCATCAAAGCAACTTTATCATGGACGCCCCTGCTTATTTTTGCAAGACAATGCCAAGCCACGTGTCATAAATCCGTGGTTTCGTGGTAAAAGAGTGCGGGTACTTTCCTGGCCCGCCTGCAGTTCAGACCTGTCTCCCATCGAAAATGTGTGGCACATTATGAAGCGTAAAATATGACAGCGGAGAATGTTGAATGACTGAAACTCTACATAAAACAAGAATGGGAAAGAATTCCACTTTCAAAGCTTCAAAAATTTGTTTCCTCAGTTCCCAAACGTTTATTGAGTGTTGTTAAAAGAAAATGTGATGTAACACAGTGGTGAACATGCCCTTTCCCAACTACTTCGGCACGTGTTGCAGCCATGAAATTCTAAGTTCATTATTATTTGCAAAAAAAGAAAAAAGTTTATGAGTTTGAACATCAAATATCTTGTCTTTGTAGTGCATTCAACTGAATATGGGTTGAAAATGATTTGCAAATCATTGTATTCCGTTTATATTTACATCTAACACAATTTCCCAACTCATGTGGAAACGGGTTTGTATATTCAGCATACACATGAAGAAAGACATGGTAAATTGATGACGCTAGATGTGCTGTCCTCTGCAAACAAGTTTAATCGATCAGCGTTGCGTGCACTGTCAAGTTTGCAAGTGTTTTAATACAGGCAAACCTTTAGTACATCAGGCCCGCAGGGGTGTAGAAAAACATGCACCCAACTGTGTTGGCTGTGATATGATTTTTTTGTTTGTAAACTTATGAGGTATGATTCAAACTGACAGGTACAAATATGCATTGAAAGATATAGAAAACAAGCTGCAATCACAAGAATAATAGGGCACAACTGCCAAACTCAATTCACATGATCTCGTAGACGGGATTCTCAGCAGTGGTCTGAAAAAAATCGGATGGGAGCACTGTGTGGTTTCCATGATCATGTTGCCAGAAAAACACCGTCTACTACTTTTAAGCATTTCCATCCTCCTACTATCCGAATGACTGCATCTGACTGAGCTTGACAAGTCAGCACAGATGCTGACAGGAACCTTGGAGTCAGCGCTGAGTTCCAAAAGAGCCATTTTGAATTCCATCCCAAACCTGAGTTGTCCAACATTCTGTAGCTCCTTTAAAACTGTTTTAGAAAAAAAAAGTGAGGCATGAAAATGAAATAAAAAGAGCCGAACAGTTAGACTGGAAATTGAAATATAGGACAACACACAATAAACTTACCCTATAATATCTGATCTTGGGTGTTTTATGAAGGTAGACCACACATTTTGAACCCTACAGTCTTACCATAAGGGAGGTTTAAAATAGCTTGCCAAAAAGGGTTATACATTGACTCACAGTACAATCAACTGCAGCTGAGAGGTTGATGTTTTGTTTAATTAGAGACAAATATCTGGAAAGGCTAGGATTTTAAGTGCTGCTAAGAGACTGTGGGCTGCCATACACTCCGATGCTACCAGGTGCACAAGTGTCGTCCAAAAGACATATTGTAAAAGCGAAATCCACGAGAGAGCACTTGTTGAATATTTTATAGCTGAAATCAGGTTTAGGTAATGAAATGTTTGGGTGTTTAGACGAGCATGTTCAGGACAATGACATGTGTTTATGTAATAGGGGAGTCTGAAGCTTGTTTTTTCAAACTTATTCATGCTGTTACTGTCATTCTTCCACATGTTGTACAAAGCATATATGCTGAACTTCATTTAACTAGACAGTGAGATGTAACGCTCTAAGAAACACCTGTTAAAATACTTGGAAATTATACATTTTAACCTAACATGCTGTATGTTTCATATACAATTATAAAAATGATCTTATGATATATATTTTTTCTTTTAGATATTAAATTACACATTTTAATTATCTTTCACTGATATTTTTCCTCATACAATCATCAATATATGCTTATTGTACGGATATAACTATTGATTAGTGTATTTGATTAATCGCGTAGTCGGATAGAACACCCTTTACAGCCTCAATGCGTACTTTAGGATTTGACTATAACTGTATTTCCACTTGATATAACCTTTATTCATTTTTGATGAATGCAAATATCAACATTGAAATTGCACATTTAACATGTGTGTGAAAAAAAAAAAGACATCTGCTGTCCGCCGCCACAAAGACCATGGCACCGACACGACACACTTCACTCTATTGCAGCGGCCATGTAAAAATAATTGCGTATTTCAAGTTCCAGGCATTCACTGCAGTCCATATTGGACCAATTCGTATTGATTAAGCTCATTAAACAATTAATCAAAGAGAAAATAATACAAATCAAAGCTTTTTTGTAATCAAATTAATTGATTTACTAGATTAATTGTAGTAAGCCGAGCTGATTGTCTAAAATAAATCAAACAGTTTCTCTTTCTCTTACACGCCCACACAAACGCACACGCACACACACACGCACACACACACACACACACACACACACACACACACACACACACACACACACACACACACACACACACACACACACACACACACACACACACACACACACACACACACTCTCACGCACACAGTTATTTTAAGATAACCCATCTTTCTCATTCCCTGTTCATTGCCTGATCAGATATAAAAATATACAATGAAAAAAAAACGTTGGTTATTAATACATTTAGAATTATTTATTTCTCATGGTTTAAATGTATACAGACATGCAGGACCGACAAAAAGTTGAAGGCAAAAGTTCATCCTCATAGTTCACGTAGACACTGGCTACTTTTTTGTATGGGCTGTTAGATTTTATTTTGAGTGTACTATTTATGATAATAATGTCACCTGATTACTGTGAATCTTAAAGTAGAACTGCACTTTTTGGCTATTTTTGCCTACCATTCACAATTCTTATGTGAGACAAGAACACATATGTCTATCTCTTTTTTAAGCATTCTAAATAGTAAAAAAAAATGCTAGCAAGAGGTGGCTAAGAATGCAGGCAATGGGGATTCAATCTATTCCGCCTACGAAGCCCTCTAAAAAGCATTCAAAAATCTCCATCAACATTTTATATAGATGCTGTGAGTTAATATTTAATGTAGTAACAGACACATCTTTAATAACAGTTACTATTTACCGTATTTTGGTAATTTTAAGCATTACCGGGCTTTGGAGGGCTTTACAGGCATAATAAATTAATACCATTAGCTAGAATGTTAGCCACCTCTTGCTAGTGTTTTTTTGCGATTTATAATACAAAAGAAGACATACGTGTGCTTGTCTTACATAAGGATTATGAATGAAAGGCCCCTCTATTGCGTGCACCTTCACAGTTTCATTATATTCAATACAAACAAATGTGCTTCTGGAAGAACCTTAAACAATAATGTTTCTGGTGAATGTATGTATTTTTATCAATTTACAAACGAAATAATCTCAAGTCAGACACAATATGTCCAACAGCGACATCACCAGTAATGAGACAATGTGACAGTAACGAGGAACGATTCCCATTGGCAATGCTCCAGTGTATATTTAGTCATAGATCCCAGTGAGTATTTCATGGGCAGCATTGTAGATCTCTTTGTTTGTTTTGCGTGTGTATGCGTATGTGTGTGTGAGTGAGAAGCGAGAGGGAGGGAGAGAGAGAGAGACAGAGAGAGAGAGAGAAAGAGAGAGTATGCATGCATGCAGACGAGCGCAAGCAGGCCTGAAATTTCCAAATCAGTTTCACTCTCGTCCTCCTTCCTTGACCCCATTCCCTCAATCACACTTCCATACTTTAAAAGAAATAGATTCCCAAAGCTCTCAGGTTCAAGGAAGTGAGCTGAGAAAATGTGAATGAATCATAACAATAGCAGGGCATTTTCATTATTATTTTTTTTTTTTGGACCCGTGGGGGATTTCATGACTTATCCAAAAACAATTTTACCTTCTTAAAATCAAGGGTGCAGAGTTTGGCCTTTTCCCCAAACTGCCATTTGCATTGTGTGTCTGCATCATAGAGCTCGCCTGGCAGCTTCTCAGGGTAATGATACTCCTTGATTCCTTGGGGTTCATCCGATAGGCACAAAGCCTGGGCTGAGCTGATGGATAGAACAGAGGAGCGGAATAAATGGATGATGTCCGTTTGCATTTGTGGCTATGCTGCATGCAGGAAAAATAATAAATCATGAAATGAATGTAGCATTGCCAAAGAGTATATAGTGACTTCAAAAAGAAAAGTAACAGTTACAACTTAATAAAACAATTGCAATATACTATGTAACTGTTTGATTCGTAACCGGGTTGCCACAAATTAACCGTTGAGATCATGTCGATGCATTGAGTCGCTAATTAACTTTGAGTTGTTAAATTTTGCCCTGATCAAAATTGGGGCTGGGGGTGTCAGCATGTCTGTGATCTCCTCCTTTTTTATTTTTTGTTTTCGTTTTTCTTTAGGGGGAGGCTCCGCCAGGGCAATTGTTGAATATCACATCTCCATTGTTGGGGTCCCTGCAGGGGCCGGGTGGTTATCGTGGCTCCGTGCTGGGCCGTCCTGATGCAGTCAACTTAAGTGGGGTGGCCTGAGCTGGCTCCCAATCCCCCCCACCGTGCTGTAATGGGTGCAGGGGGGGATTGGACTCGTTGAGGCCCAGTTGCTTTTTGGGCGAGGCAGTCTTTCCGTCGACTGCAGTGAGTCTCTGGGCTCTTCGTAGAGGGGCGTCCCATCGTTATTTTCTCATGGGATGTGGTCTTTCGCTGGTTTGGGGGAGAGACGTCTCCTGCTTCTCCTGTGCCTTGTCATTGGCCGGGCGCATCTGTATACGGCCTGCCGCTGGCTGTCCCAGGGGCATGTAGCGCCTGGTCCTGGGGGTTCTGTCGCTGGCTGGCCTCCCTGCGTGGGGCTTGTAGTCTCTAGTTTCTTGGGCACCGCACTTGCTGTTTTGGGTTTGCTTTTCTTAATGGCTAAGATCGTACTTTGGCTCCCACACATATTTGGAAACCAATATCTTGTACATGCAAACATACATACATACATACATACATATACACATACACACATATATTTATACATATGTACATTCATACATACTGTATACACATACATTGACTGTTCAAATATTCATACATATTGTACATAGACATGCACATTTACATAATTAATTCATATATATAACCACGTTTCATCAAACATTTAATAATGTCGTCCCCACCCAAGGAAAACGGGGTGGAAACGTGACACACTGCTGACCTCAAGATGGCGGCGCCCTGCTTGGCTGCGGCTGCAGAGGCTCTTGAATCTGGCGACATGGTAGCACTTAATACAGCCAGAGCTATCCTGAACCGTGCCATTAGGGTTGCAAAGTGTGCTCACAGTCAGAAAGTGCAGGACTTCTTCGAGAAACCCACGAACACTAGAAAAATGTGGCAGGGCATACTGAACAGGTCATCATGGACTATAAAGCTGCCCCCCATCCCTGTAACAACAGCATCCGCTTCCTCAAATGTCCCAAACCACCATTTGGCAAGGTTTGAGGCGCTTAACACCACTCCGGCGAGGAAATCCATCCTTCGCCCAGATGAGCAGCCGCTCAACTTGGACACAGCGGATGTCCGGAAAACCCTGAGGAGAGTGAACCCCCGGAAAGCAGCAGGACCTAATGACATTCCGGACAAGGTGCTTAAGGGATGTGCCGACCAGCTGGCTGGTGTTCTCACAGACATCTTCACCACCTCGCTGACCTAGGCTGTGGTACCATCATGTTTAAAGATGGCCAAAATCATTCCAGTGCCTAAAAAACCCATAATCTCCTCCCTCAATGATTATTGCCCCCGGCACTAACCCCCATCATAATGAAGTGCTTCAAGAGGCTGGTAAAGGAATACATTGTCTCCAGACTTTCCCCCACATTTGACCCATACCAGCTTGCTTATCGTCCTAACCGCTCCACAGAGGACACCATCTCCTCTGCACTCCACCTGAGCTTAAATCATCTCGAAGGAATGGACACACACTTCCGGATGTTATTTCTGGACCTCAGCTCGGCGTTCAACACCATCAACCTGCAACACTTATGGTGAGCAAACTGGCCCGCTTTGGATTCAGTACCCCCCTATGCAACTGGCTACTTGACTTCCTCACAGACAGACCCCAGTCTGTGAGAGTGGGCAACAACACCTACAGTGCCATCTCCCTGAGCACCGGCTCTCCCCGAGGCTGCGTCCTGAGTCCGCTGCTGTTCACGTTGATGACCCATGACTGCTGCGCTAGGTCCACTACTAACTACATTGTGAAGTATGCGGACGACACAACAGTAGTGGGCCTCATCCGTGACAACAACGTCATGGACTACAGGGAGGAGGTGAAACATTTGGTTGACTGGTGCAGAACCAACAACCTGGTCCTGACAGTCGACAAGACCAAGGAGAACATCGTCGACTTCAGGAAGCACTAATTCAGCCACGCTCCACTCTTCATCAACGGCACAGCGGTGGAGATAGTAAACTGGTCCCTACACACTGGAGCTCTTGTACAAAGAGCTCAGAAGCGCATGCACTTTTGGCGTCCGATGAAAAAAGCACAGCTCCCTCCCCCCATTCTCACCACATTCTACAGAGAGCCTACTGACCAACTGCATTTCTGTCTGGACTGGAGCCTGCAGTGCCTCAGACTGGAAGTCTCTCCAGAGAGTGGTGAGGGCTGCGGAAAGCTCATCAGGACTCCTCTTCCTCCTATCCAGGAAATCGCAAAAAGTCGCTCAGAAAATCTGCAGAGACTCCTCCCACCCCCACCAAGGACTGTTTTCACTGTTGTACTCTAGAAAGAGGTTCTGCAGCCACCGTATCAGAACCTCCAGGTTCTATAACAGCTTCTTTCCTCAGGCCATAAGACTCTTGAATAATACCCTCAATTCCCCCCAAAAATGGATTAACTCGCTGGAATATAAAGACAATATAACATATATCCATAAACGTGGATGCAAATGAAAAAGTGCAATATATTTCTCTGTACAGTAATCTATTTATATATATATATATATATATATATATATATATATATATATATATATATATATATATATATATATATATATATATATATATGCACCTTATTGATTTTTTTATCCTGCACTACCATGAGCTAATGCAACACAATTTTGTGCTTATCTGTACTGTAAAGTTAAAATTTGAATGACAATAAAAAGGAAGTCTGAGTCTAAAGCTTAACCTATTATTACCATAACAATCTGCAAGTTTAATACAGTCAACTCCCTTTTCTCCCCTCCTCTTAATCTGCTTTCTTTTGTAATTCAAGTATCTATTACATTTATGTATTGGTGCATTTGAAGCAATTGCAATGTTGATAATACAGTTAATTATTATTATTATTATTATGTATTATCAATAGTGTTATTTTGATTGGTATTTTTATTGTTCCATTTGTAGTGCAATAAAGTTCGTCATTTTTGTGTCATTTATATTACTTTACTAGTTATTTGCAATCATTTTTGGTGTCGTATTTGTATTTGCTGATGTTGTTCTTCTTTTTTTGTGGTTGTTGTCGCTTTTTGTGTTATCCCCTTCTCGTTCCCCTTTGTATTATTTTTTTTCGTCTTTCTCTCCCCTTCTGCTCCGGTCCGGCTGTGCCGGATATTAAATACATCCATTAAATAAAGTAAAATACAAATAAGGCAACAAGAGAAGTATCCTACACTTCTCTTTTTTAAAGTATATCTGTACAACAGATATGGGGATCTTCATCAACAATATGATTTGCCTGAGTGGCTTACTGGACATATTATAAATAAAAGAAAAAATGTTCATGTTGTATATTACAGTGTTTTTCAACCACTGTGCCGCGGCACATTAGTGTGCTGTGGGAGATTATCTAATTTCACCTATTTGGGTTAAAAATATTTTTGCAAACCAGTAGTTATAGTTTGCAAATTATGTGTTGTTGTTGAGTATCTGTGCTGTCTAGCGCAGTGCAGAGTAACCATGTGATACTCTTCCATATTAGTAGGTGGCAGCCGGTAGCTAATTGTTTTGTAGATGTCGGAAACAGCGGGAGGCAGCATGTAAGTAAAAAGGTGTCTTATGCTTAAACCAAAAATAAACAAAAGGTGAGTGCCCCTAAGAAAAGCCATTGAAGCTTAGGGAAGTATATGCAGAACCAGGGGCGGTTCTAGGCATGCTTATATGAGGGGGCAGTCAGAAATGTGAAGGGGGCATCATGTGTACACATCATGCTCCAGCACTTTTTTTCCTGTGCTTATAGTAACGATGCTTTCTTCATTGAAATGGGTCTTTAGCTATGTGTCCAACCACAACCTGGAGTAGTGGATTGCACTTTGTTAGGCCTCTACCTTCAGACCTGTCCAACTTGGGTGTCCCACCTGAAGACCAAGCTCCTGCTGGTATAGCTCTTACGGTCACTGAGGGATTGCCACAATAAGGTGGCAATCCCTCAGGGGGGGAAACATTAACAGCGCTGCCATTTTTCGGACAGGGGAAACAGAAGCAGGCGTCTCGCACCACAGAATACTGTAGCCATGGTCGTGTGCGGTACCAGGCAGGATTGAATGATCTTAATGTTGTACCAAATGCACGCTTTGGGTAGCCACCCAGTATTGGCTGAGATGGTGCGTTGCCATATAAGTCACTGGGTAGCTGAGCAGGCTGCTTTGGGGGAGCGCTTTTTGGGGGGACGGAGGGAGCTGGTGCAGGAGAAACAGTGCTTGCTGGTGCTAAAGGTGCAGTATTGCTAGCTGCTGTCCCTGATGTACTAGCAGTAGCATCATTGCTACTACTTCATGCAGGAGCAGGACTAGACTTTTTAAATGCTCTGAAAAATGGATGCATTAGGGAGCATTAACTTTCTCTTTGTGAGCTGCTGGAAGCTGGAGCAGAAAATAAGTAAGCCTGGACAACAACAGAAAAAACCTGCTGTGATTACATGAAGAAAAACACCAACAGTACAGGACTACAGCCTGGGGCGGGGCTTTACGTAGGGGTCTGTCAGACACAGGTCACTTGTCTTCAGTTTTTCACATGCAGTGGACGTGGGCCAGGGGCGTCACCAGACACATTTCACTGGGGCACGTGCCCCACTGTTGATCTGCAGTGCCCCAGTAAAAAATTCACCAATAAAAAACAACGATTCAGAGTTTTAAGTCTACATAATATAGACAACAGCACACATACTACTTAGTATGATAATTGGTTGCTACTGTATTCACTCCACGAAACAATGAGCACATGGCTAATTAATATGGTAATTTATTCACGTGTGGATCGAGACTTCGGTTGAGAGAGAGAGAGAGAGAGGGGGGGGTGAGAATCACTGCTGAGGTAGATAACGTTAGCCAACAACAATTTGTTAATTCCATTATTTTGATTTTGATTTGACTCAAACTGTAACTCCTAGATGGATTTAAGAAAGTTATTGGCCCGCAGCAGAGAAGAAGCGGCAGGAATGAGAGATGTAAGTGAAGTCCTAGCTAGCTAGGCAACATCATTGTCTTAAGTTGATGCTAAGTTAGCTAACGTTATTCCTTGTATCAAGACAAACATATTCATTTGCTGTACTAGCTGTCGGGGGAATTTCCAATGAACATGAAACATAATGTTGGTTATTGTCTGCTGGTTCTGCATCAATGATGATTTGGAGTAAGCATGTGTGAGTTGAGTGCTTCTCAAATGGTTTATCGTCAGGAAGAAAAACATTTTTCCATATCATCAAGTCGTGAGCCAAATTTTATTTTTTTCTCCCTAAACTTTTTTTTTTTCCATGCACACATCTGAGTGCGACTCACTGAAAATGACACACAACCCACTTTTATGTCACGACCCAGCAGTTGGGAACCACTGGTCAACTGTATAACAGTTACTGTAATATTTCCATGTCTGTCCAGAGTGATTGACCACTTTGCAAAAATGAAAAGGAGACGTTACAGTTTACTTCTCAGAAAATAATTCCCCGAACAGACACACAACAGTTGTTCATTTATTCTACTACTGTGGTTTTATTGTTTTGTGTATATTTTATAGTTTTGTTTATCTAAAATAGGATTAGCCACGTTGCCATAAATGGAAATTAAATAATATAAAAGAACCCAGAGATGTAGGGGTGCTTTATTTTTGTTTTACTTTTGTAGATGTTAAATTTGCAAATGATTACTGCAATATGTATTTCAAAAAGATTCATTGCTCTTCCTTTTGGCTTTTACCAGTAGCAGTTTAGAAGTCTGGAGTAAAAAAGTGCACAAGTAGGTCAAATGCATTAGTTAATTTCAGGTGGTTAATCAAAGATTCATACAACATCATCTGATATGATTTCATAGTTTAAAGCACTATTTATGTATTTTTATGATAAATAAGAGCTAAAAATGTTTTTGCTTGCGCGCTTTGCACACTTACATGAATTATTTGTGCCCCAGGTGTGCCCCAGTACAGTATTAGGTCTAGTGACGCCTCTGGCTCAGAGCCTCCGCTGTCACTGCTCTCGTCAAGTTGTAAAAAAAAAAAAAAAAAAAAAAAAAAAAAAAGGAACTCCGTAGCACCGAAAGTCCGCGACGATAAACGTGTTTATGACAGATAAGACTACACAAATACACCCATCCAAACAAGTATATGATAAATGTAGACAACTTTTCCTTTTCTTTTACTTTCATACTGCAACAGTGATTGGATGTTTACTGAGGGCTGAGGGGTGTGTGCGGGTGTGTGTCTGCTGCGCAGCCTGTGGAATGTTGAATACCCGCACAGCGGATGTGTCCCTTTTTCGGCGGATTTTTCCGCTAGTGCAGATAATTTTGTCAACTTGTAATGTAGTAATTTTGTGAGTTTATTAAAATTTGCTTTCTCAAATTTTGATTTGAGGGGGCAAGACATTTATTTAAGGGGGCTCTGCCCCCTCTTGCCCCTGCGTAGAGCCGGCCATGTGCAGAACAAAACTACAACTGAACTGGCTACAAAGTAAACAAAAACAGAATGCTGGACGACAGCAAAGACTTACTTTGGAGAAAAGACGGCGTCCACACTGTACATCCCGCACATGACATGACAATCACGAATGTCCTCACAAAGAAGTATAAAAAAACAACAGAAATATTCTTGGTTTCTAAAACAAAGTAGATGCAGGAAATATCACTTGAAGGAAGACATGAAACTGCTACAGGAAAATACCAAAAAAGAGAAAACGCCACCAAAATAGGAGCGCTAAAACACTACACACAGAAAAACAGCTAAAAAAACTCAAAATAAGTCACAGCGTGATGTAACAGGTCGTGACAGTACACTTACTTTTGAGCTAGAGTGATGTATGGTTTGTTATGGTTTAAAGTCATATCCAACAATTGCGACAACAACTTTTTACTGTCAATGGAGTTTTGTTTTTAAATTTCTTCTGGTGGTGTGCCACCGGATTTTACCAACGCAATAAATGTGCATTGGCTCAAAAAAGGTTGAAAAACACTGGTATATTGAATCAAAACTACATTTCAACCATTGCAGTCTGACTGTCAATTGAGGGGGGAAAAATAATCCAGTATACGATGCATTACAATTAGAATGTGGATGATTTATGACTCGATGGACAAATGTCTAAACGTTTATTATTTACGTTCATTAAATAACATTAATACAGACGGTTTTAAAATGCGGCATTAATGCTAATGTTTCTTAAACATTAGTTGTAGGGTTGGTTCTAACTAAGGAGAACCACAAGCTACCATTCTTTTAATTTTATTTGTTAGGAGGGTTGGCGTGGACACACACGGAAGAAGCAGGAGGAGAAGACAAGCATTGCCAAACCGCGGCACTAAGATAGCTCGGATGTGAGGTAGTGAAACAAGAAAATAATAAATGCTTTTTACACTACAACAGAAGGTTGACAGGAACCACTTTACAGCAGAGAGTAACAAACTAGTTAAGCTGAAGAAAAACAATTGTGGGAGCAAAATTGTCAAGACTGTAATTACTGTCACATGTAACATAATAAAACAATACCATGCAAATGAAATGGAAAAACAAGTCTGATTTAAAGATGATCCATTGTTCCCCAAGTTACAGATGTTGCTATGGGAACATAACAGTCTGCCAAACTTATATCCTAAGCGACATGTTTTAATGTACTCCACACTCCATTTTGAGCAAAAAAGCCATGTCACCTGTATCCACAGACAAGTGGGGGATTTCCAGTATTAAGTGATCACTGATTCTCATACGGAAAACTTAAAAGACCGCGGTCTGGGGAATACAGTTCAAAAGTAGGGTTGAAAGAACATGAAAAGACACAATATTTTGGACTAGTTCATTGCAGTGACCTTATTGGCTGGAGCAGAGAATGTACGTGTGGAAACTTGTCTGTGTGTGTGCGTGTGTGTATGTGTGTGTGCGTGAACATATGCTTGTGTTTCTTATGTGCCAAGATAAAACAATTGCTGTTCAATGTCTGGATATCCTTCATTGTTCACATAATAAAGTTTCTGAAAAAGACATTACAGGATACACACGTCAACAAGTAAGGTTAGATGAGTGCAGACACTCATCCTTATTCTGCATTTTATAGGCAGTTGTTACACATTGCATCCATTCACATTGTACTAGCTGGTGAATACTATGTCCGGCTCAGATGTCAGTTGGTCTTTATATTTATACACATATTTACAGGCGGGCCTTGTGTTCCAACGTTTTGTGGTTATAGACACACTCCAATAAACACTGTGAATTAGGGTTGTACGGTATACCGGTACTAATAAAGCATCGCAGTTCTAATCAATTGAAATCGGTACTATACCACCTTTGAAAAATACCAGTACCATTCTTTCATTTGAATGTAGCTGTGCGCCGGTGACTACAGAGTCTAGGCGCATGATGTTGAGTGTGTCAAAACGCACACACTAAGGGCATATAATCAATAATATCATGGTGGAGAAGAATGGAAAAAAACAGTAATTCTACTGGTTAATAAAGAGTATGCATGAAGCGCAATATGGAGCTATTTGGGTTTCAAAACTAACAATAGATAGAGGTGACGCTTTAAACAGGGAGGCGCCGCGTTGCAAGTGCTGTTTTACACAATTCCTGCTCGTCAGCTCCCAGACTGTGGTCGAGGAGCGCAAGGGAAATGTTCCCTCCAGGGCTGATGTTTTTTCGGGGGTAACACCCTTCACTTTATCTGGCAATGAGTCCGTAAGGCTACGCTCTTTGTCGGAATGAGAGGCCGTCGATTAGTTACAACTTGGTCACTTTATTTATTATTTCCACAGAGCACACCCGGACATCCACCATGCTGCTGACACTTCTGCACATGTTACTGCTACCTCTCCTAACTTGCCCACTCAATTACTCACATCACTCACCCCACATAAAGGAGCACACACACAGAATTACGCTACTCTCACAACAGCTGATTTAAAACACGCCTCGGCAAATGTGGCGATTAGTATTACTACATTTGCTTCAAACTTAGGTAAACATTTAAATATTAAGCCTTCTGATATGCACAAGGAGTTATAAAAAGTGACAGATAATAAGGTAGTTGTTACATCTGTCCTGCTGTTCGGCTCCAGTGCAGACCGTAGTCGAGGAGCACAGGGAAAACGTTCCCTTTGGAGTCGATGCCATTTCAATGCCTTTTAATTGATGTTTTAACCTTCTAAAATTGACTGTGAGTGTTTAATGTAGTGTGATATGTTTTGTTAAAATGAAGCCAATATTGACAATTTTCGTAGTTCCCTTTATTTGGAAAAGTATCAATATACATTTTGGTACTGGTACCAAATTATTGGTATCAGGACAATCCTACTGTGAATCAAGAAAAAAAAAGACTAATTTTGTGCATTATACTGAGCAAGGACAACACGCTTTTTGTACTTTTTAGTTAACTTTTTCCCCTTTATTAAGTCTCCCAAGCGTGAGGCGGAGTCTTCTGATGGCAGTGCGTCAAAGAATAGGAAAAACAAAGTTTAAGTAACGTCAAGCTAGACTGACATGGTAAAATGTGCAGAAAGTGGAGAAACGCTGATTAACACTGGTTACATGCAAAGTTTGACATACTAAACCAGTTCTGATAATGTCAGCAATAGCTTCTATTCATTTGACTAACTATACTGCTTTCTTTTTATTACACATTGACTTAATTGCATTTAGTATTTCTGCAGTATGAAGCAGATCATCAACACAAATACGTTGCTACAATTTCGGTTTAAGCTGCGTGTGGAGATTTAACGATTACCCGAATATTGATAAACCGTGCTAAAATTACACATGAGTAATAATACCATTTAAAATGATTGTAATACTGGGATTGATTACCACACTTCGAAAAACAAAGGGAGAACTGCACTTTTTGGGAATTTTCGGCCATTAACCGCAATCCTTATGTGACACAAGAACACCTGTGTTTCCCTTTAATGTGCATTCTAACTTGTCAAAAACAGTAAGTAAGACATACTTGCCAACCCTCACGGATTTTCCAGGAGACTCCCGAAATTCAGCGCCTCTCCCGAAAACCTTCCGGGACAAATTTCCTCCCGAAAATCTCCCGAAATTCAGGCGGAGTTGGAGGCCACACCCCCTCCAGCTCCAAGCAGATCTGAGTGACGTGTCGACAGTCTGTTTTCACGTCCGCTTTCCCACAATATAAAGAGCGTGTCTGCCCAATGACGTTATAACTGTTAAATGATCGAGGGCAAGTTCTTGGTTTCTTATGTGGGTTTATTGTTAGGCAGTTTCATTAAAGTCCTCCCAGTCCGGTAATAACACACAACAACAGCAGTCACATTTTCGTCTGCCGTAAGCTCTAATGTTGTGAACTTGTGACACTTTAAACAGGACAATACTGCCATCTACTGTACATAGAATAGAGTATAATGTAGAACAGAATGTACTTTATTCAATTCAGCACCATAGTTTTCTCACAATAAAAAAATATAATAATAAATAATATAATATATATATAATATATGAATAATATAAATATATTCTACATTTAAGTGCAGTCTAATGACTGTCGGTATGAAGAACCTCTTGTGTCGTTCCTTGTTACATTTTGGAAGTCTGAGCCTTTCTATGAACGTGCTCATTCTCTCCGCAAAGTCCGAGTGTAGTGGGTGGGAGGTGTTATCCATAATGGCTAGGAATTTTGCTAGACTTCTTCGCTGCCAGAGAGTTTAGCTGTGGTTAGAAAAATAGTGACAGAGAATAGAGCAAAGATGGACATTTCAACCGTTAACTCAACAATGAGTAGATGAGTGTTATGTGTGTGTATATGTGTAAATAAATGAACACCTAAATTCAAGTATTTCTTTTATTTATATGTATATATATATATAATAAAATAAATATATATATATATATATATATATATATATATATATATATATAATAAAATAAATATATATATATATATATATATATATATATATAGCTAGAATTCACTGAAAGTCGAGTATTATATATATATATATAAAATATTTGACTCTTAACCACGCCCCGCGCTCCACCCCCGACCACGCCCCCCACCTCCCGAAATCGGAGGTCTCAAGGTTGGCAAGCATGAAGTAAGAGGCAGTTAACGATGCAGGTATTGAAGATACGATCTATTTTGCTTATAAAACCCTCTAAAAAACATCCAAAAACCTCCCAACATTATTTTATATACATTCTGTAGGAGTGTATGTATTGTAGTAATAGGTACATTCATGATAACATGTAATATCTCACAATATTTTAGTAATTTTAAGCATTCATGTAACTTCTTATGCTGGGCATATTAGTATCACAGCACGCATAGCAACAAACGATTGTCAACAACAACATCAGGAGCACTTTCTGTGTTTGCTACCACTAATGGCAGACTTTGTGACCGCCTTGGAGAATTAGTTTTATTGCTAAACGTTTAAATTAGAACATAAATCACTGATTCACAATAGCTCTCATGCCGACTGAAGGGATATTTTAACTTTTAGAACTTGTACTATCTTTGATATGTTAATTTCGGAATAATCTTCACTCCTCGGATAAAAAAAAATGCATCCCAGCCATGTTGCAATGGTTTTAGGTTGTGATCCATTTTTGAGAGCCATATTGGTGAAGTGTAGATTTTCAAAGTTGACCAACTTCCTGGCTTGGCGTCACAACCCTCTATTATACAAGTGAGTCATGATTTATAACGTAGCATTAGCAGAAGCAACTCCAGCTCCTTCTTCTACTTTATTTTATGGTGGGACATAACCAACTTTATTAGCAGCTCAAGTTAGCTAGTAGCTGGCTACTCACTAGTGCTTGAACGAGCAGTGTGTGAAAGGCGATGTGTCACAACGGCAGAAAATAATTTCTTCGATGTTCGCTTTTACAAAAACAATGTCGCTATAGCCTGGTTAATATGCAGGTCTAAGCTTGTAAATGGGTCTTTTTGTCAGGGTTTTGGAGGTTTTTTTAAGAGAGCTATATAGGTAGGGTTGGGTATCGAGTATCGAGTATCAATTGGAACCGGGACTAACTTTCCGATTCTCCCGGAATCGTTCAAAAGTTTACATTTCGATTCCTAGTTTCGATACCCAGTCCGCCGACCGGAAAAAAGGAATAAGTCCGCCGACCGGAAGAAAAGCCGCTGAACACCAACGAAGAAGCACCCACCGCCGGAAGTGTTAGCATATTCGAGCCTATGTAGCCGAGCGAGTCAGTCAAGCATGGATAGCGGGCGTCGGCGGTCGAAAGTGTGGCTTTATTTTACTAAAAAAAATGAAATATCGAACATGATGAAGCACCTCCAAGTTCATGGAGTACAAATAAATGCGTGTCCCGTCTTCGACGCGCCGACCGTCCTCCTCTGCCTCTTCCTCTGGCTCCAGCTCCGACGCCCAGCCAGGCACCTCGGTGACTGCATTGCAGTCCAAACCCGGTAAGTAAAACAATATATATGCAATAAATAATGTGTTTTGCGCCAACGTTGAGGCAGCTAACAAATTAGCCCGTGTATTTTTTCATAGACAATTTACAACCTGTCAGCCAGGCTACGCGATGTGTTCAGCGTACTCCGTTCACCGTAGTGGCAATGGGGAAGATGTCGGTGCCACAGACGGAAGAGTGCCACAGAAGGGTCACTGCACACATAGTCAAAAGACTGGATCCCTTTTCAGAGGTGGAATCTCCAACATTTAGGTTAGTTAAGCAATAACGTTAGAGCTAAGCTAGTTGATACTGGGCTAAACAGTAACAGCAACATTACATGTTTGTTTATGTTTGCAGGGATATGGTGAAAACGCTCAACTCAAAATGTATACCACCTTCCAGGGACTACTTGTCAAACACATTGATCAAGAAGAATCGGAATCGAGAATCGTCAGGAATCGGAATCGAAACAAAGAATCAGAATCGGAATCGTTCGAATTCAAACGATACCCAACCCTATATATAGGCAGAATAGATGAAACACCATACATGTGCCTTGTTAGCTGCCTCGTACCAGCAGTTTTGTACTATTTAGAATACACGTAAAAGCGCAAGACGTGTGTTCTTGTCTCACATAAAGAGATTGTGGATGATTGGCAACATTACAAAAAGAGTGCAGTTCTCAATTAAGAAGCAAGAACAATATATAATGTTTTCTCTGCCAATTAAAGTATATGGTATGTACTAAAATAAAAAAATGGTAAAAATACTTAAGTATGTGTATAAGTACTTTTGAGCACACACAACGAAACCGTGGTAATGATGAAAATTGATACAAATGATGACCGTTACATCCCTGGCTACATAACAGGATGTAATATTTATTTTTTCATATACAATACAGTGATAGTATTGAAATAACTAAATGTTCCTAATGAAGTGTCCGATGAGTTTGTACATACTGAGAGGTACAGTAAGAATATCACATCTTTTCTGGATGACTTTGATAAAAAGAAAAGAAAAATAGTGAATCAATGTCCACTGCAGAGGACGCTGGTTCTCAACAGGATATTAACTTTGCAATTGAGGGAATGGATTTTATAAATTGATCCTTTTTTAGAGAGACCCACGGAAGCTGGTGGGATTGTTTTCTCTGAAACTCCATCCATACTGTGTTTGTGTCATTGTAAGGCAGGCTCTTCTCGCTCAAACTGGGTATAGACGTGGGAGCCATGTTTTCAAAATAGACAGATTATATATCATATGTAGTAGAGATGCGCGGTTTGCGGTCACAACCCCGGAGTCTGCGGATAAACAGCGGGTCGGGTGGGTGACATGACGAAAAAATTGATTTTAAATAGATTCGGGCGGGTGGCGGTTGAACCAATTTGGAAATATATATTGTAATAATCCCAGGAATGTAGGTTTGGTCCTGTCTTTATTGCACAAGATGTAATACAACCACACAACAGCTCTCATGTCTCTAACGCTTTTCCCGGGACAACTCGAACTCTCACTTCCTGTCGATAACGTCACTTCCCTATCTCTCCCAGAAGTCCCGCCCCCAGTCAAAGTCATTGGCTAACACCCCTTAGCCAGCCGCTACATTATACATAGTTAAATGTTATGTTGAAGAGGTTCATTTAGCCTACTGACGTGTATTTATAAATAATTGATTTATACAGGCTAGAAGGTAAAGTATTGTACCTGACAACTCTTGATGGTACAATCCATATAACACGTCACAGACAACGTCACGCTAACATCACGTGACACCTCTGATGAAGGCTGCAGAAGTAAGGTAGCCCAAACGTGTCAGGTACAACACTTTACCTTACTGGCCTATAGAAATCAAACATTCATAAATAGTTAAATGTTGTTACCCACATACGAAAAACCAGCAGCACTCTTTGAAACAGTATGTGGGCATACTTTTATTTTGAAGTGTCTCGTTTGGTCTGTCGACGGATGTAAGGAAGCTACTTCCGGGTATGGCCAACGAGGTATTTGTCATTTGTTGGTATTTTACTTGGTAAAATGTTTGATCCACATGCTGTGCATGTTATTATTTTTACGTTTGTAACGTGCTTAATTTAATACAGTTTTCACGGTGAGTTTGAAGGGAAAGGAAGCCTTTAAATAAATCAGTTCAAGAAAGCCATCGTGTCTGTGCTATTTGGAGGGAGTTACACTTTTTAACCTCACTAATGCCTTGCATCGTCTGTATTAGATATGTAACAACGGGCGGGTGGCGGGCGGGTGTGGCTTCGATGAAATGTTGGTTCGGGTGGGTGGCGGGTGGATGACTACTTTTGTGATGCGGTTGCGGATTATATAATTGCCTATCCGGGCATCTCTAGTATGTACTAAAACAATACTTGGTTAAAACACTAAACATTTTACTTTTTCAGCACACACAACGATACCGTGGTAATAATGAACATTGATAAAAATGATGACCGTTACCTCACAGGCTACATAATAGAATGTGTGTGTTTTTTTTTTTTAATACGTTATAGTTATAGTTTTGAAATAATTATAAATGATATTCCTAATGAAGTGTCCGATGGGTGTCTACATACTGAGAGGTAAGAATCTTACATCTTCTCTGGATGACAGGGGGCTTAAAACCCATGGCTATTCCAACAAAAACATTTGTAAGTGTCCTTTAAGTAGACTGTGTCTGTCATGGTAGCTGTCTGTCATTTTAAGGCCTGACTGAGTGTTGGCACAGATTTCTCTGTCATTGCTGAGTGAGGATGAGAAGGGTCAGAATGAGTACACATTGTGCAAAACTTCTTGGAATTGAGGAAGATGGAGCCATTAAAGAGTCCCTCAATACAACAGTATAGCTGTACACCAATTGGGAAAATGCAATTGGGAAAATAAATGGAAATGACCCCAGGCAGCCCAATGATCTCAGGTGGTGCTTAATATAAGGCCGACAGTCCTAACGAGGGTGACATCAACCCAACTCTAATAACGGGGTGACAAACAGTGTGGGTCTCCAACACTGCAAAGGTTCAGTTAACACAAGGGTAAATTTAGTCGGGACACTAGATTTGTGGCTATCTGGTTTCAGGCACACTTATTCTCTCTCCCTCAGACACACATGCACGCATAGCCAGACACATAGACGCAATGCCTGTGATGCATACTTTCTTGCTTGGTTGAGCAGGCTGCATGCGTGAAAAAGTTACTGCACAAACACAGCGGCAGCTTTTGTGCACATTCGCTCTTAAGTATCTTGACAATATTGTTATTTTTTTTCACAAGCTGTTTCGATCTCACATGCTTGGTTGATCGGCTTGCATGTATATTAAATAATATCTATATTTTCCTGGGCATAATGATTCACTCATCGTTCATATTAGGCTCCGCAAGCTTGCTATATCAACAAGAAGTGTCATTCGTAATACTTTGGCTGGAATCCTTTAACAAGTTTGTATATTTACAGTGGGGCAGAAAAGTATTTAGTCAGCCACCGATTGTGAAAGTTCTCCCACTTAAAATGATGACAGAGGTCTGTAATTTTCATCATAGGTACACTCCAACTGTGAGAGACAGAATGTGAAAAGAAAATCCAGGAATTCACTTTGTAGAAATTTTAAAGAATTAATTTCTAAATTATGGTGGAAAATAATTATTTGGTCAACCATTCAAAACTCTCACTGATGGAAGGAGGTTTTGGCTCAAAATCTCATGATACATGACCTTATTCATTCTTTCCTTAACACGGATCTATCGTCCTGTCCCCTTAGCAGAAAAAACAGCCCCAAAGCATGATGTTTCCACCCCCATGCTTGACGGTAGGTGTTCTTGGGATGCAACTCAATATTCTTCTTCCTCCAAACATGACGAGTTGAGTTTATAACAAAAAGTTCTATTTTGGTTTCATCTGACCACATGACATTCTCCCAATCCTCTGCTGTATCATCCATGTATCCATTTTGGTATAAACTCAACTCGTTGTGTTTGGAGGAAGAAGAATACTGAGTTGCATCCCAAGAACACCACACCTACTGTGAAGCATGGGGGTAGAAACATCATGCTTTGGGACTGTTTTTCTGCTAAGGGGACAGGACGATTGATCAGTGTTAAGGAAAGAATGAATGGGGCAATGTATCGTGAGATTTTGAGCCAAAACCTCCTTCCATCAGTGAGAGCTTTGAATGGTTGACCAAATACTTATTTTCCACCATAATTTACAAATAAATTCTTTAAAATTCCTACAATGTGAATTCCTGGATTTTTTTTTTCACATTCTGTCTCTCACAGTTGAAGTGTACCTATGATGAAAATTACAGACCTCTGTCATTATTTTACGTGGGAGAACTTGCACAATCGGTGGCTGACTAAATAACTTTTTGCTCCACTATATATATATATATATATATATATAAATATGTATATATATATATTTATATATAAATAACACTAATGACAATAAAGCTTTGTTTTCTTACTTGAGAAAGCGGCTGAGGTACTGGCGGCTGCATGCAGACCATGAGAAGATACCGTTGTGACCTGCTAATGTGGGAGACATGATGTTGCCTTCCGATTTCTTACAAATGTTTCCTTCACCGTCATGGACCATTCCAAAACTGAGGAATTTAAACACAAAATTATAAAGGGTCACAAAGTCAGAAAGCATTATTGTTGTTGTCATGACAGAGATGTAAATTCTTACTTGTGTCCAGATTCATGGGCAATAGTGAATGCCAAGCCGAGACCAGTGTCCTCATTAATGGTGCAGCTCCTGTACTTGCTGCACATGCCGCTGATGGGAGCAAAACCTTCAAAAAAAACAGTAACACACATTTGCGTTACAAGTACACATTGCAATTGTGTTCTCTTCAGACAGGCAACCCTACAAGTTTTGTTGATCCTGTCTTTAACATCCATCCATCCATCCATCATCTTCCGCTTATCCGAGGTCGGGTCGCGGGGGCAACAGCCTAAGCAGGGAAACCCAGACTTCCCTCTCCCCAGCCACTTCATCTAGCTCTTCCCGGGGGATCCCGAGGCGTTCCCAGGCCAGCCGGGAGACATAGTATTCCCAACGTGTCCTGGGTCTTCCCCGTGGCCTCCTACCGGTTGGACGTGCCCTAAATACCTCCCTATGGAGGCGTTTGGGTGGCATCCTGACCAGATGCCCGAGCCAACTCATCTGGCTCCTCTCGATGTGGAGGAGCAACGGCTTTACTTTGAGCTCCTTCCGGATGGCAGAGCTTCTCACCCTATCTCTAAGGGAGAGCGCCACCACACGGCGGAGGAAACTAATTTCGGCCACTTGTACCCGTGATCTTATCCTTTCGGTCATGACCCAAAGCTCATGACCATAGGTGAGGATGGGAATGTAGATCGACTGGTAAATTGAGAGCTTTGCCTTCCGGCTCAGCTCCCTCTTCACCACAACGGATCGATACAACGTTCGCATTACTGAAGACGCCGCACCGATCCGCCTGTCGATCTCACGATCCACTCTTCCCCCACTCGTGAACATGACTTTAACAGTGCAACCTTAACCTATTTGTATGGATCAGTGTCCACTATCCATTTGTACATACTGTAGATGCATATACAGCACGTTTGGCTGAGGGTCAAAACTATCCTCAGAGGCTCAATTCATGCTTTTATCTCCAAGAGGCGGAATCTCTCGGGTGGAATTAAGCTTTGTGTTCTGTTATTTTGGAACTTCAATGTATACAGATGGCAAAACCATTAAAATAAACATTTTCTCATGTGCATTATTATTTTGAATTTCGACATTCAAAATCAGTAGGATATTTTGTCATGAGAATTGACTATTACATTTTCTTTGTTTTGTAACCACAGTAATTGTTTCTTAAAATGAGCATGCAATTTTTACGTTCAAGAATGCCATATGCCGGAATGAACTTTTTTTTTTTTTTCTTCGAATGCACACATACCCACACCTTTGAACTTTTCTTCTCAGGACACGGCTAGTCTCAACACTTTGAAGTCCAAACTGTATAAGTGTGCACGTGTGTTTGTGCGTGTACACAAGCGTCACAGCCTGCCAGAAACACTACATAGACTATTTTCTCACAGTGTCGAGGACAACAATGTGGTAGGATTGTCATTACCGCAAACAAGCTGTTGCTTTTTTGTTATGACCACACACTCACGACTGTGACATTGTGTGTGAACACAATAAGTTGTAGAAAACAGCAGAAAACATTAAAAAACAATAATACATATATTTGTTTTATGAACCCTCTATTGATTTAATAGCACTAGTGTGCATTATTCTGCAAAGGTCTGGAATTAATTAGGTATCTCAATAGTTGGGGTCAAATTCAGCTTCAGATCTTTTTTACAGCATTATAGAAAGCAGCAACAATTTCAGCATCTGTTTTTGTGTGGCACACCATCTGACAAAGGACAGCAGCATCTTCCCAGAGAGAAGAGATCAGAATGAATAAATGAAAAAAAAAAAAAATACATAAGGAGAACTGACGTTATTTTATCAAGCCTTTGAGCCAAACTATTTTACTTTCACAGCTGCATTCAAATGTGTTATTTCTTTTAAATATTGTCGGACTACATTACGTACCCAGGGTGTCACATGGTTCATTTTTCCAGGAGCAGATGTCAAGTCCAGTGAGAAGGATGGCGTGGTCATGGCGCTGACCCTCCCGACCACCAAGTGTGGACTGCCACTGGCAGAAACTGTTCAGTGTGTGGTCTGCATGGTGACTGATCACCAATCCGTCCTGTGACATAAGGATTATGAGAGGTAAGATAAGGTCTACTAAGGTCCAAATAAGTGCTAAATAGTGTCAGAAAAGTAAATAATGTTGACTACTATGAGTGGGCGTGTTTCAGGTGATCGACTGAGACTCCGTGTACAAATGATAACAGGTACAGAAGCGGAGCAGACCGCCCAATTTAAATGAGGTTTTTGCGTGTAGCCTACTACGACTCTCCACATTCATGACATCATATGGTCCAGCTGTCCAACCCCTGCTGTTTCGTTATGTTGTGGAACATGCAGCAGAAAGATATAATATTAACCTTCCTTTTTGGGTAACATAACAGCACGTTCAAGACAAGATCAACTATTTTTAAGCATGCCGAAGGTGTTATCTGAGTGGCGTGGGTGTTGTGAAGGTACTGCCCAAAGCATAATGCCAGAAGTTTTCTCATATATTTTTATACAGTATATATACATATATATACAGTGGTAAAAAGTATTTAGTCAGCCACTGATTGTGCAAGTTCTCCCACTTATAATGATGGCAGAGGTCTGTAATTTTCATCATAGGTACACTTCAACTGTGAGAGACAGAATGTGAAAAGAAAATCCAAGAATTACCATTGTAGGAATTTTAAAGAATTTATTTGTAAATTATGGTGGAATATAAGTATTTGGTCAACCATTCAAAGCTCTCACTGATGGAAGGAGGTTTTGGCTCAAAGTCTCACAATACATGGCCCCATTCATTCTTTCCTTAACACAGATCAATCGTCCTGTCCCCTTAGCAGAAAAACAGCCCCAAAGCATGATGTTTCCACCCCCATGCTTCACAGTAGGTGTGGTGTTCTTGGGATGCAACTCAGTATTCGTCTTTCTCCAAACACGACGATTTGAGTTTATACCAAAAAGTTCTACTTTGGTTTCATCTGACCACATGACATTCTCCCAATCCTCTACTGTATCATTCATGTATCCATGTTGGTATAAACTCAACTCGTCGTGTTTGGAGGAAGAAGAATATTGAGTTGCAGCCAATTGAACACCACACCTACTGTGAAGCATGGGGGTGGAAACATCATGCTTTGGGGCTGTTTTTCTGCTAAGGGGACAGGACGATAGATCCGTGTTAAGGAAAGAATGAATGGGGCCATGTATCGTGAGATTTTGAGCCAAAACCTCCTTCCATCAGTGAGAGCTTTGAATGGTTGACCAAATACTTATTTTCCACCATAATTTACAAATAAATTCTTTAAAATTCCTACAATGTGAATTCCTGGATTTTATTTTTCACATTCTGTCCCTCACAGTTGAAGTGTACCTATTATGAAAATGACAGACCTCTGTCATCATTTTAAGTGGGAGAACTTGCACAATCGGTGGCTGAGTAAATACTTTTTTGCCCCACTGTATATATATATATACATCCATCCATCCATTTTCTACCGCTTTTTCCCTTCGGCGTTGCGGGGGGCGCTGGTGCCTATCTCAGCTACAATCGGGCGGAAGGCGGTGTACACCCTGGACATGTTGCCACCTCATATATATATATATATATATATATGAATACAAATGTGGATGTACTGTATATACATACACGCATTAATATATAGTTATATACATACATATGCCTATATACAGTATCAATCATATACTGTATATAGGAAAAAGAAAAAAAACAACACTATAACACAATACCAAAAAAATGCCAGCAGACACCAAAACAAATCAATTTAATGTGTTTTAATTAGCCCCTTAAGTCACACAGCTGCTGTAAAATTCTAAAATTATGTAGCTGTATGGACAATGTCTAATATTTTTATTTCTGACGATTCAAATATGTTGAACTGTGTTTGCAATGTGACTGTCTCCTGTTTTCACAACCATTTGTGGGTATCTGTGCCAGTTCGTACATATTTTAGAGAGGCGCTAAGTATAAACGGAAAACAGCAGTTTCAGAACAGTCTTGATAAATCACATTGCGTGCAATAAATGATTACATTTGCATCTTTTTCTCCCACCATATGCATAAACTCAGATTTCACTCGCTCTATTCTTATTTGACTGTTCTATTTTTATTCCCATTGTTGCTTTTAATTTTTATTCTTATTGTAATATTTTCTATTGTGTTTCCATTTATACCCCCATTATTTACTTATTACTTTTTAAATTCAATCCCAATTCTGTACACTGCTGCTGGGTTTTTAAATTTTCCTGAGGGAACTCTCCTGAAGGAATCAATAAAATACTATCTATCTATCTATCTATCCATCTATCTATCTATCAATGTATCTCTCTATCTATCTATCTTGCTCATTTAGGAGACACAATTTACAAACTTTGTATAGATTGTATGTCTTCTAGGTCACTAGATTTTGCAGATGCCAGGTTAGAGTAAATCATTTTGGAATAACTATAAATGAAAACCTAAATAGGCATCTTTCTGCTGACACTGTTAAAGACATGTTTAGCTGACAGGGTTTTGTTGGTCAGTTTAGGAAAGTATTTTCTTCAAAGTGTTCTCACCTGCTCTTCATCTAGAAGCACAAGTCCCACTATTACAATGTTGATGCTTCCTCCTATGGTTCCATCTTTAAAGAGACTGGAAACCTATAATACATGCAGTCATCAGTTAGAGAAAAGTAAATTACATATCATATACACAGTGACTTTGGCATAAACATATGAAGTATTAAGATAATTATGATAAAACATATTCTAAAATCACACATCTTTTGCTGTGCGTTTTTGGTCCACACATTGGATTTTATTCCCAAAAACTTCAGCTTCGGCATTTGTGTGTATAACTGAGCTTTCTGGTTAGTGTTGTAAGTAGGGATGTCCTATAATTGCTTTTTTGCCGATATCCGATATTCTGATATTACAAACTCTTAATTACAGATTCCGATATCAACCGATACCGATATATACAGTTCTAGAATTAACACATTATTATGCTTAATGTTGTTGTGATGCCCCGCTGGATGCATTAAACAATGTAACAAGATTTTCCAAAATAAATCAACTCAAGTGATGGAAAAAAATGCTGATGTGGCACTGCCATATTTATTATTGAAGTCACAAAGTGCATTATTTTTTTAACATGCCTCAAAACAGCAGCTTGGAATTTGAAACATGCTCTCCCTGAGAGAGCATAAGGAGGTTGAAGTGGGCTGGGTTGGGGCGGCGGAGTTGAGGTGGGGGGTAGGGGGTAGCCGCGGTGTATATTGTAGCGTTCTGGAAGTGCTGCAAGGGGTTCTGGGTATTTGCTCTGTTGTGTTTATGTTGTGTTACGGAACGGATGTTCTCCCGAAATTTGTTCGCCATTTTTGTTTGGTGTGGGTTCACAGTGTGGCGCATATTTGTAACAGTGTTAAAGTTGTTTATACGGCCACCCTCAGTGTGACCTGTATGGCTGTTGACAAAGTATGCCTTGCATCAACTTGTGTGTGTGAAAAGCCATAGATATTATGTGACTGAGCCGGCACACAAAGGCAGTGCTTTTAAGGTATATTGGCGCTCTGTACTTTTTCCTATGTCCGTGTACACAGCGGCGTTTTGAAAAGTCATGAATTTTACTTTTTGAAACTGATGCCGATAATTTTGAAACCGATACCGATTATTTCCGATATTGCATTTTAAAGCATTTATCATCCGATAATATCGGCAGTCCGATATTATCGGACATCCCTAGTTTTAAACATAGGTTGGTAGAAGCACACTACATTTACTTTAGTAACATTTTGGATATATTGTACTTTTCAGTGTAGTTTTAATGCAACATACTTTTTGCTTTTAATTTTATTTTTGGGAGAATCAATGCTATTTTTACTTTGTTAGTTACATTCTTACATTGTTACATACAAGTTACCGTAACTTTCATTCTGATCGCTACATTTATTTATTACATCACCTTATAAATTTATGATCTATTTATCACATCTTGCAAAGACACATTTTTAGACCGTTACAGAGACTTCTTCCATCGGGCACTGTAACAAGACTCTGTTTCACGAATCCAACTCAGCACCAGTGACGTTTGATTCTATTTCATTGATCTAACAGCCATATCGCAGGACTTATTTAATCTTACTCCTTTTCCGTTACATAGCAATTGCTAACACTTTTGTTCACTGCCTGTTCTCAATTTGTTCACAATATAATCCATAAATAATAAAATAAAAACAAAACAGGGAAGTAACCTATATTTTATATAGGGACACGAATAAGAGTATCACTACTGTAAGTTAAAAATGTTTATCATGTTTCTTCTTCTCTGTACTTTGAACAGTTTCTTAAACAGGTTCATTTTAGTTTGTTGCTTTGATTAATTTACTTAATCCATTCCGTAATTTAATTCCACATACAGATATATGAAACACTTACTCTTACTCAAGTCATTATTAAGATGACTACTTTTTACTTTTACTTGCGTCAAATCACTATAAAGTAACAGTACTCTTACTAGAGTACAGTACCCACCTCTGGTTATGAGAAATGACAATTATTTAATGTAATTAAACTTTAATAACAAACCATTATTGTTACTCACTTACAGGTGTTGCTATATTGTTTTATTTGTGTCTTCAATCACATGTCAGTGTTAGAAGGTGCATGCATGCACAATTAAAAAAACAATTACAATGTTTCCTGGGCACATTTACACAAAGTAAGTGTGTACCGATTATAAGGATAATATACACGTCATTGTGCATCCAATAAATATCACTGTACTAATTAAAGCTCTAATACGACTAAGTCAGGTGGGTTGATTATTCAGGCTTCTGATGGGAAAAAACGTGCCTGACAATCTGAGAATGAGTTTGGATCGAGAGTTTCTCAAACACCGGGGTAGTAGAAATGAGCATCTTTGAAAATATCTGTGTTCAAGCGGAAATGCCCGCAAAACAGATGTTAAGTACAAACAGTTGCTAAATCAAAAGCACATCCAAACAAAAAAAAGATGTATTATGGCTGATATCATACTCCTTTTCTCAAATGAATACCCAGCAAATTTGACAGTGGAACCTAATGTTGCCACTGAAGTGTACAGGTATGTGGCCCTCATTTAAAGCCGTAATGGTCTCTAGATCTTGTGCGCTAGCTCACCTTGTCTTTCAATCAGGTTGAGTACCACAGGCACCTGTTACTCCGTTTTTAGCTCATTGTGGAACTCTCATTCTTTCCTTATGTTCCCAATGTTTGGGTTTTTTCCTGCCCAGACATAAGGGCTGATTTAGGGCTGTGTTTTGTTACAGAACTGAAGCAAAAACTCTGAAGTCAAAGGGGCGAGCAAAACCATTTACCTTAAGCTGCGATCTTCAGAAACAAAAGATAGATTGTCAAATTCCTAAAAGGGCTACAGTGAATCACATTTTCACTCAGTTCACCGCAATAAGAAATAATCAATTAATGGCTAATGTTAGTCTTCAATATTTTAAAGCTAATTTTATAATGTAAGTACATCTAATCATGTGTGTCCACCCTTTCAATCACACATATTTATCCTACTGAGAACCAGCATCTCGTGTTATGCATAACAGGACTTTTTTTTTACAGAAATCTGAAACTTTGTTAAAAGAAATAGTGAAGAAATGTCCACTGCAGAGGACGCTGGTTCTCAAGAGGATATTAACTTCGCAAAAGAGGGAAGGGATTATTGATACGCTTTTAGAGAGAACCATGGGAACTGGTGGGATTTTTTTCTCTGAAACTCCATACATACTGTGTTTGGGTGGTACTGGGTATAGACGTGGGAGCCATGTTTTCAAAATAGATGGATTATCTTTGGATTTGTCAGTCAGTCATTAAGAAGCAAAATGAGCGTGATGGAATTTGTTTGCAGATCAGCTGAGGGTGACGGAGGGACACTTTGAGCTCTGCAGTCATGAGCTCACCCTGGTATCAGTGTCATGTTTTTAGATGCGTTCTCTCTGATAAGTGAGAATGGCAGTCACTTAACCTCAAATTAGAGTCACAAGTACATAAGGTTGTCCACTTGCCCCAAAACTATAAAACAAACATGAGTTATGGTGACATGTATCATTTTTAAATTTCAAACTACAAATTAGAATCCCTTTAGAAATTGAATGTGGATATATGAGAGCTGATGCTGAGCTGCAAATAATTGAAAACAATGATTTGAACCTTTAAAGCAGGGTTCTCAGACACGCGGCCCGCGAGACGTTATTTTGCGGCTCCCACCATAATATTAAAGTTTAATGTTAGCACGCCCTGCGAGTTTTGTATGAATGGCGCTTGACAGCGTTGTGTGTGGAGCTGAAGTAATCTACCAATCATGTGGCTCTCAAGGGCCGAACATTGACTTCACTTGGGTGATGCAGGCAGAGAAACCACCCCTCCCCCTCCCATGTGCTCCAGACAGAGACGATTTTTCTTATTTGGGTCTAACATGGCTCTTTCAATGTTCTGGGTTGCCTACACCTGCGTTATGGGAAAAGCGGCAAATGAGTGAAAGTGACAGAAACGTTGCCATGGAGACGAGGGTTTTCTAACGTGCCTAGCTGCAGTCACACCGAAATAATCTGTTCGTCAGTAATAACAGTCTCCAATAACCTGGACCAATTGAAATCGTTACTTCGTTATTTTTTTTTTTTTATTATTTAATTTGCATTGCCTCACATTTCTTAATCCTCATGTTGTTCATTTATATTTTGATTTTATTTTATGTTGACAATAAGAATAAAGACATTTAAAAAAAAAAATGTTTAGAAATCTTTTCTTGCGGCCCAGCCTCACCCAGACTCTGCATCCAGTGGCCCCCAGGTAAATTGAGTTTGAGACCCCTGCTTTAAAGAGAAACTGCATTTTTTTCAGGAATTTCATTCACCACCCCTATGTAAGAAAATAACATCCATATTTCTGTTTTGTCTGTGTTCTAAATAATGAAACACTGCAAGCAAGAGGCCACTAACAATACATGTAATGGAGATTGACCTATTTTCCCTAGAAAGAAAAAAAACACTCTAACAAACCTCCAACAACGTTGATATACATACTGTAAATATGTATATCCTTTAGTAAAAGGAAAAATCATAATAGTAAGTAATGTTTAAAGTATTTTGGTCATTTTAGGCATTACCGGAACTCATTTTCTGGTCGCATTGATTTCACAGAGTGCATAGCAATGAACGTTATTTCTTTTAACAATAGCGACAACTAGCCAACTGCTACTAAACATGGCAGACTTTGTGAAAGCAACAATGCTGCTATAGCTTGTTTAATATGCAGGTTACCACATGTAAATGAAGCATTGTTGGTGGTTTTTTGATGTGTTTCAGAGGGCTTTATAAGTCAAATGGACAATGCTCCATTACCTGCATTGTTAGCCACCTCTTGCTAGCATGTTTTTACTATCTAGAATGCACAAAAAATAAGACAAAAATTGTTTTGTCACATGAAGGGATTGTGAAATATGCCTCCCCCCAAAGAAAATGCAGTTCCTCTTTAATACAAGTTTAAGAGAAATGCGAAAAATGTCAATATTAGTGACACAGTACTATTTTTATGTCACAAATGTGTTTTATCATTTGTTCATAAATGTGCATATGTGTGTTTGTGTTTGATATTTGTGTGTGCG
Organism: Nerophis ophidion; assembly: GCF_033978795.1. Lineage (NCBI taxonomy): Eukaryota > Metazoa > Chordata > Actinopteri > Syngnathiformes > Syngnathidae > Nerophis > Nerophis ophidion. Next base: position 50,324,189 of record NC_084621.1, on the reverse strand, counting down.
ATAATGGGGGATCTAGGTATTGTTTTTAAGTCTGAAAAACACGTTGTGTTGTATTTATTTTATGTATGAAAAGCACTTTATAAACAAAGTTGGATTTGATTTGATTCGAAAACAAAAAAATTGGCAGATGACAGCCTGTAATCAGTGAGACACGCTCGGAAAATCTCTTAAAGTTGCAAGTGCTTGAGCGCTGACAAAAAACATGGAACATCGTGATCTCTGACACCAGCTATTACCTCAAGCAACTTGGATCTCCACCATTTAAAACCACAAAGGCTTTTGTTTTGACCAAGTAAACTAATGCCATTTAGAAAAGTTGTCATAAGTTGATGGATAACTGATGTGAATTTTGAACTACAATTACTAAACTAAAAACATGTAAATATATTTCACTCTATGTACTGTATGAGTACTTGGCAGTTATTCACAGTGTGATCAACACACTTCCAATTGAAGCAAAGCATTTTTGTAAAATAATTCCTCTCACCATATTGAGCACAGTTAAAACATAAGTGGTAATGTTCTCATGGCCATGGTTGTCCATCATCTTCCTGTCGACTACCACCAGCGTTTCCACATTGAGCTTTTGGTCACGTTGGTTCTTCATAAAAACTGCTCTCCTGTTCCTGGGAATGAACTTGTACTCATCTGGAAGCATGAAGAGATCCTCCATTGGAGGTTTGGGCATGTCTAGGAAAAAACATTGTACAAAAATTCATTAGCCAAGAAAAGAAAGTGGAAGTTCCTACGAAACAATTTGGATTTAATCATAAAAAGTTGTAAGAAATAGAAATATTTGTCATCAAAGTGTAACAATCGTTACAATTATAAATATATATTGTAATTTTTAAATTTTGCTGAATATTATGTTATTGTGGTTATACTTTGCAGTGATAAATAAGTGAATGGTGTTTGCGCAAAAGTTGCTAAACTTATTTATGACACTGTAAAATTATACAGCTCCTGTGTTGGATCTTACTAGATTGTGTGGTGTATGAAATATAAGGTTAGTGTTCATTTCGTTGACATCTCTCATTGATTAACTTCATAACTTTGTTGTATCTGGCAACCTCTAGTGTATGTTTAACTTCCATTATGCATACTACAATACACAAGAGGTTTCACATTATTTGATTACAATGTGATAATGGACACTAAACGGGTGTGGAAAGGGACATAGGTCACATGTTTGAAAGATAACAATACTCAAGAGAGACATGTGCTTTAAATATAAGTCTGGGAACAACCTTCCCATTTTATCATCACCTGATGAGCACAACTGCTTCACTTACTAATACAAATTGTAGCCTCAAACAAATACAACTTGTTCCCTAAAGTCTCTTTGTTATTTTTAGTTTTTACAAATATCACCCAACACTGTCTGGCTTGAAAGTTGTTACTTTTGTACTTATGTAGACGGTAGACAGGTGAGCAGCCAATTGTGTGGCTAAAATACAGCACAGGTGTTCACTGATGTCACCCTGAGGGAATGAAAACAAACTGGGAGTTTTCACCAGAGACCGCCAGCTGGAGTTCTGCGGGTTAATGGTGGTTGGTACCTGTTCAGGTTTCTATGACACAGCCAATGTTAACTGATATTGAGGTCATTTCTGGAGTAAAAACATTAATCATGGTGTGTAGTGAATATTTAACTTTATCTATATAGTTCCCATAACTTTCCACAGGTCATTTAAACATAAATGGAGATACTTGCACTTGGCAGAAAACGGTCATCACATGCAATAGTGTTTGTTTTCCCACAGGTTGTAGAGAAGGTAACCTATTGTTTCGTCAACTCAAAAAGGACTATTGAAATATGAAAAAAAAAAAACCGAACGGGTCTTTAATTTTATGTTATATTTAGCAATGGGTTATCACAGGGATTTCATAGCTCTTTCAGATCATTTCTGTAATTACATTTTTTTTAACATTTATCAACCAATTTCTTTTTTATTTTCTTATACGAGAAACTCTCTTGCAACTATTACTTCTATAAAAATGTGTTAAAATGTTGTCACTAAATATAATGAAAAAAATTCCCTTACATACATTTCTTCCTTCTTCCGCAGAAGTGCTGCCTCTGCCTGTCTTTGTGCGTGTAGTCATCATCTTGCCAATGGCCATTATGGTAATCACTTCCGGCATGTTGGTCCTGCTGCTGATCATGTCTGTCATTACTGCTGAGAGGTTCGCTTTGCTGGTTTCCCTGCAGGTCTTCGTTTGTCTGTGAGTCGTTTTGGCTTTTGGTAGTTAAGTTCCGATCTGACTTGTGAGCAACTGAATCTGGGGATCTCTTCTGAAGCACCCGAGAGTGATGGCCTCTGTCCTCTTTGCGAGTGTTCCCGTCATTCCTGTAAAGGATGTGTGGCTGGTGGCTGGGAGGTGCTGTGAAGTTCTCTCTATGGGCAACGTCGCGGGACACTGGCCTCAGGAAGTAGTCTGCATCCTGAGTGCGGATCAAACCTGTCTGGGGGAAAGAGGCAAAGTCCAGTTATCCTAAGATGAATGGCTCTTTAACCAACAAGTGTACCTAAGGTTGTGTCTGGTGACTATGTACAGCAGGGTTCTACACGAGGGTCGCATGCAGAAAAAGGATACAGGAAGTCTTTTTGATACAGTTTGTGCATCTAAAATACAAAAACCTAGGTCAATGTATTCCAAGCAATTTGAACAAAACAGCGACATTTTAGCTTTATGTTATAGGTGAAAAATTTGTGTAACTTCTAATAATATCATTATATTATTACGGGTGTATTGATCCATCTGCCACCAATCAATAATGGACTAATTCATGAAAAAGTATGTGATTGCTGTTATTAATAAAAATAATAAAAATAATAAATTATTATATTTATACAGCATTTTTTTCTAGAGACTCAAAGCGTGCACACTGCTATTGTAAATTGGTGCCATTTAATGTCAACCACAAACCCTGGTACCTCTGACTGACTATTTATTGACAAGCTCGGAGCCAATTATGTATCTCCATGCACAGTGTAGAGCTGCTCCCCTAAATTAACAATAATCTAATAATCACCTCCATTGTGGCAAATTAACTCCAATTCTTAGTATTATTATTACTGGAGAAACAAGATAAACCCGTCACACACTGATAGCAAGTCAGGAGCAGGTATGCTAATAGAAATGCTAGCTTTAATTGGGAACAACACTTTTTTGGGAATTTTGCCCATCGTTTAGAATCATTATGAAAAACATGACGACGGGGGGATTTTGTTTATGCATTCTAAATAACAAATAAACCTCAATAAAAGTCCGCTTACAGCGGAGCCGATTTGACGCCCTCTATTCCGCCCATAAAAATCCAAGACATAACCATCCAAAAAGCGCCAACTATAGTCCATTTACATTTTGTGACTTGAATATTAAACAAATATTACTAATATTTTTATTAGAAGAACTAATCTCCCGTCCAAAGGCAAAACCCAGTAACTCAATTTTGGTCAAAACTGAGCTGATAACAATTTTGGAGTTCCTAGGTGATATGCTTTACATTAGTGTATGCGATATTGTAATTTGTTCCGTAAGTAAGCTGTTACGCGCATGGCAGGACCTAGCAAATACCACATAACCGCGAAAAACCTAGTATCTCAAGGGACCAATCGGAGCTTTTTTGTCAGTCGCCTTATTGTCTTTAATGAGACATTTGCACGAATGGGGGCCGACGGTCAACCTGATTATGTGATATTATGGCACGAGGGGATATTTGGAAGATTGGCCCAGGACGTTGCAAGCACCTTCATTAAATGTATTATTCTTGATTCTTCCCCTTGCATACTCTTTTGGGCAGATAACTGTGGAGGTCAAAATAAAAACTGGACGCTGTACACGGCTCTTGGCCAATATGCAAACGCAGAATGGGGCCCACCCGAGATTGTGATAAAATATCTGGAGAAAGGGCACACCACACGTTCATGAGAGCAGATTCAATCCATGGCTCAATCGGCAAGAAAATGAAAGCTGAAGAAAACATCTATACGTTTGATGACTTTGTAAATCTTTGTAAGACAGCATCAAGATAGATTGGTTTTCCTTTGTTTTCTCAAAATCAGCTAGAAGTGAGTTACTAGGTTTTGCCTTTGGACAGGAGTAATGTAAACAAACGTTTTATAGCAGCATTGTGATCCCTACTGTGTGATGTTTACATCATCGATTGTTATGCTCTATCCTCGTTTCCTTGCTCTTTGGAAGTTTATTGAATCTTGCCTGTCGCCTGTAAAGTAGATGGCTGAGGATGTAACCCGACAGGTTGGTACATTTTGACAGCCAATTTAGACACAGAATAGACGAGAACGACTAGAAAAAACGCTTGGTTCCACCTACCATTTCTTTGCGAGGATTAAGAGACATTTTTCACCTAAATGGGAATATATGAACGTCCCAGCAATTAGCATTCTATTGCGAGCAGACCTTGTACAGTAAGTGATGTTCTATTATGTTTGATGGCTCTCAGCAAGTCTGCAGTGAGAAATAATCAGTGATAAGGAAACCAAAAACGCAAACGTAGTGAGGCATTTTTTGCTCAAAATTATCAAAATAAATCAACAGTAAATGTTATTATAACTGTGCCCGTTGCTACATTACATACTGTATATATTTATATCATGTATATAAAACCTCAAAGGAGGTGTTTGGATTTTTTTTTCAAGGGCTTTATAATCAGAATTGAACAGCTCCCATATGCTCCATTGTGAGCAGAATTTAGGTCGCATTTATTCAATATTTATAATTTATAACATCCATCTTTCATAATGATTGTGAACGATAGGCAAAATTGCAAAAAAAAAAGTGCAGTTCCCCTTTTACCAACACCAAGAACTAAATGCTTAGTAAAGTGTAAAAAGTGTAAATGGAACCGTGTTACAGTAAAAAGCCATTGGATATTAACAGAAAATTGGCAAGTAGATAAATTCTTCGGAGAGGATAATATAGCAACATTCAGAAGTTGACAACACGTGAGGTAAGGGCGGATTAATCCATAAATTGGTGGTGTCGAGACCAAAAGTAGTATATAATCGAGGGGTGTCAAACTCAAATACAGAGTGGGCCAAAATTCTAAAATGAACTAGGCCGCGGGCCAAAGTTGAACAACTTAACCTTTCAATAGGGACCCAAACAAGTTTTGCATTGAATATTGAACAAGCAAGGCTTATATAACTTTATAGTGACATGCAAAATTGAGTTTTGTTGGTAGCGGGGGTGTATATCGTAGCGTCCTGGAAGAGTTAGTGCTGCAAGGGGTTCTGGGTATTTGTTCTGTTGTGTTACGGTGCGGATGTTCTCCCGAAATGTGTTTGTCATTCTTGTTTGGTGTGGGATCACAGTGTGGTGTAACAGTGTTAAAGTTGTTTATACGGCCACCCTCAGTGTGACCTGTATGGCTGTTGACCAAGTATGCGTTGCATTCACTTGTGTGTGTGTAAAAGCCGCATATATTACGTGACTGGGCCGGCACGCTGTTTGTATGGAGGAAAAGCGGACGTGAAGACAGGTTGTAGAGGATGCTAAAAGCAGTACCTTTAAGGGACCCCCCCAATATTGTTGTCCGGGTGGAAATCTGGGAGAAAGGGTTGGCAAGTATGAGATTTAGCGTTGAATGCGGTGATACAGCGGCACCGCCACTGTATAATACTGGCGGGCCAGCTCTAATATCAATTTATTATTGCCTCAAGGGCCAAATTAAATTACACGGCCAGAGTTTGACACCCATGATATAATCGATAATCGAGTGATTTAGAATTATAATTGTATCTTCTCAAAATCCGTTTTTTTTGTTTCTGTCCATGTTTATGAATTCAGGGAATAAGTCCCTGTACGCATGATGACCTCTGAGGGCAAAACCCCATGGATTTAAATGAGTAGTCGATGGTAGTGTGGGCCCACATCTGAGGTCCTCTCCAAGGTTTCTCATAGTCAGCATTGTCACTGGCGTCCCACTGGATGTGAATTCTCCCTCCCCACTGGGTGTGAGTTTTCCTTGCCCTTTTGTGGGTTCTTCCGAGGATGTTGTAGTCGTAATGATTTGTGCAGTCCTTTGAGACATTTGTGATTTGGGGCTATATAAATAAACATTGATTGATTGATTGATTGATAGTTTTTGCTTTTGTTTAGTGATAGTGTACTATTGACTTTGTTTGGCTCGAAAATTTGTATGAAAAAATAGATTATCAGGAACTTGTTTGAATCATTTGTTGATATTGTTATACTGTCAATACCACTCACTGTGAATACATTTAAAAATATACAGTTAATATATTTGATTGGTATTGGTATGGAACGATCTCATTCATGGGTGATTGGAGTCGGCAGCATAATGTAAACCCTGATCCTAACATAACCTATCAATTATCAATTAATTCTGTTGAAGGGCATTATGAAATAAACGGTAGGCAGAGAATGGCCCCATTATCGACACGCCTGATGTACAGTGAAGACATAAGAATATCACAATCTTAATGATCCTTTATTTATGACTTCTTAGAACACAAGTGTCCTACATCTCCAACCAGGCCTGGAAAGTAGCCTAAAGGCCAACAGTCATATATTCCCCACAAACATACCAACTTTCTCCAGCCATTCCTCTAACCTCCCTATCTGTCTGGCGGCAATTAGTCAAGATTCAACTTGGCGCGCCCCAATTACTGGCTGTGTTTCTTCATGTTCAACATCTGTTTTGCTGCTCAGGGTCAGACCGTATCTCAAAATCGGAATAAGGTTGTCAGATAAAAAGAGACTGATGGGAGGATGCGTGGTACATATCCTTAAACTGTAATATGTTCGAAGTTGACTTCAGTTGCTTTAAATAACATCACACAAAAATGCTCACTGATTGAAAAAAAGTAAGTAGTATATCATGTTTTTGGGGATACTTCGTATCAAGTAACATGAAGAAATTCCATCAGTGTGTTTTTCGAAACTTATACTTGGATGGAAGCTGATTTTACCAACTTGATCTATGGGTGAAGTGTGAATTCTTTATCAAAAGAGTAACAGCCTTCCATAGTAGCAGCAAAAAAAGTTGTCATCTGACCTACAGTGTGTACGTACAGCATGCATGTCTGGGTTTGCAGGTCAGCAGAAACCTTAGTATGCATAGTATGCATGTTACTATGTGTGGATATACACAAGTGTTTGAAGATGTCATATGTCAGTCATGCAAGGGTTTTGCTATTTTTGGATACTGACTTCTCTCATTTAATGAACATTGACTGTCAGCGTCTGTCTGTGGACATATGGAAATAATTGAAAAATAAAATAATATTGTGTAGCCTGCATCTGATTCAGTAACTTGTTTGAGGTCTTGTCCTTTTTTGTGTCGGCTGAAAATACAAGCAGTCACATATCATTCCTCGTACATACAGTGGATAAAATGCTAAAAAATGTGCATCGATAAGGCATGCATGTTTGTCAAGAGTAAAGACCTTACAAGGACCTTTACACCATACTTTGGGTGCCATAAGATGATGGGAGAGTAGTTACATGTTTCTGAGTATTTCCATGTCAGATAATGATTATCATTTGCCAGTCTACAGTAGACGTGTTTGACAGACAAAAGATAATGACGACAAAGAAATATATTTACAAACATATTTACTGTCAGGCCTGGTACTTTACCAGATGATTACAAACTTCGAGGCCCTTTAAGAAGAACAAAATGCAACAATAGTTGTTTTAGTGTCAATCATGTTAAAGTTCCAATGATTGTCACACACACACTAGGTGTGGCGAAATTATTCTCTGCATTTGACCCATCACCCTTGATTGAAACCAAGAGCAGTCAAATGGCAACAAAGACAAATCCATTCCGAACCCAGATTCAGTGAGAAAAAAACAAACATTTAAAACACTTTCTTGTTGTCCACATAATATGTAATTGCGGTCTTTTGATCAAAATATTGCAGGGATTATGTTTTACAGACCAACTTCTTATTTACGTGCCTCCACTTCAACAGTGTCTTCTCCCTGCCAGCTATGTTTGTTATTTTTAGCGCTTCCATAGCAATTCTGCTGACATATATACATTTGAAACTCTATGTTACTTAGCATGTCAATCTTCCCCACAACAAGAGGATAGAGAAAAAAAAGAGCTTATTGACCACAACGTCGGACTTCAAATTTCTACCATACATGGAGATATCGGCTTAATCACAGGGAAGGGCAAATTCGAATTGGCTTGTTTGGAGGAAACAGGAAGGAAGACGAGATGGTTTTTATGAATATTTTTGCAATCCTCCACCGTTTAATTTCAAATTTTCTGGAGTTATCGGAATCGCAAATACGCACAGGCAGGTACCATTAGGTAGGAAAAGTTAGTTTTGCAAAATAAATCCACGTTAAGATGGATGAGTTTGGAGTACTACAGTACTCACAATCCCTCACTTTTTCCACATGTTATGTTACAACCCTATTCCAAAATTTAATTGTGGAAGGGGGCGTGGCCTGTGGGCCTGCTGCGGAACGGGGCGTGCAATGAACAGCCCCGAAGACAGCGACAGGTGAGTAGATGGCCCAGGTGGGACTTGTTATCTAATCACCTGTTGCGAGACTGAGAAGAAAAAACATTTATTGCTGGAAAGCAATCGCTGCAATAGAATTAAAAGACTTGATTCAAATGATCTACCGGTTTCCCGAAGATCTGTCGGCCAGGAGAACAAACAACAGAGGGAAACGTTCACATTTTGGCACCCAAACGAACCTGGTCAAAGATGATGAAGTCGGACCCCCTGGCAGCATTGGCGCAGGTTTTTGCGGCCGTGACGGCGACCAGTTAACACGTTGGCTGGTACAGGGTACAGCACCGTTGAGAGGGAGTTCCTTGCCAACCGGTGGGCGGTCAGTGCCCTTCGGTACTACCTCCTGGGGCGATCATTCCAGTGGCTCCACCGCATGAAGGATGCCAACGCGCGGATCACTTACAACCCTAAAATATCAGAGTTATCCACAGACCGGGGGCGCAAATGGCCATGGCTGACTTCCTCTCCCGCTCCCACACGAAGTGGGCGCGATGGAGGTTTGTGGAGAGGGGCGTGGCCTGCGGGCCTGCAGCGAAACGGGGTGTGCAAGGACCGGCCTCGAAGACAGCGAAAGGTGAGTAGATGGCCCAGGTGGGCTTTTTTAACTAATCACCTGTTGCCTTTATTAGCAGCAGCCGGGTTGAGACAGTGGAGTTGGAGCCAAGGTGAGAGACACGAGAAGAAAAAACATATATTGCAGAGTCTTGTCAACCAGGACAGCCCACAGCATCCAGATCCTTAAGAAACTCTGAGCGGATCTCATCCACCCCCGGGGCCTTGCCACCAATGAGCTTTTTAACTACAGTTTGTACCTCGGCAACCTCAGCCTCAGAAATAAAAGAGCCCACCACAGATTCCCCATGCACTGTTTGCTCATAGGAACATGTGTCATTGTTCATGCTTTCATCTTATAATCATTGCAAAGGAACTGATTTATGAATGACTAGACACAAGACTGATGGTTTGAAATAAATATTATGGCGCAAAAACAGGAAAGTAAAATATTTACACTCAAGAACTATTTATATTATGTGTTGTTACAAAAAACAGCATATATGTCAACAATAAAAACACAACTTTAGCAATTATGCATGGATGCGCATGTAAATGACAATTATACACAACATGAAGTACTCCCACACTCTCCTTTAACCTGGGAATAAGCTTTTATCAATGTTTTTTTGGAACCTTTTAACATCAAATATTTTTTCCATTAATAGCTCACATTTTACTTTGACCAGGTGTCTTTTTGTGTCGTTCTCGCCAATTCCGGGTTCTAAATGGCTGCCAAAGTATACCAACTTGTTGGATTATAATCAGCATGTACTTTTCAGGTGAGATGCGGGGTTTATAAACAACAAAAAACTTCCAGGGAGCAGGGAAGAGAGGAAACACTCGATGGAAACAAGGGGATACATTGGAGTGATCAAGGCGCCGCTATTAATAGTACGTCTGCATTAGCACTTATCAGAGCAATATCACTAATACTTGGGTAATACTCAAGTCACGAAAATGTAAATGGAGTATTGTTGGTACTCTTTGGATGGTTATTTATTGGATTTTATGAGTGGACCACTCATTGGCAGATTGAATTTACATTCGACTAAACCTGACTAATTTAAGTCAATGAGCAAGAACTGATGAAGCCTACTCAGATGTGCGGCAACACGTCTTATAAGCAGAGGTGGGTAGAGTAGCCAGAAATTGTACTCAAGTAAGGGTACTGTTACTTTAGAGATTTATTACTCAAGTAAAAGTAAGGAGTAGTCACTCAAATATTTACTTGAGTAAAAGTAAAAAGTATGTTGTGAAAAAACTACTCAAGTACTGAGTAACTGATGAGTAACCTGTTCGTTTAATTATCACGGCAACAAATAATGCACAAAAACTTAAAAATAGTAATGAGCAAATTCAGAGGCAGGAATATCTCTTAAGCAAATAAAACAAAAATATATATTAAATAATAGTATATTAAAATAAAAAAAAATTAAGGCACATTGAGCCACAATAACTTAACAGCACCATAGGCTCAGTAGGCATTGATTGATTGAAAATTGTATTAGTAGATTGCACAGTACAGTACATATTCCGTACCAAGTCGAGGTGATCTACCTCATATATACATATACATACACACACATATCATATATATATATATATATATATATATATATATATATATATATATATATATATATATATATATATATATATATATATATATATATATATATATATTATATATATATATATATAAATGATATATATATATATATACACAGTATATAATTTATATTTATTTATTTTGCCGTTTTTGTTGACATGTTAGATAGTTATGGTGGGCTTCACGGTGGAAGAGGGGTTAGTGCGTCTGCCTCACAATACGAAGGTCCTGCAGTCCTGGGTTCAAATCCAGGCACGGGATCTTTCTGTGTGGAGTTTGCATGTTCTCCCCCTGAATGCGTGGGTTCCCTCCGGGCACGCCGGCTTCCTCTGGCCCTGCGATGAGGTGGCGACTTGTCCAGGGTGTACCCCGTCTTCCGCCCGATTGTAGCTGAGATAGGCGCCAGCGCCCCGCGCGACCCCAAAAGGGAATAAGCGGTAGAAAATGGATGGATGGATGTTAGATGTGTTTTAATGAATATATATGCATGTTTAACACATAGATTCCTATCTTTCATGAAGACAATTATATAAGTTGGTGTATTACCTGATTCTGATGACTAGCATTGTTTGGAATGAGACAGTATTGCTGATAACGTCCACGTTTTCAAATGGAGGAGAAAAAAAGTTCCTCTTTTCTGTCCAATACCACATGAAAGTTGTTGGTTTTTGGAATCTTATTTGTCCAGTTTCCATATTCGTTTTTATACACTTTGCAATAAATACATTGGCGGCAAACTTCGTAGCTTGCTAGCTTGTTTGCACTGGCTTTCGGACTCTTATTTTGTTAGCGCAGGAGCGGCGCTTTTATTGTGAAGACAGGAACTGTGCGCTTTTATTAGTAGATTGCTCAGTACAGTACACAATCCGTAGAATTGACCACTAAATGGTAACACCCGAATAAGTTTTTAAACTTGTTTAAGTCGGGTCATGTGACCGCCTGACTGTTTGATTGGTCCAACATCACCAGTGACTGCATGTGATTGGTGAAACGCAGGCATGCGTATCCTATGTTGCAGTTCTGTCATAAACCAAAACAAACATTAACAGATCTATAAACAAAAGTAGCGAGTAGCGAGCCGAATGTAGATAAATGGAGCGGAGTAAAAGTAGTGTTTCTTCTCTATAAATATACTCAAGTAAAAGTATGTTGCATAAAAACTACTCGTAGAAGTACAATTTATCCCAAAAGTTACTCAAGTAAATGTGACGGAGTAAATGTAGCGCGTTACTACCCACCTCTGCTTATAAGACAAACCAAACAGTCCAGTTGCGATCGATTAAATGCTCTGAGATAACAATGACCTGGATGAATGAGAACCTTCATAGACATACTGCACTATAAATATGTTTAAAAACTTCTGTTCACCTTTCGTAGCTTTGCCTATTGAAATGAAGTTTGTAAAATATAATAAACAATAAAATGCATATAATTTAAAGACTACGGCTAAGTAAAAACAACGGAAGATATTTCCACTGATCAGCGTTTTTAGCACAAAGATTCCACGCAAAAGTTCCTGCAAGTCGAATGTTCCTTTAATTCTTCTTTCGCGCCGTTGTCAAGTTTGTTGTAATGGTAATACCCAAACAATGGATCTACCTTGGTAGTTTTTGTGGGAAACATAGGGGGATTTTTTTTTACTCGAGTAAATAAGAAAGTTCCTTTAAAGGTTCCTGTAGCGTTCCATCTTTCAATGCTGGTTCATAATCTTCTATATGACAAAATGTTCTATCGTCTTCTGAGTTCCTGCTAGACCTGTTACTTTGTTCTGCATTCTACCTAATAAAGAGACCTCCCGCCTGCTTTTTGCTTGCCTTCTCTGCATTTGGAGATTGCCTCAACAGCCTACATGCGGCATTAATACAGCTGTGGCTTAAAGGTGCTGTGTTGTTGTGTTATCGGCCACCATAGTTTTCTGTTGCGTGAATACGATTCATGTCAAAAATGTCAACACAAGTATGTATAGTAGAAAGAGCAAATACTGAATTCATGGTAAATAATTTTACCGCCATCAAACAAAAAGTCAGAGTCCAGTCCCGAGTCACTGATGTCAATTCAAATCCACACCCCTGCATCATACAGTGTATTGCTGGGGATTCTTTTGTCAACAACCACCACAAATCTATTTTTTTGGAAGTTAGCGAGTTGGCAAACAACTGCAAATTGTAAGTACCAATTGTATTTTTCTAGGGACTTTGCTCTGACGTTCTACTATGTTGAGACTATGTTTAAGCACTGTCTTTTACAAAGAACATGCATCCACTCCTTCTCAAGCCAAGGCCCTATGTTAAGAGATTAGGTCACTCCATTGCCTTTCTTAAATAGCAAAGTCATCAGATTACACACTGCGCTCTACGAGGTGCAAATAGCAGTCATAAAATGCTGAAACACTACTTGGGAGGGCACAAACAGCTGGACTCTATGGAGTCAGACACATCCAGACAAGCAGCAACAGGAAGGGGTGGGAGGGTTGCTAAAAAACGGAACTTAGTAAGGAAGTATTCATTGTGTTAAAATGTGCACCTGACCGCGTGTGTAGTCCTCTTTTGTGATACCCTATACATCAAAAACATGCTTAACTGGTAGTGAAAGTGCCACAGTTGTTTGAACATAATTCATACAGATATCTTCAGCAGAACAACTGGTACAAATTAACAATAATAAAAGTTGACAATATTAAAGTTAATGCATTTTAACAGTGCTTTGTGCTTATGTCAGTGCAATACACCATAGTTGGCTCACCCCTGAAAACACATTAGACCACTTGGAGACCCATCAACAAATGTTTCCCACTGACTTTAAGAACATTTGATTAATTGTGCATGTTTCGCAAATTGACAGCAGCAGTCTGTCCTCTTATTTTCAAATCTGTATCACTCGCTTCATAAGGCTCATTTTAAATATTCCTGGGAATCCTTGACAGGGAAAGAGCACGTACCATTCCGTCATTACGACCAATATGAGCCCTGCAGCAAGAAACACACCCGTCCTTTTACAAGAGGAAAACACAAGTGATTTGTGGAAGACACCTAGCCTTTATCTTTTGGCACAGAATAGTATTGCGCTGTACGAAGGAATCATAAACAACTTGGTGATTCTGGATTTTTCATGTAAATTTTGGGGTCAATAAATATTAGGTTAGAACATACCAAAGACTATAAAAATGGGACCCACTACCTCTCTTCTTGGCACTCAGCATCAAGGGTTAGAATTGGGGGTTAAATAACCACAAATGATTCTCGGGCGCGGCACTGCTGCTGCCCACTGCTCCCCTCACCTCCCAGGGTGTGAACAAGGGGATGGGTCAAATGCAGAGGACACATTTCGCCACACCCAGCGTGTGTTTGTGACAATCATTGGTACTTTAACTTAATTATCCCACTATAAGCACTATTTACTATCTTCCTTTCATCTTTCCAGGTTGTCAACCCATCAGAGGATGTTGTTTCAGGCAAGTAAATTATCATCTGAAAATAAAAAGCCAATGTGGAGGCCGCTGTGATCTCACATACTGCGCCACATTAATCTTCCACTGCATGCATCCTTTCTTTATCGATTATTGACTCACTTTCTGTTGAAATATAAAACTAAAAAAACTAAATATACGACTCGGATTATTAAAAGACACCAAAGAGCAAAGTAAATAATGAAATAAAACCACAGCAATGCATGAACTTTGTCAGCAGCTCAGACCTAAATGAAAGTTACCATGTGGGGAACACTTGCTCAGATCATACTCAGAAGTCACAGACACGCACTTATACAGTATTTTGTTCAAATGTATAAAAAAGACAATGTCCATGTCTCTTACCTCTCTTTACCCACTTCAAGTTTTAGCCAATTACACAAGACAGGGATATTCAACGAAATTGTTTTGGGGCGCCATAAATTCAGAAAGCTGAGGACCGTGGGACCAGACTTCTCCCTTTGCTATTTGTCTTCTTGTGTATATTCCGGAGAACCAGCTTCCCGTACGGTAGACATTTGATTTTGGTCTATTTATTTCTTCAGAGTTACAGGAGTACTCTGCTGTTTTTAAGGACGTTCTGCAAAAATGTGAGTCTTGCCTACATTTTTTAACTGAACTTGCTGGCCACCAGTGAAATAGCCCAAATAATTAAAAAGAGAGGACTTAAAATTGAACCTTAAGAAATACTACTAGTAAAACTAAAGAAATTGAACACATGACTTCTGACTGCATTTAAAGTAAACAAGCAACAGCATCGCCTTACTGTTGTTAAATCCAATCCAATCCAATCCACTTTATTTATATAGCACATTTAAACAACAATAACGTTTCCAAAGTGCTGCACAGCCATGTTAAAAACAATATTAAAAAAACAATATTATGCTCCACCAATGACTGAATAAAAACAAAAAATAAATAAATATAAAACCAATATAAAAAAAAACAATATAAAAACAAATATGATTAAAAACAATTTTAAAGGGTAAAATCAATTAAAACAGTAAAATAAAACAAATTGTAACTGCTAAAGAGACGAGGACTTAATGAGGTGCCTTGAGGAACACCTAAGTTATTTAAAACACAAGTTGGGACCACAGGGTTCTATGTTTACTAGCAAGGTTATTTGTCAATGTAAAGATCTGCCAATGTGTTTACAGTCGTCAGAGTTCCGGTATGCAACAGGAGCATTTTTTTGTTTCCTGCAAAAATGTTTTTTCTCTTAAATTTTGAACTGAACTTGGTGGCCGGAGTGGTGTCATTCCTGTGATGGACTTGGCCCCCAGAGCCTCTGGTTGACTAGACCTGGTTTAAGGTATAGATTCAAAAATGCCTGCATCTTTCAACTTTTCCGCCAACATGTCATAAGTGGTCGTGTGATTAGTGGTTTCCGTTATAGACGTATAACATGATTGATATTAGATACTCGTGTCAGCTGCTGAACAGGTTCACACCATAGACCAGTGGTTCTCAACCTTTTTTCAGTAATGTACCCCCTGGAAACATTTTTTAAATTCAAGTACCCCCTAATCAGAGCAAAGCATTTTTGGTTGAAAAAAAGCGATAAAGAAGTAAATTACAGCACTATGTCATCAGTTTCTGATTTATTGAATTGTATAACAGTGCAAAATATTGCTCATTTGTAGTGTTCTTTCTTGAACTATTTTGAAAAAAAGATATACAAATAACAAAAAATTTGTTGAAAAATAAACAAGTGATTCAATTATAAATAAAGATTTCCACACATCGAAGTAATCATCAACTTAAACTAACCTCTTTGGGGATTGTAATAGAGATCCATCTGGATTCATGAACTTAATTCTAAACATTTTTTCACAAAAAAAAGAAATCTTTAACATCAATATTTATGGAACACTGAATATTGCATTGTTGCACTTCTTTTCTCAGTTTATGAACTTTCATTCATATTTTGTTGAAGTATTATTCCATGAATATATTCATAAAATATTTTTGAATTGTTGCTATTTTTAGAATATTTTAAAAATATCTCACCTACCCCTTGCCATACCTTCAAGTATCCCCAGGTGTAGGCGTACCCCCATTTGAGAACCACTGCTCTAGTTGACTAGACCTGGTTTAAGGTATAGATTAAAAAATGACTGCATCTTTCAACTTTTCCGCCAACATGTCATTAGTGGTAGTTTGATTAGTGGTTTCCGTTATAGACGTATAACATGATTGATATTAGATACTCGTGTCAGCTGCTGCACAGGTTCACACCATAGACAACTATTTTAGACAATTTTATTCTATCCATTCTTCACTTTTAAGTGTGAGAACTTTTGTAGTTAAAGTCCTTACTTTCATGAAAGCGTAAATAAAGCCAGCAGGGTGCAGTTGCAAAGTCAATGCAAAGTATACATTAACTTTACGACACAATAGTCCTTTATAAATCATTTTCTGCAGTAATAAAAAAGCCCCTAGGAAGTAACAATGACCTAACCTGACTCTCATCAGATCATTTTAGTTTGCTGAGCTCCACTCAAGGATCTGGGATTGAGGGCAATTCAAACTCCTTGAAGATAGCAAAACATAATGAACCAATCATGATCATCAGGCAGGATTTTAAAGATGTGACGTAGCGCCGAAGGAACTGTTTGATTCAAACAGTGAACTTTTCACTCTGTAGTTATCCAATATGTCGACTGTTCTGTTTTGGATTTCCCAGCGTTGCTCTCGTCAGCGTCACGGGTTGATTTCGATGTGAGTGTTTGAAGTAACACATCATTCAAGATAACAGACAAGTGGTTTATCCAATCACATACAGTGATTTTTTTTACAAGGTCCTGCCTTCTGAAATACATCTCCAATTGAGAAGTCCCAGATCCTTGTGTGGAGCTCAGCGAACTACAAGGATCTGGCGAGAGTCAGGTTAACAATGACCAATCCTTCTTCTCCTTCAATCAGTCGGTCTGTAAAAACAATCAGACTCCACTATGGTTTCAGTTTCAAGCCAATGCAACATTCTCTAAACAACCTCCACCCATTCTGTGGATTATGGTAAACCGATTTGCGTGATAAATTACAAAAAGAGGACACCTGAATGGTCTCACGTTTAAATTGAAAGTCAGAGGTATGCACATTTGCATTTACACCAATATTGGTTTTGGAAACTTTGGTCAATATTTACCTGACTAAAGTACAAGAACTTTTTTTTCTGACCAGCTAAAGAAACTGTTTCCAAACAGATGGTAGCAATGTATTATACTAAAGGTAAACCGTATAAAGGGCTATTGATAGTTTAGTGGTTCACATCGCTGAGTTTCATGCTGCTGGTATCGGTTAGATTCCACTCAACTGTGGAGATGGGAATTATGGCTCTTTTGAGTTGGCGGGATCCTAAGGAACCATTTCTTTCAAAGGGCCATTCAAAAGACCGATTTAACGTTATAGATCAAGAAAAACAATTACAGAAACAATTACTAGCAGCAGTTATAAGATTTGGATCAAAACTATTTCAAACGAATACGTACACTATTGGTGCATTGACAATGGAAACACTATTTCTAAAACTTTGTGGATCAACAATACACAAATATATATAAATAATGAATGTAAGTATGTCTGGTTGTGTAAAAAGATATAAATAAAACTCAAATACAATTTAGGACAAGCTAAAAATGTGAATGCAAAATAGTTAAATGATAAATGGGTTGTACTTGTATAGCGCTTTTCTACCTTCAAGGTACTCAAAGCACTTTGACACTACTTCCACATTTACCCATTGACACACACATTCACACACTGATGGAGGGAGCTGCCATGCAAGGCGCCAACCAGCACACATCAGGAGCAAGGGTGAAGTGTCTTGCTCAGGACACAACGGACATGACGAGGTTGGTACTAGGTGGGAATTGAACCAGGGACGCTCGGGTTGCGCACGGCTACTCTCCCCACTGCGCCACGCCGTCCCTGTTCTATCCTATTTGGTGTTTACATTTGAACTACAAACCCCATTTCCATATGAGTTGGAAAATTGTGTTAGATGTAAATATAAAGAGAAAACAATGATTTGCAAATCCTTTTCAACCCATATTCAATTGAATGCACTAGAAAGACAAGATATTTGATGTTCAAACTCATAAACTTTATTTTTATTTTTTGCAAATAACAATTAACTTCGAATTTCATGGCTGCAACACATGCCAAAGTAGTTGGAAAAGGGCATGTTCACCACTGTGTTACATCATCTTTTTTTTAACAACGCTCAATAAACGTTTGGGAACTGAGGAAACTAATTGTTGAAGCTTTGAAAATGGATTTTTTTTCCATTCTTGTTTTATGTAGAGCTTCAGTCGTTCAACAGTCGGCTGTCGTATTTTACACTTCATAATGCGGCACACATTTTCGATGGGAGACAGGCCTGGACTGCAGGCGGGCCAGTAAAGTACCTGCACTCTTTTTTTTACGAAGCCACGCTGTTGTAACACGTGCTGAATGTGGCTTGGCATTGTCTTACTGTAATAAGCAGGGGTGTCCATGAAAAAGACAGCGTTTAAATGGCAGCATATGTTGTTCCAAAACCTGTATATATCTTTCAGCATTAATGGTGCCTTCACAGATGTGTAAGTTACCCATGCCTTGGGCACTTGTGCACCCCCATACCATCACAGATGCTGGCTTTTGAGCTTTGCGTCGATAACAGTCTGCATGGTTCGCTTCCCCTTTGGTCCGGATGACACGATGTCGACTCGTCAGACCACAGAATACTTTTCCACTTTGCATCAGTCCATCTTAGATGATTTCCGGCCCAGAGAAGCCGGCGGCGTTTCTGGATGTTGTTGATAAATGGCTTTCGCTTTGCATAATAGAGCTTTAACTTGCACTTAAATATGTAGCAACAAACTGTATTTAGTGACAGTGGTTTCTGAAGTGTTCCTGAGCCCATGTGGTGATATCCTATAGTGATTGATGTCAGTTTTTGATACAGTGCCATCTGAGGGATCGAAGGTCACGGTCATTCAATGTTGGTTTCTGGCCATGCCGCTTACGTGGAGTGATTTCTCCAGATTCTCTGAACCTTTTGATGATATTATTGACTGTAAATGTTGAAATCCCTAAATTTATTGCAATTGCACTTTGAGAAACGTTGTTCTTAAACTGGTTGACTATTTGCTCACGCAATTGTGGACAAAGGAGTGTACCTCGCTCCATCCTTTCTTGTGAAAGACTGAGCATTTTTTGGGAAGCTGTTTTTATACCCAATCATTAGCCTGCACACCTGTGGGATGTTCCAAATAAGTGTTTGATGAGCATTCCTCAACTTTATTAGTATTTATTGCCACATTTCCCAACTTCTTTGTCACGTGTTGCTGGCATCAAATTCTAAAGTTAATGATTATTTGCAAAAAAAAAAATGTTTATCAGTTTGAACATCCAATATGGGTTGAAAATGATTTGCAAATCATTGAATTCCGTTTATATTTACATCCAACACAATTTCCCAACTCATATGGAAACGGGGGTTTGTACTTTACAAATCCATAGCAGCACAATTAACCGTAAATGTGTTTTCAAATGCCTCTTTCCTTTGACTCAGACTCATTTTCTATTCCAGTCAGGCCCAAGAGATATTTTTAAAAAACAACTCGCAACTGCGAAACCAGTTCTCATCGTTCACTTAAAAGATGCGTTCAAAAGATTTGACTCGCCTGTGAACGTCACATTTTTACTCAAATGACTAGTGATCATTCAGCTGAAAATCAGCTTGGGTCGGCTCCAGCTTTCCCAAACAGGACAAGTGGTATAGAAAATTATAAATGGCTTACCATGTAATGCTCAACATTCGTAATTTTAGAAACATCTTAAAGATGACCTTTTCAATAGGTCAAAATACATTTGGAGTACTTTGCTCGAGCGCTAGTCGCAAAACTTTTTACATCATCTGCCTTTTGATTGAATCTTTTAGTGCGCTTTTCAATGCTGACACACACAAAGAGCGCATCCCCGGAGTGCTATTCTCTGTGGTTATTGAGGGAAATAACAATGGCAGTGGTTTTCCCACTGATAATCCCAAACCACCAAAGGCCAGCACGGAATCTATTGAAAACCACTGAAATAAAATCAATTATAAGAAACAAAAACAAATTGGAAATGTGGTCACACTGGCTCAAACTGTCTACAAACAATTGGAATGACTTCTGTACTTCACTTTGAACGTGGAAAAAAAATAAAACTGCAGAATTGATCTGCCTACTGTGAATGTCAGTTCAATGCTGAGCGGATTACACGTGTATTAATGTAGTCCTTTGTTCTCTTGAATGCTAAGAGGACTAGCATTGCAACTTGTGGTCTTATGGTGGAGCTGCTTCACTTAAGCTCAATTATTGTCATTCCCTCATTATTTTTAGGCAGCAAACAGGACCACCAAGAAAAGAACTGAAATTCAGCCAAGTGTCTGCACAGAACAAAATGAGGGTATAGAGGCTAGGATTTGTCTCGGTAGCAATAAGCTTACAAATGCCTCAGCTGTACACACTTACACACACACACACACACACACACACACACACACACACACACACACACACACACACACACACACACACACACACACACACACACACTATTTTGCGCATCACTTTTGTCCAAAATCATCAGGCCTTTTAATCAAGGGAAATGCATAGGTTTTAAATCTTTCTCTATTTAATCAAAGCTTATGGATTTATTTACATATCCAAACCAAATCCTAGTTTCCTTCTATGGCTACCCTAACTAATCAATTCAGCATCTGACTTGTCCGAAATAGCTCCAAATTCTAAATGTTTTGTATATTGTGTCTGTGGGAATCTAGAGCTTTAAGGGGGAACATTATCACAATTTCAGAAGGGTTAAAACCAATAAAAATCAGTTCCCAGTAGCTTATTTTATTCTTCAGAGTTTTTTTCAAAATTTTACCCATCATGGAATATCCCAAAAAAAGTCTTTAAAGTGCCTGATTTTCACTGTCTCTAAATTCACCGGTCCATTTTCCTGTGACGTCATGGAGTGACGCCAATACAAACAAACATGGCGGATAGAACATAAAGATATAGCGACATTAGCTCGGATTCAGACACGGATTTCAGCGGTTTAAGCAATTCAACAGATTACGCATGTATTGAAACGGATGGTTGGAGTGTGGAGGCAGATAGCGAAAACAAAATTGAAGAAGAAACTGAAGCTATTGAGCGAATAGCTTTTGAAGCTATACGCACCATAGCTATAGCTATAGCTATAGTTATTGAAGCTATTCGGCGATCGCCTTCTAACCAATGATTGCATCTTTTGAACACTGGAGCAACTTAAATCTGTCGATTGGTAAGTATTTGTTTGGCACTAAATGTGGGGGGAGGGAAAGGCTGGATGCAAATATAGCTACAAATGTACATACAGCTGGCCTAAATAGCATGTTAGCATCGATTAGCTGGCAGTCATGCCGTGACCAACTGTGTCTGATTAGCACATAAGTCAAACACATCAACAAAACTCACCTTTGTGATTTCGTTGACTTCATCGTTGGAAATGCATCTGCTTTGAGTGTCGCAGGATATCCACACATCTCTGTCGTAGCATCGCTATCGTCGGTAAAATTTGCAGAACAAAGGAGGGACTCTGCATCTTTTGACACTGGTGCAACTTCAATCGGTCGATTGGTATGTGTTTGTTTGGCATTAAATGTGGGTGGAGGGAAAGGCTGGATGCAAATATAGCTACAAATGAGGCATAACGATGCAATATGTACATACAGCTAGCCTAAATAGCATGTTAACATCGATTAACATGCCGTGCTAATCGATGCACACTCCACGTAAGTCAACTTGAATCCGTCCCTGTTCGTGTTGTTACACCCTCCGGCAACACGACGACGAGGCATGATGTCTCCAAGGTACGGAAAACAGTCGAAAAAACGGAAAATAACGGAGCTGATTTGACTTGGTGTGTGTAATGTGTTTGAGAAAATGGCGGATTGCTTCCCGTTGTAACATCATGGGTGAAAGGTCATCGCTCCGACAGCGAACAATTGAAAGGCGTTTCAATTGCCAAATTCACCCTTTTAGAGTTCGGAAATCGGTTAAAAAAACATATGGTCTTAGTGACGCTACATAGTGACGCTTACGTAGGTCTGGTGATAATGTTCCCCTTTAATAAATGTGAAAGGATTGATTGATTGATTGATACTTTTATTAGTAGATTGCACAGTTCAGTACATATTCCGTACAATTGACCACTAAATGGTAACACCCGAATAAGTTTTTCAACTTGTTTAAGTCGGGGTCCACGTTAATTAATTCATGTTATTATGAATGCATGATCATATGCTTCTTTTTTCTCCAACACAGCAGGACATCTATTGCTGTGTTTACACTATCGGTGGTCCCAAGATGCGACAAAATCAACAAATATGCCCAGATATAAATAACTTGGTCAGTAGTAATGCTTTACTATTGGGATGAATTATATATATCTGAGTAGTTTTAATGCAACAATTTACTTTTACTTGAGTATTTATGTGAAGAGGAAACAATACTTTTACTTTGTTGCATTAACTTTAGTTCTGATTGCCGCATTTATTCACATCAGAATTACATTAATTAATTTGCCTCGTTAGAAACGCTTCTTTCAGTGGCCACGGTCACATGACTTTGTGTCACCAATCCAACATGAGCCCTATTGACGTTTGATTCCATTTAACCAATTAAATGGAGGCTGGCAGTCATATGAACACACACTAACTACACACTGTAAAAAGTGACATGATGGCAGAAGAAGTAGTATCACTTTTCAATGTTTACTTTACAAACTAGGACAACCGATGTTTATATCAAGTGCTGTCATCTGTGTCAGTAGAAATGTTCACATTGCAGCCTACAACAATTAAAATTCCAACTTGACAAAATTGACAAAAATTGTAGATATATTTTAGTGAACATTATGCTAGTACAAGTGAGGATATAACATCATATAAGGTGACTGTACATTGTGCATTTTAATAGTACATGTAAATGGTGTAATTCTTTCTCTCTGTTTTGCGCGCACACACACACACACACACACACACACACACACACACACAAATGCTCACGGACGCACACACAAACTTTTTTTTACTGATTTCTTACTCTTATGTAATTATTTGGATGACTACTTTTTACTTGAATATTATTACTCCAAACCAGGGATGTCCAAAGTGGGGCAGGCAGGTCTAATTTTCCCCACCGTGTCATTTCATTTGGCTAACTAATTTAATTCATGTTCATACTGACCTCTTTCAAGCTGCACAACCACTGATGGCATGTCCACAAGGCTACACTGTCCATCCATCCATTTTCTACCGCTTATTCCCTTAGGGGTCGCGGGGGGTGCTGGTGCCTATCTCAGCTATAACCGGGCGGAAGGCCGGGTACACCCTGGACAAGTCGCCACCTCATCGCAGGGCCAACACAGAGAGACAGACAACATTCACACACTAGGGGCAATTTAGTGTTGTCAATCAATCTATCCCCAGGTGCATGTCTTTGGAAGTGGGAGGAAGCCTGAGTACCCGGAGGGAACCCACGCATTCATGGGGAAAACATGCAAACTCCACACAGAAAGATCCTGAGCCCGGGATTGAACCCTGACTACTCAGGACCTTCGTATTGTGAGGCAGACGCACCAACTCCTCTGCCACCGTGAAGCCCAGGCTACACTGTAAAAAAGTCAATAGATTTTTACTGTAAAAACCTGGCAGTTTAGTCGCCAGAAATTTACAATAAAATCAACAGTGGTACCATTTTTCCATCAACGGTAATGCACTATACAATTTGATTTTATGGTAATCAATCAATCAATCAATCAATGTTTACTTATATAGCCCTAAATCACTAGTGTCTAAAAGGGCTGCACAAACCACAACACAAACCACTACGACATCCTCGGTAGGCCCACATAAGGGCAAGGAAAACTCACACCCAGTGGGACGTCGGTGACAATGATGACTATGAGAACCTTGAAGAGGATGAAAGCAATGGATGTCGAGCGGGTCTAACATGATACTGTGAAAATTCAATCCATAGTGGATCTAACATAGCCGCGAGAGTCCAGTCCAAAGCGGAGCCATCAGAAAAAGAAGCAGCTAAGTTTCCAGAATTTTGCTCTAAACAAAACAGGGTTACTGTTATTTAAGTAATAGAAATGCAGTTCAAAAAGATGGCAGCTTAGTTAGTCACTAGAATTTTAATGTAAAAACTAAGTTTTTTAATTTTCAATTTCCTGTTATTTGGTGTAAAAAACAC
Source organism: Nerophis ophidion (assembly GCF_033978795.1). Classification (NCBI taxonomy): domain Eukaryota; kingdom Metazoa; phylum Chordata; class Actinopteri; order Syngnathiformes; family Syngnathidae; genus Nerophis; species Nerophis ophidion. Next base: position 50,299,751 of record NC_084621.1, on the reverse strand, counting down.
CATCAATTATATGGTAAAATGGTGATGACTGAACTGCCAGGTTTTTTAATTGTAAAATATATAAATAATTTTTGGATTTTTTTTTTTATAGGCTAACTAGTTGGGACGTTTTCAGGCTCTATGGAAAAGGATAATCTTGGTCGCCATGCTTTGCCCACGTCCTGTAAGGAAAACCTTCAAAATGTAGTATCCTTCATATGTGTAATCTGTCTGGGTAAGGATCGAAAAAAATCACATAAAATATCTAACAGGAACTGGCTACAGAGCACTGCCTGGATATCTGCAGAAAATGAAACTTATATTATATTTATATATGTGGTATGAGGCTAAATTCCTCACTGTTGTTGCATGGTCAATTTTGCTCTTCGACCCACAGACCACTGGCACATTTTTACTTGGCCCTTTGAGGCCAAAGGTTTGGGCACACCTGCTCTAAAGTACAGTGGGGCAAAAAAGTATTTAGTCAGCCACCAATGGTGCAAGTTCTCCCACTTAAAATGATGACAGAGATCTGTAATTTTCATCATAGGTACACTTCAGCTGTGAGACATAGAAAGTGAAAAAATCCAAGAATTCACAATGTAGGAGTTTTAAAGAATTTATTTATAAATTATGGTGGAAAGTAAGTATTTGGTCAACCATTCAAAGCTCTCACTGATGGAAGGAGGTTTTGGCTCAAAATCTCACGATACATGGCCCCATTCATTCTTTCCTTAACACAGATCAATCGTCCCGTCCCCTTAGCAGAAAAACAGCCCCAAAGCATGATGTTTCCACCCCCATGCTTCACAGTAGGTGTGGTGTTCTTGGGATGCAACTCAGTATTCTTCTTCTTCCAAACACGACAAGTTGAGTTTATACCAAAATGGATACATGGATGATATAGCAGAGGATTGGGAGAATGTCATGTGGTCAGATGAAACCAAAATAGAACTTTTTGGTGTAAACTCAACTCGTCGTGTTTGGAGGAAGAAGAATAATGAGTTGCATCCCAAGAACACCAGACCTACTGTGAAGCATGGGGGTGGAAACATCATGCTTTGGTGCTGTTTTTCTGCTAAGGGGACAGGACAATTGATCCGTGTTAAGGAAAGAATGAATGGGGCCATGTATCGTGAGATTTTCAGCCAAAACCTCTTACCATCAGTGAGAGCTTTGAATGGTTGACCAAATACTTATTTCCACCATAATTTACAAATAAATTATTTAAAATTCATACAATGTAAATTCCTGGATTATTTTTTCACATTCTGTCTCTCACAGTTGAAGTGTACCTATGATGAAAATTACAGACCTTTGTCATCATTTTAAGTGGGAGAACTTGCACAATCGGTGGGTGACTAAATACTTTTTGCCCCACTGTAACAGTACTCTTCAGTACAATTTATGGCCATTATAACCACCTCTGGTTAGTTGATCAACATAAATGCTGGCATATTCTTTGCATACTTTCGATGTACTGACCATGGAGTTTTGGTGAAAACACTAAGAGCCCTTCTCATTCAAACTTTCCTGCAATTCGACCCCAGGCACGTTCAGACTCACCATCCCCGTGCATGTGGACAGCGCCACCGACGAATTGACCCTCGACCTCAGTGACCCTTGGTAAAAGCAGAGATTGTCTTGGTGGTAAGCCCTCAGGCTCTTGGTGCCGTTGATTCCCAGGACCTGGATGAAGAAGCCAGGTGCAATCAGACTCTTTGAGGTCTCCTTCAGCTCCATGTGGAAGTCTTGCCCCAAGCCGCTCACGCGGATGTGAGTCGTTTGACTGTCGCCATCGGCGTTTGACGAGGATGCAGCTGGAGACAGCGATCTGCGTCGTCGTCTGCGTTGGTGGTGGGCAATCTTGTGGGAGATGTACACACCTTGGTGGTCGACCTCATATGGAGCAACAAACTCATATTCTGGTCAGGATTAGAAAAGAATATGGTGTCAGACGTGTCGACAAACATATTAAATGTGTTCAGTCATACTGGTGTATATAATTTATTGTGAAATCAAGAAAAACAAATACAATATTTTAAATGTTACATTGGTGAACAATAATACTGATTACCACTCATGCCTAATTTTCAGTTCTACAATAGTGAGAAATTTATATTAAAAAAAAATAAATTGATGTTTACAGTCACATACTGTTATATCATGTTACATAATAGATAGGGTTCAAGTGTGCTGTGCGGGGTCTGTGGCGTGTGCGGGTGTCCATCAAAGGGCTATAGGACATGTGTGTAGTTACCCTTGCAATAAAAAAACTTGCAATTTTTGTGTAATCCTGCTAAATATCTCTGTTTTATACTTACTATTAGCTAGGGGGTTTAAAGATTATATATAGTACTGTATTTGAGAATTTTTGTCAGTTTTTACATGATTCTTTGTTCCTTTGTTTAGTAAGATTCCCATTAGCTGCTAATCTGACTCTCGCCAAATCCTTGTAGCTCGCTGAGCTCCACACAAGGATCTGGGACTTCTAAATAGGAGATGTATTTCAGGTGGGGTGGCCTTGTAAAAAAATCATTGTATGTGATTGGATAAACCACTTGTCCGTTATTTTGAATGACGTGCTACTCGAACCACTCACATCAAAATCAACCTGTGATGCTGATGAGAGGGACGCTGGGAGATCCAAAAAAGAACAGCCAACATATTGGATAACGATAGAGCAAAAAGTTCTCTGTTCATCTTTTAAAGAATTCATGTTCGATAGATTCGACCAAACAGTTGCAACAACAGAATCAATGTCGGCACACGACTCCTCGCTCCGTGCCGCCATTGTTTTGCTTCGGCGCTATGTCACATCTATGAAATCCCGCCCGCCCGGCGATCCTGATTGGTTCATTATTTTCTGCTATCTTGAAGGAGTTTGCATTGCCCCTCAAGCCCAGATCCTTGTGTGGAGCTCAGTGAACTACAAGGATCTGGCGAGAGTCAGGTTCATTAGCTGCAGCAATACCAGCCAACCTTTTTCCTGGGGTGTAACACTTCAAAAACACTTTTATACATGTGCAACATTAAAGTAAAAGGGGATACACACATATTCATACATTGCAAATACCACAACATTAAACATAAAAAAAATGCTCCACATTGATAAGGATTAGAAGTAAATAATACCGGCAATATGCATGGTATATAGGGTAATACAATAACCATAAAAATACAATTGTTTAAGGAAACAAAAGGTACAAATTGTTTGCATGCAATCAATTTATAAACCAAAATAAGTTAATAAGGACAAGAAAAGTATTCTTATTTTTGTGTGCGATGTGTTCTGCGACATTCAAAATTAATTCCAAAAGAACTTAAGATAAAACTGAGGCAATTAGTTAGTATTGCAGGGACAAACTGCCTTATTATCGGTGCACATAAAGTTTGAAATAGCATTTTAAAAGAAACATGAACTTGAGGATGGTACCGCTAGCAAGAATGCTACATGGGCAGCAAACAAAGGACAAGAGAGTATGCTAGCCAAATTTGCAAATTGTCCCTTGAAAAAACGTAATGTCCAGTATTTAATAACAAAAGTACAAGTCAATTATTAATCTATAAAAGGGACATACTTTGTCCCGTACTACCGTGTAAATCAAAACGGTAAAGCAGCAGACTTTACATGCCTATGTACATTACTCCAAAACACGCATTTCATTCAATTTAAAGGCCTACTGAAACCCACTATTACCGACCACGCAGTCTGATAGTTTATATATCAATGATGAAATATTAACATTGCAACACATGCCAATACGGCCTTTTTAGTTTACTAAATTGCAATTTTAAATTTCCCGCGGAATGATGACGTGTACGCGTGACATCACTGACTGTCAGGAAATATTAGCAGCTGCACCACTCGCGGCTAAAAGTCGTCCGCTTTAACCGCATAATTACACAGTATTTTGGACATCTGTGTGGCTGAATCTTTTGCATTTTGTTCATTTAATAATGAAAACTATAAAAAACAATGCTGTTGGTGGAAAGAGGTGTATTGCAGTGGTCATTAGCACCGAGACACAGCCGATGTTTCTTTGTTTGTTGTGAAGCGGAGCGGTCAAGCGAACATCTTTTCTCTACGTCAACCAGCATGTTTTTGGATGGGGAAATTGTGATATATATTTTACCGGAGAAATCATTGGATTATTCGTTGTCCTGCAGCAGCGACAGCTGTGAGCTTGGCTCCTCGGCTTCTCTCTGAGACACTTCGTGTTCACCGCAGCCATTAGACCTCGAGGTATGTCTTTACAATATTTTATCATCTTTAAAATCTCACTAAAACACTATTAAAGCTTTTTTTTTTCTATTCCTTCACTATCAATATCCTAATTCACAAATCTTTCATCCTCGCTCAAATTAATGGGAAAATTGTCGCTTTCTCGGTCCGAATTACTCTTACTGCTGGTGGCTCCCATTAAAAACAATGGGAATATGTGTGGAGCTCTGCAACTCGTGACGTCACGCGCACAAACTTCCGGTACAGTCAGGGCTTTTCTATTAGCGACCAAAAGTTGCGAACTTTCTCATAGATGTTCTCTACTAAATCCTTTCAGCAAAAATATGGCAATATCGCAAAATGATCAAGTATGACACATAGAATGGACCTGCTATTCCCGTTTAAATAACACAATCTCATTTAAGTGGGCCTTTAAGTTTGAGTCAAATTGTATAATTTCACCAAATAGGCCAAACCCATCACCCCGCTGGTAAGGGTGAAGATTGGCTGCCAAAGATGTCGAAGATGAAGTGCATAAAAAATGTAATCTCCACTTTGGTCGGACAGCTCCGAATAATTTATTGTAGTCTTGTTAGCTTGTCGTGCTGCGGCGACATCGATACTCTGTTGTGTTCAGACACTACTGGAGTCAACGAACCGATCCAGTGAGAGCTGAAGATCCCGGCTAGATGAAGCCATCAGGACCACATCATCTGCAAAAAGTAGAAGACCTAATCCCGCGGCCACCAAACCGGAACCCCTTAACGCCTTGACTGCACCTAGAAATTATGTCAATAAAAGTTATGAACAGAATCAGTGACAAAGGACAGCCTGGGCGGAGTCCAAACACTCACTGGAAACGTGTCTGACTTACTGCCGGCAATGCGGACCAAGCTCTGACACTGATCGTACAGGGAGCGGACCGCCACAATCAGACAGTCCCGGTACCCCATACTCTCTGAGCACTCCACACAGGACTTCTAGAGGGACACGGTCGAATCCCTTCTCCAAGTCCACAAAGCACATGTAGACTGGTTGGGCAAACTCCCATGCACCCTCAAGGACCCTGCAGAGATTATAGAGCTGGTCCACAGTTCCAAGACCAGGACAAAAAACACACTGTTCCTCCTGAATCCGAGGTTCGACTATCCGGTGTAGCTTCCCCTCCACTACACCTAAATAAACCTTACCGGGAAGGCTGAGGAGTGTGATCCCACAATAGTAGGAACACACCCTCCTGGTCCCCCTTCTTAAAGAGAGGGACCTCCACCCCGGTCTGCCAATCCAGAGGTACCGTCCCCGATGTCCACGCGATGCTGCAGAGTCTTGTCAAAAAAGACAGCCCCACAGCATCCAGAGCCTTAAGGAACTCTGGGCGGATCGCATCCACCCCCGGGGCCTTGGCACCGAGGAGCTTTTTAACTACCTCAGCAACCTCAGCCCCAGAAATATGAGAGCCCACCACAGATTCCCCAGGCACTGCTTCCTCAGAGGAAGACGTGCTGGTAGGATTGAGAAGGTCTTCGAGGTATTCCCTCCAGCGATCCACAACATCCACAGTCGAAGTCAGCAGAACACCATCCGCACCATACACGGTCTTGACAATGCACTGCTTCCCCTTCCTGAGGCGGCGGATGGTAGTCCAGAATCGCTTCAAAGACCTCTGGAAGTTGTTTTCCATGGCTTCCCCGAACTCCTCCCATGTCCGAGTTTTTGCCTCTGCGGCTGCTGAAGCTGCATACCGCTTGGCCTGTCGGTACCTGTCCACTGCCTCCGGAGTCCTATGAGCCAAAAGAACCATATTGGACGATAGGACTCCTTCTTCAGCTTGACGGCATCCCTCACCGCTGGTGTCCACCAACGAGATCTAGAATTCCCGCCAAGACAAGCGCCAACTACCTTGCGGCGACAGCTCCAATCAGCCGCCCTTGACAACAGAGGTGCGGAACATGGTCCACTCGGACTCAATGTCCAGCACCTCCCTCGTGACATGTTCAAAGTCCTTCCGGAGGTGGGAATTGAAACTCTCTCTGACAGAAGACTCTGCCAGACGTTCTCAGCAGACCCTCACAATGCGTTTGGGCCTGCCAGGTCTGTCCGGCATCCACCCCCACCATCGCAGCCAACTCACCAACAGGTGGTGATCGGTAGAAAGCTCCGCCCCTCTCTTCACCCGAGTGTCTAAAACATGAGGCCGCAAATCCGATGACACAACTACAAAATTGATCATGGAACTGTGGCTTCGGGTGTCCTGGTGCCAAGTGCACATATAGACACCCTTATGTTTGAACATGGTGTTAGTTATGGACAATCTGTGACGAGCACAAAAGTACAATAACAAAACACCACTCGGGTTCAGATCCGGACGGCCATTCTTCCCAATCACGCCTCTCCAGGTTTCACTGTCGTTGCCACCATGAGCGTTGAAGTCCACCAGTAGGACAAGGGAATCACCCAAGGGAGCACTTTCCAGTACTCCAATGAGTCTATCCAAAAAGGGTGGGTACTCTGAACTGCTGTTTGGTGCGTAAACATAAACAACAGTCAGGACCCATCCCCCCACCTGAAGGCAGAGAGAGGCTACCTTCTCGTCCACTGGGTTGAACTCCAACGTGCAGGCTTTGAGCCGGGGGGAAACAAGAATTGCTACCCCAGCTCGTCGCCTCTCACTGCGTGCAACGCCAGAGTGGAAAAGAGTCCAGTCCTTCTCGAGAGAACTGGTTCCAGAACCCTTGCTGTGCGTCGAGGTGAGTCCGGCTATATCCAGTCGGAACCTCTCTACTTAGTTGCCTCTTTGGGCTGTGCCTGGCCAGGCCCCATGGGAACAGGCGCTCGCCATCGTGCCCCAACTCCGGGTCTGGCTCCAGAAGGGGGCCCTGGTGACTTGCGTCCGGGCAACGGAAAACTGTGTCTCTGTTGTTGTATATCCATAGAAGTCTTCGAGTAATAATAACATTATTGACTATATTTGACTATTGATATACACAAATAACATTTCATTTTTACATATTTTGATAATTTTAAGCATGCGTGGCACAATAATTTATAAAATGCATCACATTTGCTTTTTGCTTTTCTTCACCACTGATTAATACTCACTGCAGACTTCATGAGAGCCAACAAACATAATCACAAACTGTACAATGTCTGCTGTGATTAGGATGCCGACTGCTAGGATATTCATATATTCCCATTTAGATGGAGAATAACCCATAATCCTTACACACATGTCTTTTCATGTTGTTCTTGACATTTCCGGGTCCTAATCAGCTGTCAAAGTGTACCAACTTGGATGAATATGTGCTCCGCCTTCTTCTATCCAGGTGAAAGGCATGATTGATGATCTAGAATAAACTTCCAGGGAGCAAGGAAGAGGGGAAACGCCTCACCAGATGATCATGTCGTAATTGCACACATGCTTGTGATCACGGTGCCGCTTTATGTAGTCCGTCTGCGTTAGAATAACAATGTCAGTAATACTTGGTTAATATTCAAGTCATTAGATGTAAATGGAGTATTGCTGGCGGTTTTTGAATGGGTTTTTATTGGATTTTATGGGCGGAATAGAGGATTTCCCTTTGGTTCCTCCGTAAGCAGACTTTTATTTACGTTTATTTACAAGTTAGAATGCATTAAAAAAAATCCATCCGTCGTGATGTCTTTCATAATGATTGTGAACAATAGGCAAAATTCAAAATACAGTTCCCCTTTAAATAGAACTTACTTTAAGACCTATTTAGGCCATAAATATGTAAAATATCCTTTAAAAATTCTGCGATATACTAAAGCCAAAATATTTCAAGCGGGATATAGCAAGGGACGACTATATATCAACTCTTTAGAAAAAATGTATGGGGTTTATACGTTTTGAGTTAATTTAAAAAGAGAACTTTGAGATTGATTAAGCCAACATTTGGCCCAGGTGTGTGCCAAAATACTTAAAGCACATATTGCAACTGTTACCGGCTTTATAATGACCCGATGTGCTTGACTAGCTCAGATAGTCATGGTCCAGTGATCAGAGTCTTTCCTCCGTGCTCGGTATATTTGTGGGAGTCAGCAGTTTAGTCTCTTTCCTTCCAACTTATGGGGACAACTGCAGTCTGTCTTTAAGCTATTTAACATGCTTTATTAAACTTTAAAAAAAATAATAATAATTTTGAGCCAATCCTTTTATATGTACGTTATATACTAAAGGGTTGCAACGATTAGTCGACATACTCCACAACGTCAATTATAAAAAATCATCGACAGAGATGTGGTATTGTCGGCTTGTTACTTAATTAAAATTGAATTAAAAAACTGAGAAATGTTCATGTTGGCACTTGTTTTCATTGAGATAGATAATTGCAGCCAAATAACCCTAACAGCACTGGATAAAAACATGTTTTGCACTGAATGTCATGTTTACAGGACATGATGCACGTTAAGTCTTTTGATTTATTTCTTAAGGTGTTTATATTTTGGGCCTGGTCTGCTAAAGATTTGCATGTATTAAGACACGTGCAAACTTGATAGCAAACACAAAGATGATCTGCTGAGCTCGTACGCAGATGATTGCGTCTCTTAAGTGAGCAAAATAAGGAGTGCAATTCTTTTAGTGTGTCCATCTTCATGAATATACAAAATGTATGCTGATTTTTAAAACGGCCACAATACTGGAAGGAGAAAATGCAAATATACTGATTTAGCACATGGAGTGGGATTTATCAAGACTAAAATTGTTCGGCGGCTGCTGTTTAGCATCCATATCCATTACGTCTCGAAAGGACGTGCAAACTGACAGTTACGCAGAAATGGCTGTGAGAAAGGAGGTGACTACGTTGCAGCTCTGTCCTACTTATGCTTAGGATCATACACAGACTTTCAAAAATACAAATATTAGACATATTGTCTGTTCAGCAATACCATTTTATAATTGTATAGCTGCTGAATGACTTAAGAGGCTGATTAAAACAAATTCAATTGATGCTACAGGCTGGTGTTTTTTTAATGGCATTTGTTTTTTCATATTTATAAACAAAAACTATTGCAATATGCATTTTCTTGAGTCTGGAACACTCACAGTTAGTGCCAGCAATTCTAATTAGCGCATCCTCTGAGCACTAAAAAGTAGATTCAATTGTAGATGCAGTGCAGGTCTATTTCTAAACTGCACATAATTCTTGTCTGCTGTTTGTTTCAAAAGACAGCAAAACAAAACAGGCAAGGGGATGATAACATGAATGTGCAGTAAATGAGTGTATCCATGGTAAAAGCCGCATAGTGCGTGCAAAACCTAATATAAATAAGGCCGTCTCCACCAGTTATCAGTTGTACATACACGCAGTCATGTTTACGAATAGTATGCACAATTTTATGGTTTGCCCATACGGTTTCGAACATAGTATTTTGCTCTTACCTGGTCAGACTTTTTGTGTAATAAACTAAAATCATGTATTTCACATTCATTTGTTTCTTTTGTTACAATTGAATTGACTTGTATAGGTTTTAAAACGCAGTTAAAATTAAGTCGCGGACTCAAGGTCAGACTTAAAACGTGTAAAGCATATCGTAGGCACTAATCTTTTTGACTACTAGACTTATCGAATAAATGATCGCTGACAAGTCGACTATAAAATTGTCAGTTGCAGTCCTAATACACTTTTCTATTATGTTAGGAATTCAAAGACATCTTTACTGACTCTTAAAATTATTCCGGTTCTGTCCTGCCTAATTTTGCCGGAAGGGTCAGGAAAGGAAATGTTTGAAACCAGTTCCAACTGGGCCACTTTAGCAGGGAGTGGATCATGTTTAACTTAGTGTTTTACTACAGTTTTTACCATAGCTGGGGTCAAGTAACTGCAGGTCATAAAGACAGATGGTCACAGGCTACATATATAATGGCTCGCGGTAATTAAACCAAAAAGTGTAGTTAACCTTTCGGACCATTTGAAAATGACTTTTCCAGAGGTGGACAGCATTGCTCCCCATGCTATAGTAACATTGTAAGAAGAAAAGCCAGAAACCTAATCCCTGTCTTTAAGATGCTTACATGCACGGATCGATGTGACTGATGCCTGGAGAGATATTTTAACCATTCTGGAGTGTTAATGGTGGGGGTCTGGTACTATAAGCAATCAAAACGTTAATCCACTTGATGAACTTTGGGCCTGTGAGTCACCAACAAGCAAACATATTCAGTTTCATTGTTGACTTGCAGCAGGAACGCCATACATGGTAGAATCATCAGCTAAAAGCCAACGTAAATATGGCAGCAACGTTGGTGTCGCGGTCAACAAAAGCCAGTTTCACTTACTGCATATTATGGCCTGTTTGAAGACACCCAAATAGTGAATAAATATAGCACATGCAGTGACAGACAGTGTGTCATCAGTGTGTCTATGGTGTTAACTTGGTGTATCTTGACATGCAGCACATCCTCTCAGCATGACTTATGCTTATTAATGGGTACATTTATTTGAAGCATCGTGCACTACTTCTACTATTTTTAACATGGGTGGTCACAGTGTGGAGCCCATCTGCAGCCTCTTGAAGTGTTTTAACCCTGTGATCTAACCACAGAGACCCCAAGGAGCAATCAAATGCTTCCAAGTCTGAAGTGTCTACTTTGCAGACATGAAGGCACTTAGGTAAAACACAGAACATGCCTTCCTATCTTGATGCACCTTCCCCCCCAAGTCCACTCTTGTTTGTCTCGCACCCCCCTTGACTCAAAAACCATCTGCAGCGACCCATGTCTGACAGTATACAAACAAAGAGTCTGCGGGACTGAGCACACAAGCACACATATCTTGTCTGATGGACCGAGACCAGATCCTGCAGTGGTTAGTTTGTTGGTTTAGTGGCTCCTGAGTGCCATTAGTAGACCCACTGATATGAGGTCTCATCAGTGGGTTACTTTTAACAAACTGGACAAGTGACCTCTCTCCCAACCCACTTTTGCAAGGTTGCATGAGTGTTAACAAATCATCCCTGGCCAAAAGTTTTGTAACCGCATCATTAAAGGCTGATTTTGAATAGTTTCCTTGCCTCAGTCTCTGCTTATCACGCCAACTGAAAAAAATAAAAAATAAAAAATAAATACAATAAAATAAATTCGAATCGAAAGAAGCTGCTTAGCTTAGCCAAAACAGTTGCTGATGCAGCAAACCACATGATTTGCACTTAAAAAGCAAAAACAGATGACTGTCAATAGCAACTTATTCCATAATCAATGCCTTGGCTGGACAGGACACATTGAATATATATATATACATATATATATAAATAGTTTTTTAATAAATACATTTTTTTTTTTTTTAATCGAACAAGAATCGATATAAATAAGAATCGCGATTAATCTGAAAATGTTTGGGCACGCCTAACATATTAACATAGAAAACAGTACAACACAATACAGCACAGGTGTCAAACTCAAAGACTGCCACGACATTTATGTTCCCCAATACATCTTTAATGTGGCCTGCTACATCATTTAGGTAGCACGCCACATCATGTTAAATAGCTCAACGCTTCATTTTATGTGGCTCGCTACATCATTAAAGTGGTCCGCCACGTCATTTCAAGTGGCTCGTTACATAATTTAAATAATTTATGCAGCCTACCGCATCATCCAAAGGAGTCTACCCGATTCTTTGATGTGGCCCATCTCATGTTTTATATGTCCTGCCACTTCATTTTAAGTGGCCAGCTACATCATTTATGTGCAGTTCAGTTCAGTTTTAGTTTATTTCCAGCATGCATATGATACAATGTAATGCATAACATATTTCCAGTTGTTTCATTACAACACATCCGAAAAGGAGTAAGAAGAAGCAGAGCTTATTTAATCCTACCCCATTTCATTCCATAGCAATTTTATCCCATTTCCTTTTTCTCTGTAACAGAACAGTGAATAAATGAATAATACATGAATAATAGACTATAGTAAGTAGACAAATATCAAATATATAAATAATCTTTATCTCAAAAGAAAAAAATATAATAAATCAGGACCCCGCCACATGATTTATGGAGCCCACCACATCCTTTTCAATAGCTCGACACTTTTTTTTACAGGGCTTGCCACATCGTTTTATGTGACCCGCCACTTCATTTATGCAGACCTTTATATTTAAATATCTGCTGGTCACATTGACCTACGATTTCAAAGCAAGTTACCCATCAATCTATCAGTAAAATATACAGGAATCAAAATCAGTAGCTTATGCAAATTATGTTACGACGCTGTTGTAAATTTATATTCATAGGTATTGACTGTTACAAACGACACTTTGAGGGCCAACCTAACTGCAATGTGGACCTCAGATCACACCTCACTCCAACCCACTTCTCCAAAGTGGGCTGGCTCAGGGTGGAGGGCAGAGTAAAACAACTTGCACTGTGCTTAGTCTATAAAATCCACTATACCTCCCTGATACCGAAGTACATGTCAAACTACTTCCTTAATGTAAATGACCGCCATAACCACAACACCAGGGGGAGCTCCACAAACCGATGTAACAAAGGTCTTAACTCATTCTCCTTCTATGCCACATCAATGTGGAATGCACTCCAAACAGGTGTAAAAGTAAGTGCATTTCTATATTCCTTCAAAACCGCTCTAAAACAACACCTCCAGACAACTGCAACCCTTTACTAATACCTTCCTCCATTCACATCCCATCTCCCCGGATTATAAGTAACCTAATGTAAATAATCAAATGTACTTCTAGTGTATTTACTTGCTCTTATGCTATCTGAACTCACTATGTTCTCTGCTGGCTGTACATATCTTACCAAGTAAGACCTACACTATTTCAATGTCCATTTCTCTGTTGATGCAATTGTTGATGACTGAAGTACTGATATCAACCAAAGTTCCTCATCCCACCCCCCGGATTGTAAATAATGTAAATAATTCAATGTATGTACTATGATGATTAACCTGTGTGATGACTGTATTATGCTGATAGTATATATTTGTACCATCAATTGATTAATATGGACCCCGACTTAAACAAGTTGAAAAAGTTATTGGGGTGTTAACATTTAGTGGTCAATTGTACGGAATATGTACCGAACTGTGCAATCTACTAATAAAAGTATCAATCAATCAATCAATCAATCAAGTCTGACACAAAATATTAAAACAACCCATCTAATAAAACTGCTTATTTATGAAAATACATATGCTAGAACCTAATAATGGAAATAATCTAATTTACAAAACGTAGAAAGGTATGTTTTAAAAACAAGAGATACATTATTGTTGAAGGTTTTTCTCATGACAATCATGCATTGAAAGTAGCCTACTGCAGCAAGTGTGTGCAGCGCCCCACAGCGGTGAAGAGAGACACTACACATCGTGTGTGAGATGTTGAGATGCTGAATGGCTCACAAAATGGTTCAATACTTATTCCATGGAAACCACTGAATATAAATACATGCACAAGTGAACTCTCTCTATTATATTAATCATACCAGCTATAATGATTTAAAATGGAACATACCTGTGTGCTTAGGTAAACCGAGCGAGTGAAGTACAGTTGAAGTACTGCTGGGAGATCCATCAGTATTTAAATGTGCTCCCTGAAAAGCATAATAAATAATGAATGCAATGTAATACATTTAATTTTACCATATCAATCCTATACGCTTTGTGATGGATGTGTTGACAACTTTATGATCTCTGCATACATTTAATAATAATAATACATGTGCAGAAATAATGCATGCAAGTCACTTACTTGACTGAGTGCAGCACTGCAAGCCAAAAGGAAAAGGAACAGAGTCCAGAACTGATACATTCTTTCTGCACAGGTCCGGAACAAAGCCTTATATGTCTCCTGATGCATGAACACACTTTGCAGTCACTTCATTCAAAGTTTTAAAGTTCTCTCTCTCAAAAAAAAAAAAACCCAGCACACATCTGCAGAACTTGTGAGGATGACCATCAGTGACTTCCATACGAAGAGCTCTTCTCTTGTGCCACTTTGTCCCCCCTTTCATTTCCAGGACTTGTCTACTCAACCTCTCTCTCTCTCTCTCTCTCTGTCTCTCTCTCTCTCTCTCTCTCTCTCTCTCTCTCTATCTCGCTACCCCCGCGGACACTTTTTGACTCCCACTGTAATCACCGAATAATCTTCAGCAGCGGCGTCCAAGCAATGCACCACCAGATGTGATAGAAGAAATGTAAACATATGATACGTACAGTATGTATGGGGAACGAAGAAAAGGAGAACGTTTTTCAGGCTTTACTTTTGCGTGCCATTGCCCATAACTGTGGTGCGTTCAAAGACCCTGGATGGAGTTAGAAATAGAGGTTCCATTAGTTTTTAAAGACATGAGGAGATAGAAGATGCACTAATGATAATACAATCAAAATAATGATAATGTATGATTACCATTTATATTATTCACTGATGATAATCACATATGCACCGTATAATGTCTATACTTTACACCAGGGGTCACCAACCTTTTTGAACCAAGAGCTACTTCTTGGGTACTGCTTAATGCGAAGGGCTACCAGTTTGATACGCACTTAAATAAATTGCCAGACATAGCCAATTTGCTCAATTTACCTTTAATATATATATATATATAAATATATATATATGAGTATTTCTGTCTGTCATTCAGTCGTACATTTTTTTTTCCTTTTACGGAATGTTTTTTGTAGAGAATAAACACAGTGATGAAAAAACAGTGATGAAACAGTGATGAAAAAAACACTTAATTGAACGGTTTAAAAGAGGAGAAAACAGGAAAAAAAAGAAATAAAATTTTTAAACACAGTTAATCTTTAATTTCGACTCTTTAACATTCAAAATGCAACTGAAAAAATGAAGAGAAAAACAAGCTAATTCAATTTTTTAGAAAAAATAAAAATAATAATTTGTGGAACATCCTTAGTAATTTTTCCTGATTAAGATTAATTTTAGAATTTTTATGACATGTTTTAAATAGGTTAAAATCCAATCTGCACTTTGCTAGAATATATATCAATTTGGACCAAGCTATATTTCTAACAAAGACAAATCAATATTTCTTCTAGATTTTCCAGAACAACAATTTCAAAAGAAATTCAAAAGACTTTGAAATAAGATTCAAATTTGATTCTACAGATTTTCTAGATTTGCCAGAATATTTTTTTTTATTTTAATCATAATAAATTTGAATAAATATTTCACAAATATTCTTCGTCGAAAAAACAGAAGATAAAATGAAGAATTAAACTAAAATGTATTTATTATTCTTTACAATAGAAAAATTCATTTACTTGAACATTGATTTAAATTGTCAGGGAAGAAGAGGAAGGAATTTAAAAGGTAGAAAGGTATATGTGTTTAAAAATCGTAAAATCATTTTTAAGGTTGTATTTTTCCTGATTAAAATTAATTTTAGAATTTTGATGTCATGTTTTAAATAGGTTAAAATCCAATCTGCACTTTGTTAGAATATATATCAAATTGGACCAAGCTATATTTCTAACAAAGAAAAATCATTATTTCTTCTAGATTTTCCAGAACCAAAATTTTTAAAGAAATTCAAAAGACTTTGAAATACTATTTAAATTTGATTCTACAGATTTTCTAGATTTGCCAGAATAATTTTTATTTTATTTTAATCATGATAAGTTTGAAGAAATATTTCACAAATATTCTTCGTCAAAAAAAAAAAAAGCTAAAATTAAGTATTAAATTAAAATGTATTTATTATTCTTTACAATAAAGAAAGTAATTTACTTGAACATTGATTTAAATTGTCAGGAAAGAAGAGAAAGGAATTTAAAAGGTAAAAAGGTATATGTGTTTAAAAATCCTAAAAACAATTTTAAGGTTGTATTTTGTCTCTAAAATTGTTTTTCTGAAAGTTATAAGAAGCAAAGTAAAAAAATAAATTAATTTATTTAAACACGTGAAGACCAAGTCTTTAAAATATTTTCTTGGATTTTCAAATTCTATTTGAGTTTTGTCTCTCTTAGAATTAAAAATATCAAGCAAAGCGAGACCAGCTTGCTAGTAAATAAATACAATTTAAAAAAATAGGAGGCAGCTCACTGGTGAGTGCAGCTATTTGAGATATTTTTAGAACAGGCCAGCGGGCTACTCATCTGGTCCTTATGGGCTACCTGGTGCCCGCGGGCACCGCATTGGTGACCCCTGGTTTACACTCTGAAGTAAAGGGAACATATACATTTAAGTGCATAATGGCATATTACGTCGTTTAAATTCATATTCTGCCCACTTTACATCAAATTTGTTGGCTTTTTTTTTAAAATAGAAACATATACACATTCATGTTTTTAAAACAAAATTAAATGATCCACGTTCGTCTCTAGATATGGTCTAAATCAGGGGTCGGGAACCTTTTTGGCTGAGAGAGCCAAAAAGCCAAATATTTTAAAATGTATTTCCATACGAGCCATATAATATTTTTTTTAACACTGAACACAATTAAACGCATGCATTATCAAGTAAGACCAACATTTCTATAGTATAATAGGTCTCTTATTCTTTGTAACATTGTTATTCTGAAGCTAACGGTGGAGGGGGCGTGGCCTGTGGGCCTGCAGTGAACTGGGGTGTGCCAGGACCGACCTCTAAATCAGCGACAGGTGCGTAGACGGCCCACCTGGGCCTGGTTATCTAATCACCTGTCACTCTGTTATAAGCAGCAGCCAGCATGAGAGACGGGGTTGGGGCTGGAGCCAGAGCGCGAGCGAAAATGAAAGAGAAAAATACAATTGCTGGAAAGCAACTGAGGGACTTATTGAAAAATAAAACAATATTGTTACCTGAAACAGGCTCTCATGTCGGTGCTTGGTGGTCTGAATGTTACGCCGGTTCGGCATTGTGATGCCGGGTTCGATTCCCTCGAGGATTCGTCAAGTGAACACAGCAAAGGTAAGATATACACAATTTATTTAAATAACAAAAAGAGCTATATAACAAAAATGCTAGAGTTAGTAGAATAAAACAAACAAAGGACGCTTGCATAAAAGCTAGGATATACAACAATGAGAAATAAACTGGCACGTAGGCACATAAAACAGTAAAACAAAAACTTCAGCATGAGAACTGGAATGAACAATGAATGGCTAGCGTGAAAAGCTTAGCGAGAATATACATACTTGAGAGTATTGCAGGCGTAACTTGTTGCGTGAAAAGCAAATCATGAACCCAGGCTGAACAAACAAAAGAGGACGGCTTATAAAGTGACGGTGATTATCTGTAGCAGGTGTGCGGGGCGTGAGCAGCAGGTGAACTGATGAGTAACCATGGTGACCGATTTAAACAGGAAATAATAGGATCAGATGGAGAGTGAAAATAAAAATGGAACAATAAACAATATGTGCAGGATCCAAAAAGCGGATCTCAACAGTATCCCCCCCAAAAAAAGACAGATACCAGATGTCTCAAAACAATAATAAAGAAAAAACTTGAACCCCCTCCCCAAAACCAGAAAGTCCACACACCAAGGGAGGGTGGAGGGAGGCCAGGGTGGAGGGTCGCCAGGTCGCGTGCCCCCGAATCCACCGTGGACAAGTCATGTGGCAGCGGCGGATGGAACGCCAATGCCAAAAAAGTTTTGGCGGGCGACCTCGAAAAGGCCACATCAGTGGCCGACTTGCAGTATGAGGTGCCCGGCGAGGCGGACGACCTCGCAGAGGCCACACCCGTGGTAGACGTGGAGGATGACGCTTCAGCACCGAAGACATGGCAGACTTGGAAGCAGTAGACGAGGGTGCGGGGACTGCAGCCAAAGCAGGCCCGAGTGCAGCTGGCGAGGATGATGCGGGTGCTGCAGCCGAAGAAGGCATCATTGGCGGCGTGGAAGCTGCAGGAGTCGTCGGAGGTGTGGAAGCCGCAGGAGTCGTCATTGGTGGCGTGGAAGCCGCAGAAGTCGTCATTGGCGTGAATGCAGGCGTAGTCGTCGGTGGTGCTGGCGTGGGCTCCAGCCCCAACGTCTGCGCTGATGTGGGCTCCAGCCCCGTCGTCGACGGTGCTTGGCGGCGTGGAGCTGGTACCGGCGCTTGGCGGCTTGGTGCTTGTACCGGCGCTTGGCGGCGTGGTGCTTGTACCGGCGCTTGGCGGCGTGGTGCTGGTACCGGCACTTGTCGAGGAGCTGGTACTGGAGTGGGCTCCAGCCCTGTCGTAGACGCAGGTGTATGCTCCAGCCCTGAAGCTGGAGCTGGAGTGGGCTCTAGCTTATGAACTGGTGCTGGAGTGGGCTCTAGCATTGAGGCTGGTGCGAAAACCAGGCGAGGACTTGGTGCTGGCGTGAGAACCAGGCTAGAGTCGATTGCTGGTGCAAAAACCAGGTTAGAGTCGGGTGCTGGTATGAAAACCAGGTTTGAGTCATGTGCTGGTATGAAAACCAGGCTTGGGATGGAACTAGAACAGGGACTATGACAAGGACTAGTACCAAGACTTGGACCAGGACTCTGACCAGAACTTGAACCTGAACTCGGACTACGCGTCAGTCTACGAGTTGATCTACAATGTTGGCCAGAAGTCGGACCAGGACTGGGACTAGGCTTGAACACCGGTGGCGGAGGGCGCACTGGAGGTAGTGGACTAGCGAGTCGAAAAGTCGGTGGAGGAGGTCTGGGTGGTTTTAGTGGCTTGACCGGGGGAAACACAGGTGGAGGAGGTATACTAGGAGGAGCTAAGCGGAATATCGGTGGAGGTGGCCTCATAGGAGGTTGCGGTTTGACAGTTAGCATCTGAGCTACTTCCCCACCACAGCTATAGGCCTTAGCCCCTCCCTCCAGACGGGGATCCGAGACCCGTTCCCTATGGTCAGGGACTGACCTTAAGGGAGGGTGGTGGGAGGTTTGGAGGTGGGCAGACTCCTCCCCTTTAAATTGACCAACATGTCCTTTTGAAAAAGGAGAAAAAACCCCAGACTTGGGCGGGGAACGGGGCTTAAGAGGTGGAGGAAGAAAAGTAGGTAGCTCATGTTGCCTTAGTTTGCGTCTAGAAATAACATCTTTATAGAACTTAATTTTGTCTATAGAGTCCAAAAAATCATAGTCAATATTTGAAACAGGTTGTGAATAAGAGTCAACAATATAAAAATCCTCAGAAAAAATATCGACAGGGGGCGGTATTGAGTCACCGGGGGGCGTTCCCCAAATGTCGTCACTATGGCCGTCTGTGAAGGTGTCATGGCGGTTGAAGGAGTGTTTGGGAAATGAACCAAAAGGATTACCGGTCATGAAGGGTGAATCCTGGTCGGAGTGAAGTTGGCTGTGTCCATGGGAAGGAATGAAGTGGAGTAGGAGCGTTACTGCCGTGAGGGGGAAACCTCCACTGGACCCCCCGCCTCTTTGGGGCAGCGCGAACGGCTTCGGAGGAGACTTCAGGCCCACAGCCGAGTCTTTCCTGCTCCCAAGCCATGAGCTCCAACCACAACCCTAAGTCGAAGGGTTCCTTCCTCTGGTTCGACGCGAGGGAATTCTTTTTTGCTGGGTTCATACTGTTACGCCGGTTCGGCATTGTGATGCCGGGTTCGATTCCCTCGAGGATGCGTCAAGTGAACACAGCAAAGGTAAGATATACACAATTTATTTAAATAACAAAAAAAGCTATATAACAAAAATGCTAGAGCTAGTAGAATAAAACAAACAAAGGACGCTAGCATAAAAGCTAGGATATACAACACTGAGAAATAAACTGGCACGTAGGCACATAAAACAGTAAAACAAAAACTTCAGCATGAGAACTGGAATGAACAATGAATGGCTAGCGTGAAAAGCTTAGCGAGAATATACATACTTGAGAGTATTGCAGGCGTAACTTGTTGCGTGAAAAGCAAATCATAAACCCAGGCTGAACAAACAAAAGAGGACGGCTTATAAAGTGACGGTGATTATCTGTAGCAGGTGTGCGGGGCGTGAGCAGCAGGTGAACTGATGAGTAACCATGGTGACCGACTTAAACAGGAAATAATAGGATCAGATGGAGAGTGAAAATAAAAATGGAACAACAAACAATAATATGTGGAGGATCCAAAAAGCGGATCTCAACACTGAAGAACCTCCAGGAGGGCAGGCCCTACACTAACCAATAATAAATAAATAACTTCTTACCATTAACGTAACTTCTTGTACAGGTGCGGTAGGAACGGACGGATGGATTAAAAATGCATGAGAATGTTTTATATTTTGAACATTTTTAACACTGTGATTACGAGTGGAATTATTTATTATTTATCGTGTTAAGCAATGCCAGCTCAGATTTAGCCGAGAGCCAGATGCAGTCATCAAAAGAGCCACATCTGGCTCCCGAGCCATAGGTTCCCTACCCCTGGTCTAAATAAACAGACCACATCTCAAAAAAGTCAACAACTTAATCAAGGTTTACACATTTCAAGGTTGTTTTCTGGCCACCGCCATTTATGCATACCATTACAGTTCAGACACATTGGAATTTTTTGTGCAGAGTTGTCTTCGAGTCAACAAAAAAAACAAAAAGCGCATTTTTAAAAAAAGGTACAACAAAATAAAATGTTGAATTTATACATTCAAACACTATACATAGAGATGGGATATGCACACAGTTTTAAATAAAAAATACCGTATTTTACAGCCTGGAAGCTGCTATTTTTGTCCCTATCCTTTGCACCCTGCGGCTTATAAAACGGTGCAACTAATTTATGGATTTTTCTTCTCCAATTGCCATAATGTTTTGTATCCAACAAATAGATTTCATAAAACCCAAATAAACTGGAAAATGTGTGTTATTGTTTGTGCTATGGTGTCATCTTTTGGATGAGTTCTCTCATTGCAGGTGCTGCAGATTGAAAATGTACTTCCTGTTTCGTGCCTTGAATTGGCAATATTCGTCCACAGTGCTTTTGCTCGAAAAATTCTTAATTGAGCACTCCTGGCAACGTTTGTAAGTTTTACAATATAACAAACAATTCACATTTACGTAACCGTCCCACGTGTGATGTCTGTAGGACTGTTTTCATGCATATATGTATTGTAATCAACCTAGCGTTGTTAGCATGAGCGAATATGCTAAACTGTTTACAAGTGTCTGTATTAGCAGTATTAACTTACAATGACATTCTTCATGTATTGGTTCAGTTTTGTAAATTCACCAAAACGTCACCGTGGAGTTATTGAGTCTGTTTAGATGACTGGAGAGCTACCTTCCATTATGGAGGAGCAGACTATATTAACTTTATACATTGTTATGGTAAAATAGGTTAAGCTTTAGCAGTAGGAGTATGTATGTATGCATGCATGTATGTACTGTGTTTGTGTTTATTTATGTGTATTTGTTCGTATGTACCAGTGAAGTTAGCACGTTGTATAATTCGTAAATAAAAACAGACTACAATGATTTGCAAATCCTTTTCAACTTATATTCAATTTAATAGACTGCAACGACAAAATATTTAATGTTCTAACTGAGAAACTATTTTTTTGTTGTTGCAAATCATCTTTGACAACACATAGCAAAAAGGTTGGCACAGGCATTTTTACCATTGTGTTACATGTCCTTTCCTTTTAACAACACTCTGTAAATGTTTGGGAACTGAGGACACCAATTTTTGAAGCGTTTCAGGTGAGTGAAATATGTGAATTATATTTATATAAAGCTTTTCTGTAGTGACTCAAAGCGCTTTACATAGTGAAACCCAATATCTAAGTTACATTTAAACCAGTGTGGGTGGCACTGGGAGCAGGTGGTTAAAGTGTCTTGCCCAAGGACACAACCGCAGTGACTAGGATGGTGGAAGCGGGAATCGAACCTGCAACCCTCAAGTTGCTGGCACGGACGCTCTACCAACCGAGCTATGCTTGATGGACAGCTTAAGTATGTTCAACAGTACGGGGTCTCTGTTGTGGTATTTTCAATAGGAGACAGGTCTGGACTATAGGCAGGCTAGGACCTGCACTCTTTAAATATGAAGCCACGGTGTTGTAACACGTGGCTTGGCATTGTTTTGCTGAAATAAGCAGAGGCGTCCATGATTATGTTGCTTGGATGACAACATATGTTGCTCCAAAACCTGTATGTACCTTTCAGCATTAATGATGCCTTCACGGATGTGTAAGTTACCCATGCCTTAGGCATTAATGGATCCCATACCATCACAGATTCTGGCTTTTGAACTTTGCGTCGATAACAGTCAGGATGGTTTGCTTCCCCTTTGGTCTGAATGACACGATGTCCAGTTTCCAAAAACAATTTGAAATGTGGACTCGTCAGACTAAAAAGCACTTTTACACTTTGCATCAGTTCATCTTAGATGAGCTCTGGCCCAGCAAAGCTGGCAGCGTTTCTGGGTGTTGTTGATAAATGGCTTTTGCTTTGCATAATAGATGTTTAACTTGGACTTACAGATGTAGCGACAAAATGTAGTTACTAGCAGTAGTTTTCTGAAGTATTCCTGAGCCCATGTGGTGATATCCTGTACACAATGATGCTGCATTTGGATGCAATACCGCCTGAGGGATCGACGGTCACAGGCATTCAATGTTGGTTTTCAGCCTTGCTGCTTACGTGCAGGGATTTCTCCTTTTGGTGATATTACAGACTGTAGATGGTGAAATCCTCAAATTCCTTGCAATGGCTGGTTGAAAAATATTGTTTTTAAACGATTTGCTCACGCATTTGTGCACAAAGCGGTGTCCCTCGCCCTATCCTTGTTTGTGAATGACTGAGTATTTAATGAAAGCTGCTTATATTCCCAATCATGGCACCCACCTGTTCCCAATTAGCCCATTCACCTGTGGGATGCTCCAAATAAGTGTATGATGAGCAGTTCTCAACCTTGTTTGCCACTTAGGCCAGCTTTTTTGAAACATGTTGCAGGTATCAAATTCCATCCATCCATCCATCATCTTCCGCTTATCCGAGGTCGGGCCGCGGGGGCAGCAGCCTAAGCAGGGAAGCCCAGACTTCCCTATCTCCAGCCACTTCGTCTAGCTCTTCCCGGGGGATCCCGAGGCGTTCCCAGGCCAGCCGGGAGACATAGTCTTCCCAACGTGTCCTGGGTCTTCCCCGTGGCCTCCTACCAGCTGGACGTGCCCTAAACACATCCCTAGGGAGGCGTTCGGGTGGCATCCTGACCAGATGCCCAAACCACCTTATCTGGCTCCTCTCGATGTGGAGGAGCAGCGGCTTTACGTTGAGCTCCCCCCGGATGGCAGAAATTCTCACCCTATCTCTAAAGGGAGAGCCCCGCCACCCGGCGGAGGAAACTCATTTCGGCCGCTTGTACCCGTGATCTTATCCTTTCGGTCATGACCCAAAGCTCATGACCATAGGTGAGGAAGGGAACGTAGATCGACCGGTAAATTGAGAGCTTTGCCTTCCGGCTCAGCTCCTTCTTCACCACAACGGATCGATACAATGTCCGCATTACTGAAGACGCCGCACCGATCCGCCTGTCGATCTCACGATCCACTCTTCCCCCACTCGTGAACAAGACTCCTAGGTACTTGAACTCCTCCACTTGGGGCAGGGTCTCCTCCCCAATCCGGGGATGGCACTCCACCCTTTTCCGGGCGAGAACCATGGACTCGGACTTGGAGGTGCTGATTCTCATTCCGGTCGCTTCACACTCGGCTGCGAACCGATCCAGCGAGAGCTGAAGATCCCGGCCAGATGAAGCCATCAGGACTACATCATCTGCAAAAAGCAGAGACCTAATCCCGTGGCCACCAAACCGGATCTCCTCAACGGCTTGGCTGCGCCTAGAAATTCTGTCCATAAAAGTTATGAACAGAATCGGTGACAAAGGACAGCCTTGGCGGAGTCCAACCCTCACTGGAAACCTGTCCGACTTACTGCCAGCAATGCGGACCAAGCTCTGACACTGATCGTACAGGGAGCGGACTGCCACAATAAGACAGTCCGGTACCCCATACTCTCTGAGCACTCCCCACAGGACTTCCCGAGGGACACGGTCGAATGCCTTCTCCAAGTCCACAAAGCACATGTAGACTGGTTGGGCAAACTCCCATGCACCCTCAAAAACCCTGCCGAGAGTGTAGAGCTGGTCCACAGTTCCACGACCAGGACGAAAACCAATCAGTGATCAGTGTTCACAATCAACCGTTGTTTGGGCACATAATTCCACAAAATTATGTCAGGGCAAATAGACTAGTTTGTTTCACACACTCATTGGCTGTATGATAAATAGTGCTGGGTTCCGAAATCCTATTCTGTAATTGCTGTGATGTTAACGTAAACAATGATAACCACACTGAAAAAAAGTACCTATCCGTGTTAAAATGAATGAAAACTCAGAAACCTGCAGCAAACACTTCTTGTAAGTAATGTATTATTGGGGTGGCAAGGCTCGGCTCCAGGTTCGATCCCCACTTCCGCCATTGCAGTCACTACCAATGTGTCCTTGGGCAAGGGACTTAACCAACCTGCTCCCAGTGCCACCCCCACGGGTTTGAATGTAGCTTCAAGATGTAGACAATGGGTTTTACTATGTAAAGCGCTTTGAGTCTGTAGAGAAAAGCAGTACATACTGTAACGACCTGCTGATGTTGATTTTGTGTTCTTGAGTGAGTGATATTCAGAATTCCTATTGTTGAATAAACATAGCACGCCTGTAAGGTGATGGGCGAAGAAGGAGGAAGCGTTGTTGTTGCGGAAATGAAAAGGGAGGATAGACGTGCATGTGGAAGGAACAAGATAAGTTGAGCTGTGTTAGATAGGTTGCTGAATAAAAGTTGAAAAAAGAGCGTCAGACTTTGCGTGCACTTCTTCTGGACGCTACAATTGGTGTCAGAAGTAAAACTTGACGCATACTGCCGCTGCTTGTGTGCTCAACCTGCTACGTCATCGGGAAATACGTGCCACGATGTTTCCTGGTGACTTTGTCAATATTGAACAGGAAGGGAAGGACATTGAGTGGGGGACTTAAGGTGCAGACGTCTGTGTGAATCCCGGATGTGAGGAGCTCGCCGCAAAGAGAGAGAGAGCGGGAGAAAGGAGAGAGGCAGCGTCGACAGGAGTAGTGCACGATGCTTGGCATGGGGGAATTCCGCCCTCAATGAAGACTCCCAGGTTTGATGGCAAGGTGAACTGGGAGGCATTTCATGCCCAACTTGAACTGCTGGCACAGGCAGGAAATTGATCTACAGAAGAAATGTCCCTCCAGCTTGCAATGTGCCTCACTGGGGATGCCTTGTCGAGCCTGCTGCCACTGAGCCAACCAGAGAGAAGTGATTATGGAGCTCTTGTTGGGGCTTTGAAGAGGAGATTTGGACTGTGCTCAGCAGATAGCCTATTACGCTCAGAGCTCTGCAGTCATCAGCGGCGACCAGGAGAGTCACTAAGGGACCTGGCTAACGACGTCGAGGGACTGGTCCACCGCACCTATGCTCACATGCCTGCAGCCGGCGCGTGATCACTTTCTCCAGGCCCTTCTACTAGCTGACTTGCATGTTCAGACCTTCCTGGCCCACCCCTCTTCCCTCCAGACAGCCCTTGAGCTGGCTACAGAGAGAGACATGCTGTGCACCAGTGCTCAAAGGGTTGTGCTTGGTGATACACCTTGAGTAAAAGAACAAAAGGGACAGACCTGGTGCCGGGGGACCCAACGTGGATGGAGTCACTGACCCAGTTGTTTCGGGCAGCCACCCTACTTGACGATCGACGCTCAAGACAGCGTGTTAAGACATGTTGGTGCTGTGGGGAGGCTGGACACTTTGTCCGTGATTGCCCACATACCCTGGTCAATCAGGGAAACGGGGCGGGGGCTGTTTATATGGGACAATACTGGCCCCTGAGAAAATGTCCCAACGTCACCCCAAGGAGGACACTGTACAGGTTGTTCAAGAGAGGGGAGTACAGGCAGTGGGCGGAAAAGATCGCCAGCCAGAACATCTTTTGGTAATTGGAAAAACCTGGGTAGGGAAATGTTGGTACACTCCTATGACTGTGGAGGTGTGTGGGGGGGGGGGGGGGGGGGGGGGATACGTTGCATGGCAATTGTGGACACAAGGTCCTCTGCAACAATAGTAAAGCCAGGGGTGGTGCCAAGAGGGGTTGCCATTTTACCCACCTTAGTAAAGCTCCAGACAGTCACAGGAGAGAAGACTCTTACGGTCGGGGAAGTTGCGGTGAATCTAGGGGTGGGTAACACATCTGTTCAGCACCCGGTGTGGGTTGCTAATCTAGAAGACTGCATTCTTGGGGTGGATCTGCTTGGAGCACTGGACTGTGTCATCGACGTCAAGAGGGGTACCCCGACCTTCCCAGATAGTCATGTTATCCAGATGTGCAGACAGCCCCCTCATTCAAGCTGTTCTGTTAGCCACAGCGTCAAATTAACGGCCAAAAAGACAGTCAACCCGGTTGTTGAGCCTGACACTTTTCCACAGATGGTTATGCTGCAAACCCCCATTATGGATGCTGTACCACCCGAGAATAGGGAAATAATTGCGGTTGTGAGAGAGGTCTGGAGGAAAAACGGATGGATTGACCCAGAGTGAACAATAACAGCTGTGGTAGCTCTTGCTAGACTACAAGAACTGTTTTTCGCTCTCTCAAGATGATGTTGGCCGGACAGACCTCAGCCATCACAATTTTGACACAGGGGACACCCACCCAATCAGGATGAGACCTAGACAGCTTCCACTGGCCCGTCAGGCCGCAGCTGATAAGGTCCTACAGGACATGCAACGTGCTGGTTGTAATGGTCCCAAAGAAGGGGGTGAATGAGTGGCGCTTCTGTGTCAACTTCAGACCCTTAAACAAGGTGACGAAAAAAGACTCCTAACCCCTTCCTCGTATAGACGAGGCATTGGATGTAGTGGCCTAGTCCTCCTGGTTTTCATCCCTTGACCTGCGCAGTGGCTATTGGCAAGTTCCACTTACCCTCGACGCCAGACCCAAGACCACTTTCATTACCACGACAGGTCTGTGGCAGTTTAGGGTGCTTCCATTTGGTCTTTGCAACGCACCTGCCACATTCAAGAGACTTATGTACAAGGTACTCGCTGGCATTTCCCGCCAAGAGTGTGTTGTGTACTTTGATGACATCTTGGTTCAAGGTGGGTCCTTTGAAGCATCCATGGCAGGTCTCAAGCGTGTGCTGGAGCGGATGTGGGCAGCAGGTTTAAAACCACACCCCCAGAAGTGCTGATTTTTGAGACGGGAGGGCACGTTCCTGGGACACAGAGTTGGAGGAGGTGGGGTGGGCACCGTACCTGAGAAGGTGCGCGCTGTGGAGGAGTGGCCCACTCCAAGGTCGGTGCATGAGCTGAAGAGTTTCCTCGGCCTGACATCATATTACAGGCGGTTTGTAAAAGGGTTCTCCTGCATCGCTGCTAGCCTGTTCCAGTTGCTGCAAAAGGGCGAGTCGTATACTTGGACTGAAGAGTGTCAGACAGCATTCAGCTCACTGCAGAGAGCTCTTGTGGAGGCTCCCATCTTCTCCCCACCTAACCCCAGTCTCGCCTTTGTCTTGGAAACTGATGCCAGCAATGTTGGCTCCGGAGCAGTGCTGTCACAGGTGACACCTGAAGGTGAGAAGTTGATCGCATACCCTAGCAGGACATTTAACAAGGCCTGACGGCGCTATTGTGTGACCCAGCGGGAGCTACTTGCGGTAGTCACTGCTGTCCGCCACTTCAAATATTACCTGGGCGGACTTAATTTTACAGTCAGAACTGACCACGCCGCTTCACAGTGGCTTATGTCCTTCAAAGAGTCTGAAAGCCAGCTGGCACGCAGGATTGAAGATCTACAGGCATTTGACTTCACCGTGGCCCACAGGCCAGGAGCACAACATGGCAATGCTGATTCACTCTCTCGCCGCCCCTGCTACGTAACTAACTACCAATATTGTGAGAAAAAGGACACACTGGAGGGGCTCCGTCCAAATGTGTTGTGTGTGGTGGTGGATGCAAGGGGGCCTACCGATGGACTGCTGCAGCCACCCATCACGGTAGTGGAGTGGGAGCTTGGACAAGAGGAGGACAGTGACATCAGTCCCGTTCGCGCATGGGTGGCTGGACACCCGCGCTACAAAAGGTGGTCAATGTTTGAAACCTTGCGTCTGTCCGATGGTGTGCTACAAAGAGGCTGGAGAGAACCAGCCACAGGGGAGACCCACTGGGAAGTGGTGGTGCCAAAAACTTTGAGAGAGTTGCTCCTACAAGCAGTGCACGGAGTCCCGGGATCTGGGAACTTTGGTATCTCCAAGACCCTAAGCCGCCTCCGCCAAGCCTTTTATTGGTGTCAACACAGATGAGATGTGGTTGACTAGTGCGAGCATTGTGACAGCTGCGTGGCAAAGAAGGGTCCTGCAGGCAGATCACATGCACAGCTACAGCAATTCCGTGCGGGCTGTCCTATGGAGAGGGTGGGGATAGATGTCCTCGGGCCCTTTCCTTGCACAGAAAGAGGTAACCGATACATCCTCACAGTAATGGACTACTTTACAATGTGGCCGGACGCATACAGCCTGCCCGACCAAGAAGCTGAAACTATTGCAGACACATTGTTGGAGGGGATGTTCAGCAGGTTCGGTGCTCCAGAGATCATCCGCACCGATCAAGGCAGAAACTTTGAGTCAGGCTTTTTGCAACTCTGTGCGAGAAACTTGGCTCTCGGAAGACCCGGACAACACCCCTGTACCCACAGAGTGACGGGCTTGTGGAAAGTTTAACCGCACCTTGGGAACACAGTTGGCAATTGTCTCTGCTAAACATCAGCGGGTTTAGGATTGCCATGTTCCCTCGTGTTAATGGCATACAGGTCAGTAGTTCAAGACTCCACTTCTTGCTCCCCGGCCCTTTTAATGCTGGGCCGAGAGAGCCGTACGCCTGCCGAAATGATGATATGTAGACCTCCGGATGCGCTGGTTGGTCCACCGTGAGTGGAGTACGCTAAGAGACTACAGAACCGGCTGGATTTAGCTCACGAATTTGCCAGGAACCAGCTGCGGAATGCTGGCTGTAGACAAAAGAGGAATTACAACGTGCACAAAAAAGGCCAACATTTTACCGCTGAAGATTTTGTGTGGGTGTACAACCCCCAACGGAAAAAGGGAAGATGCCCGAAGCTGGACAGCAACTGGATGGGCCCTTGTAGAGTATTGGAAATACTCGGGGAAGTATTATACAGAGTTCAACTCCCACCCCGTGGCAGAAAAGTTGTCCTGCACCGTGACCGGCTAGCACCATACGGGGGCAGGGGCACTCCTGCAGGACTCGGAGTGGAATTACCGGGGAGAATGGGCTTTAGCCCAGGGACTAGAGAATCTTGTTCTTGCGTTCCGGGGACCTCATCCTGGCCTTCACAGAATGTAACATTTCCTGTGACTCCCTCCCTAGAAAGGGGAGGCTGAGGCGGCAACCAGCCCACTTGAGAGATTTTGTTGTCCCCCTCGGGGAGGAGGGACGTTAAAAGAGGGGGATAGAGTAACGACCTGCTGATGTTGATTTTGTGTTCTTGTGTGAGTCATATTCAGAATTCCTATTGTTGTGAACAAAGCACGCCTGTAAGGTGATTGGCGAAGAAGGAGGAAGCATTGTTGTTGCGGAAATGAGAAAGGAGGATGGACGTGCATGTGGAAGGAACAAGAGAAGTTGAGCTGTGTTAGATAAGTTGCTCAATAAAAGTTTAAAAAAGAGCGTCAGACTTTGCGTGCACTTCTTCTGGATGCTACATACATATAATTCGCTTCACTTCATTTAGCGTCCTGACAGAATCAAGTGAAGTCTGATACGCTTTTTAAACTTTATTACTGACCTTAACACACCATCAGCAGCCCAGGTAACACTGTTGGCAGCGCTAGACTAGCTAGTAGCCACAACTACACAATACTTCTTCATTATGCATCAATGACAGTTACAGCAAGCAATGTTGCTCCGGATTTATGAGCATTAAAATTACTTATTACAAGATGTCGAAAGGAGATTTTTTTTATTGAATCAGCATATCCGATATCACAACGTGTCAAGACACTTTCTTAAACCAATCACACACTTTTCTGGCCTCAGAATAAAATTACTACGCTATACATCCGGTTTAATTACGTTTAGAGTTTCTCCTTAATGTACAGGCTTCAAATTATCCGCCACACCTACAACAAATAAAGTAATATAATGTATTGTAGCGTCCAGAAGAAAACAAAAAGTCTGACGCTCTCTTTAGCTTTTATGGCCAATTGTATAATAACAACGGGCCGAGTTTTCAAGTACAGTGGTAGCTCAACTTAAGAGTGTCCCAACTTAGGAGTGTTTTAAGATAAGAGCTGTCTCTTGACTAGTTATTTTGTTACAATAATTGTTAAGTTACAAGCAAAAATTTGAGTTACAAACATCCCCGCCATTAGTTTGTGTAGCAAATGCCACAGTGCACCCCCGTAAGATACTACCCAAAAATCTGGTCTTACTCACAAGCATTAACTTATAGCTACACATAGAAATCATTAGTTTATCCAGGCATGTAAAGGAAGAATTTGAGTGTGAAGGACAGTGCTGAAAAGAATATGATATTATGAGAATTAAAGAAATTAAATCATCAAAAACACGTGTAGCCCACTTGGTGAAGCAGTTGGAGTTTATCACCGCTAGTGTGCGCCATACTGAAGCATAATAAGTCGATAACACCAGCCAAGAATGCTAAGATACTATTGAAATGGTGGACCATGAAAATATGGAGAAGCTGCTGATGGTTTGCTTGACGGAGAAGCAGCTGGAAGGGGATACCGTGGAAGGTAAATGCTTCAAAGTATATGCTGTACTTTATTATTACATCATTTCATAAACATACTGTAGTGGTTAGTTGTACATTCTATTGTAGTGTTTTATACAATATTTCTTATTTTAAAGTTTTTTGTGTTTTTTTTAAAGGCATTTCACATGTGTGTAAAATGGTGCTGTTTATGGGGGAGGGATAAGCAAGTCTACACAGCACTTCACTTTTTCCACATTTTCTTATGTTACAGCCTTATTCCAAAATGGAATAAATACATTTTTGTTCTCAGAATTCTACAGATAACACCCTATAATGACAATGTGAAAATGTTTTGTTTTACTTTATATTTTAATTTGCACAGTTGTTAAAAAAAAAAAAAAAAATCACAACAACTTAAGTTTTCACTGCCTTGGTTCAACACATTGTTGATGCACCTTTAGCAATAATTACAGCCCCAAGTATTTTTGAATACGATGCAACAAGCTTGGCACAGCTATCTTTGATCAGTTTTTCTCATTCCTCTTCGCAGCATCCCTCGAGCTCTATCAGATTGGATTGGAAGCATTGGTTTTCATCCAGGATGTCTCTGTACATTGCTGCATTCGTCTTTCCCTCTATCCTAGCCTCCCTTTTCCTGCCGCTAAAAACCTCCCTACAGCATAATGCTTCCACTACCATGCTTCATGGTGCCTGGTTTCCTCCAAACATGATGCCTGGTAGTCACGCCAAAGAGTTCAATCTTTGTCTCATCGGACCAGAACATGTTGTTTCTCATGGTCTGAGAGTCTTTCGGGTGCATTTTGGCATACTTTATGCAGCGAAATGGCATTATATCATACAGGCCTTATTGGTGAATTGCTGCAGAGATGGTTGTCCTTCTGGAAGGTTCTCCTCTCTCCACAGTGGAATGTTGTAGCTCTGACAGACTGATCATAGGGTTCTTGGTCACCTCCCTGACTAGACTTAAATGAATGCAGCAATGGACAAAGACATCCTATGAAAACCAACACTTCCCATCCAACCTGATGGAGCTTGCGAGGCGCTGCAAAGAAAAATAGTCAAAACTACCCAAAGATTGGTTTGCAAAGCTAGTGGCATCCTATTTAAAAAGACTTGAGGCTGTAATTGCTGCCAAAGGTGCATCAACAAAGTATTGAGCAAAGGCTGTAAATACTTAAGTAAATTAATTTTTTTCATTTTTTTATTTTTAATACATTTTCTATTAAAAACAAAAAAACAAACATTTTCACATTGTCGTTATGGGGTATTGTCTGTAGAATTTTAAGAAAAAATATAAATTTATTTTATTTTGGAATAGGGCAATAATATAACAAAATGTGGAAAAAAAGTGAAGTGCGTGAATGCTTCCCTGATGCACTATGTTGTACCTAATGAACTGTCCAGTGAGTGTATATTACCCTGACTAAACTATATTTAGTAAGTTTTATTGACATTACACTGTTGCATTCTTTGGTCATTACCAAGACACAGACTGCAGTCGTACGAGCAAAATAAGTTAAACCTCCAGTAGTCTGGATCTTATAACCTTAAAAGAAATCAGGTGGATTCCATCCACAATTCAATGGGTCATTTGTGATGAGTTTAGGAAATTCAAACTCTGACCCCGTTCAATCTGCTCATCATTGCTCACTCCTCTCTTGTATTCAGCAGCTGTGCTGATAGGCAACTTGCCAAAGCATTTTGATTCTCTACGGGTGCTCACAAAAGTACTCAAGGGTGTGGGAGACAGAACATTTTAAATTTCATATTCCTGGAACATTTCATCCTCCCCGAAGCAAACCAGATGAGATTGCAGCACCTCAGCAGGGGATACGTTTGATAGTTTACGGTGTGATCACTTTGACGCCTGCTCAGGATCTCAATGGGAAGGAATGGAATCTTAAAAGAGATTGGAAAGTCAGCGAGGTATTTCCACTCACAGGCCACAACATTAGGGACGTCTGCACAATCTTACGAGATCCAATCCACAAGTTGCTTGGAACCAAGTATGTGGTGTCCACCAGTGAAATCGCCAGCCACAATAATAACCATATAGTCCAATACCCCTCATGCCTTTCTGGTCTTTGATGATCTGATGACATGTGTACAATTTATATGTCTTGTCTTTTTGTCTAATAGTTATTGTGATGAAAATACTAATCATTTATTGATCTCGGAAATTTGAAATGTCAGTATCATATGGTACTCAAATGTGTAGTATCTCCAAAAATGAATATGAAGAATCCAAATTCCAGAAGAATAAGTGATTATTACATTTTAACAAAAGTGTGGATAAAATAAAGTTGCAACAAAACATAAGCTATTAACAGTAAATTATCAAGAAGAGTTGTGTTAGTTTTGAAAAAACACAAATTATGTAATAGGTTACCTCACACGTCAGCAGCCGAATTAAGAGCCTTTTTAACCAGTTTTGAAATGGTTACTTTATCATTTATATACCAAATAATGTATCATGATGATATAACTCCGCGACCCCGAATTAGGGACAAGCGTTAGAAAATGGATGGATGGCTGGAGGCTGCGTGATATAAATCTTAGGCCATAACTCCCATATCTATTATTAGTAGAGATGGGATAGCCCTCGCAAAAATGACTAATGATCTATTGCTAACGATGGATGCTGATGCGTCATCTATATTGCTGCTCCTCGATCTTAGCGCTGCTTTTGATACCGTCGATCATAATATTTTATTAGAGCGTATCAAAACACGAATTGGTATGTCTTGGTTTAACTCTTATCTTACTGACAGGGTGCAGTGCGTCTCCCATAACAGTGTGACCTCGGACTATGTTTAGGTAACGTGTGGAGTTCCCCAGGGTTCAGTCCTTGGCCCTGCACTCTTCAGCATCTACATGCTGCCGCAGGGTGACGTCATACGCAAATACAGTGTTAGCTTTCATTTTTATGCTGATGACACTCAACTCTACATGCCCCTAAAGCTGACCAACACGCCGGACTGTAGTCAGCTGGAGGCGTGTCTTAATGAAATTAAACAATGGATGTCCGCTAACTTTTAGCAACTTAACGCCAAAAAAACGGAAATGCTGATTATCGGTCCTGCTAGACACCGACCTCTATTTAATAATACAACTCTAACATTTGACAACCAAATAATTAAACAAGGTGACTCAGTAAAGAATCTGGGTATTATCTTCGACCCAACTCTCTCCTTTGAGTCACACATTAAAAGCGTTACTAAAACGGCCTTCTTTCATCTCCGTAATATCGCTAAAATTCGCTCCATTTTGTCCACTAACGACGCGGAGATCATTATCCATGCGTTTGTTACGTCTCGTCTCGACTACTGTAACGTATTTTTCTTCGGGTCTCCCCTTGTCTAGCATTAAACGATTACATTTGGTATAAAATGCGGCTGCTAGACTTTTGACAAGAACAAGAAAGTTTGATCATATTACGCCTATACTGGCTCACCTGCACTGGCTTCCTGTGCACTTAAGATTTGACTTTAAGGTTTTACTACTTACGTATAAAATACTACACGGTAGCCCACATTTGAGGTCCTCTCCAAGGTTCTCATAGTCATCATTGTCACTGGCATCCCACTGGGTGTGAATTCTCCTTGCCCACTGGGTGTGAGTTTTCCTTGCCCTTATGTGGGTTCTTCCGAGGATGTCGTAGTCGTAGTGGTTTGTACAGTCCTTTGAGACATTTGTGATTTAGGGCTATATAAATAAACATTGATTGATTGATTGATTGATAGTAAAGAATAATATCCACCCATATGTCCATTTGCTTCCGCTTATCAGAGGTCGGGTCGCGGGGGTAACAGCCTAAGCACTGAAGCCCAGAAATCCCTCTCCCCAGCCACTTCATCCAGCTCCTGCCGGGAGATCCCGAGGCGTTCCCAGGCCAGCCGGGAGACATAGTCTTCCCAACATGTCCTGGGTCTTCCCCGGGGCCTCCTACCGGTCGGACGTGCCCTAAACACCTTCCAAGGTAAGTGTTCGGGTGGCATGCTGACAAGAGGCCTGAACCACCTCATCTGGCTCCTCTCAATGTGGAATAGGAATACATTTAATATCTCAAGGGGGTTTGATTCCTATAAAACAGAGGTGGGAATTTCGTCGATCGCAAGCTACCAGTCGATCGCGGAGGGTGTGTCAGTCGATCGCAAGCCAGGCATTAAAAAAAAATAGACATAAAAATGAGCAATCATCAATCGTACCAAGACTTCACTTTCGTCAGTTGTTTGACATTCTCGGCACCCGAGGATCTGGTGAGATAACGCTGGCTGCTGCGAGCTCATAATTAAGAAAAAAATCACTGACAGGATGGAGAGAAACACTTTTTATTTCAACAGACTCTTGGGCCGTACCTGCTGTCAAAACTCTAAAGACCGACTGCACAGTTCCTGTCCTCACCATAAAAGCCCTGCTTCATCCTGCCTGTGCTAACAAAATAAGAGTCTCAGAAAGCTAGCGTGCACAAGCTAGCAAGCTACGGAGTTTGATGCCAACGTATTTCTTATAAAGTCGTTGCACCTTTCCTGCTTCCGTCGCCTAGACCGTAGTCAAGGAGCACAGGGGAGACACTTCTCCAGGGCTGATGGATTCTCGGGGCAACACCCTGGGTCTTCACAATTCCGGACTCCAGAGCAGAATGACGAGTCCAGCGATTAGTTGCAAATCGTGGCTTTTCAAAATCCCACACAAAAACACTAGCCACTCCCCCGACCTCAGCGACCGCTCCCTCTCCTCCCTCGCCCACTGACGTCACTCACCTGCTGCCACACATTAAAAGGGCCACACACACATATGCTACTCTCATAACAAAGTGTTTAAAAACGAGTATGTGTTATTGGACAGAAAGGAGGACTTTTTTTCTCCTCCATTTGAAAATGCGGACGTTATCAGCACCACTATCTGAACCAAACAATGCAAGTCATCAGAATCAGGTAGTACACCAACTTATATTCTTGTCTTTTCCTGAAAGAAAGGAATCTATAGGTGTTAAAGATGCTTGTATTATCATTAAACACCATTAACTTGTTAACAAAAATGTCTCTTTCATAAATAAATAAATATAAATATGAATGAGGTAAATCTCCTCGACTTGGTCAATTGAAAAGTAGCTCGCCTGCAGAAAAAGTGTGGCCACCCCTGCTATAAAACAAAGCTAAGATGTGAATGTTTTGTTCCGATAGCTTAGCATTTATTAATTAACATATATTGTATTGTTTTTTAGTATCTTTAATGCACAAAATGCATCAAAATGCTCCCTGCATAATGTTTTTTTTTTAGTGAAATGCTGGATAAGAATAACAATCGATTTGCAGTTCAGTTGAGGGCCATTTTTAAGTCACCTGATTAAATTGGAGTCACATCGACTAAAAAAAACCCAGAAATGACCACGGGTAGATGGAAACTTAGAGACATTTGGTTGCACTTTTCTGGTTCATTGTTTTGTAATAGATTTTTAAAGTAGAGTAGTTTAGGTTTACACAAACTAGGTAGGATAATCCACTTTTAAATTCATATATTTATGGTGGGGACATAATTCATTTGGTCCCATTCCTGGGGGGATCTCACGTGAGAGGAAGAGGGGGGTAAATCCCTTTGCAATATAGTCTCCTGAAAATGATGGTAGGTGCCACTCGACATAGCAACTGGCGCTATAGTCGAAGTTGGAATTGCTACAAAACGCATTTTAAAACATTCAACACTACTGCCGGCTACAGCTAATGGCACATGGGGCAGTATAGCTCGGTTGGTAGAGCGGCCGTGCCAGCAACTTGAGGGTTGCAGGTTTGATCCCCGCTTCCTCCATCCTAGTCACTGCCGTTGTGTCCTTTGGCAAGACACTTTACCCACCTGCTCCCAGTGCCACCCACACTGGTTTAAATGTAAAAAAAATGTATATTGGGTTTCACTATGTAAAGCGCTTTGAGTCACTAGAGAAAAAGCGCTATACGAAATATAATTCACTTAACTTTCCATAAATGATCCCCCCGCCCTCCAGCCCCTCCCAATTCATTACGTTTCATTTGTCAGGTAAACCGCGACAAATGGGGCAATATAAATCCCGTGCTTACTGTATATTGTGCTTATTATTATTTTTGTAATTCATATCTTCTATACAAAGAGTATTCTAGTATTGTAGGTTATATTTTTTTTCTCCAGTAAATTTGATTAGCATGGAGGTTATTTGTAGCCATCCATACATTTTCTACCGCTTGTCCCTTTCAGGGTCGCGGTGGGTGCTGGAACCTATCTCAGCTGCATTTGGGCAAAAGGCAGGGAACACCCTGGACAAGTCGCCACCACATCGCAAGGGTATTTGTAGCCAGTGAAATTCAAATGAAGACTCTTACTGTCGAAGCACAAAATATAAAAGGTACCACCCTACCACCGGATGAAATTATACTTAATAAATAGAATACTTCCCACAAATAGAGTATAAATGGATGAAAATGTGAATTAATTACACTAGATCCAAATAGTATGATCATAATCTATTTAGATAATATTACTTTTGAACAGTGGAGCTAAAATTATACACAGCAGAGTTTATATTAAAAACCCTAAAACCAAATTGGCGCGTTGTGTATATCGTAAATAAAAAACAAAATACAATGATTTGCAAATCCTTTTCAACCTATAGTCAATTGAATAGACTGCAAAGACAAGGTACTTAACATTTGACCTGGAGAACTTTATTTTTTGCAAATATTAGCTAATTTGGAATTTGATGCCTGCAACATGTTTCAAAACCTGGCACAAGTGGCAAAAAAGACTGAGAAAGTTGGGGAATGCTACATCTGTAAGTGCAAGTTAAAACTCTACTATGGTAAGCAAAAGCCATTTATCAAAAACACCCAGAAACGCCGCCAGCATAGCAGGGCCCGAGCTCATCCAAAATGGACTGATGCAAAGTGGAAAAGTGTTGGGTGGTCGGACGAGTCCACATTTCAAATTGCTTTTGGAAACTGTAGACATCGTGTTATCCAGATCCAAGAGGAAATGAACCATCCGCATTGTTATGGGCACGAAGTACAAAAGCCTGCATCTGTGATGGTGTGGGGGGGTATTAGTGCCTAAGGCATGGATATCCTACACATCTGTGAAGGCACCATTAATGCTGAAAGGTACATACAGGTTTTGGAACAACATATGTTGCCATCCAAGCAACATTATCATGGACGTCCCTGCTTATTTCAGCAAAAGACAATGCCATTCCACGTGTTACAACAGCGTGGCTTTATAGTAAAAGACTGCCGATACTAGACCAGACCAGTCTCACGTTGAAAATGTGTGGCGCAATATGATGCCTAAAATACCAAAACGGAGACCCCGGACATCAAGCAAGAATGGGAAAGAATTCCACCAGAAAAGCTTCAAATATTGGTCTCTTCAGTTCCCAAACATGTACCGAGTGGTAAAAATGCCCCTGTGACAACTATTTTGCAATGTGTTGCTGCCATAAAATTTTAAGTTAATGATTATTTGCATACAAAAATTAAGTTTCTCAGTTCGAACTAGGACTGGGTGATATTGCCAGTAATTAATATCTCAATATTTTTAGGTTATGTCACTGTGGAGAGACGGAGCCGACGGCGGGGCGCGGCACAATTCGGCCCGGCTCAAGATGGCGGCCAGAAGGCGGAGTATGCAGCGGAATCTGCCTATCTCCTCACAGCGTTTAAGAGTGGAGAAGGAGGAAGTAGCGAGGAAGAGAGTTGGAGTGTCCACAGGAGAGCAGCAGCGACAACAAAAGACTGAGAGAAGAATGAGCCCCAGGGGAAAACGTCACCTGCAGCCGAAAAGCCAGCCCAGACGAGCAGCGGAAGAGCAGGCGCTAGAAAGCGGCCCGATCGACTTTGACGCTGAAACATTATTTGAAAAAATAAAAGAGTCAAACCTGCTCGACGTGATGTCCTTCCTAAATGGTCCATGCAACCCACACGGTGATGGCTGGAGTCGTTCACAGTCACAATACACAATATATATCTCAATATTTTGCCTTGGGCTTGAATTAACACTTGATGCAAATAGATAGATGGATAGTACTTTATTGATTTCTTCAGGAGAGTTCCTTCTGGAAAATAACGTTAATAATATAATCACAGCAGTATGATGATTATATGTGTCTACATTAAAACATTCCTGTTCATACTGTATTAATATATGCTCATTTTAAACTTTCATGCAGAGAGGGAAATCACAACTAAGTCAATTTACCAAAACTGTATTTATTAAACAGTTAAGCAGTGGCACAAACATTCATGTCATTTAAAAAATTAAAGTGCAAGTTTGTCAGACATTTTAAAACAAGTTATGAGTGGACTTTTGTACATGATGTCACTAAGATGACATATCAAAAAAACATTAAATTAAAGTGCACTTTTTGTACAGAACGCCACTACAATAGTTTAAAACAAATAAAGTACACTTTTGTGCATGATGTCACAAAAGATATTTCAATAAATGTCAAATAAAAATGAGCTGCATAATAGGAAATCAAATAGTGTATGTCCTTCGCTATGCGGTAGGTTCCTGCGGACATCATCTACCTCTGTTGTTGACTATTTTTTTCATACTGTGTTGATGTGGAAATGGTGGCTTGGGCATTTTGTTGGTGTGGCACCGAATGGAGATGTTGACATGCGGAGTTTCAAGAACTCTTCATTCTCTAGCGGGTGCCTTTTCAAATGATGCTACAAATTAGCAGTAATGCTACTTTTTGTAACAACGCTTTTACCGCACACTTGACATATTACAGTTGTCTGTTCAACATCTTGCCGCTCGAAGCCAAACCACCGCCAGACGATGGACCCCCTGCTGTTTTTCTTGGGAATTAATTATTCCTTCATTTGTTACCAGATTCTCACCTTCTTTCTCTCTAATTACCACTCGCACCGCACTGCTAGCATCACAGCTAATGTTACCATATTGTTACCTCTCCGCTCCGCGAGTGTATGACGTAGTATGTGACGTATGTAAGAAGGTGGGCTTGTTTTATCACTTTGTGAGGATAGACGATAAATAGTGAGAAACGCCTGAAGTATAATACCCGCAGCTAAAAGCAACTGCGTGAGAACGTATACTCGAATATCACGATATAGTCATTTTCTATATTGCACAGAGACAAACCTGCGATATATCGAGTATATTCGATTTATCGCCCAGCTCTGGTTTGAACATTAAATTTCTTGTCTTTGCAGTCTATTCAATTTAATATAAGTTGAAAAGGATTTGCAAATCATTGTATTCTGTTTTCATTCACAAACTACAAAACATGCCAACTTCATTGGTTTTGGGTTTTTGTAGAACACCGAGATCAAATCAGCATTTTGTGAATAGTAAATGGAAGAATTTTTCTTGGAGTTTACGTCTCCCTGTCAGTCTTAGACTCATTTGTTCTCAGACTGTAAATTTGGGTCTCATACCAAACCTGATCCAACTTTATTCTTTAGTTTGCCAATCATGACTTTCATTAGTGATAAAGTCCCAATTCTTACCATATGTTTGGTAGCTCAGGGTGGCAGCTGCCACAGAAGATATATGACCCCAAGATATATGACCCCATACATTTCTGGCACACACACACACACACACACACACACACACACACACGTAAAACATGGATTGTGTCGCTATTATGTATAAATGTGGGAAAAAGATGTCCTGTATGTCTGTTTAATAAAGTATGTCTGATTCTGATTCTGATTTAGTTCAAGTCAAAAATTAAAAAATGATTGAAAGTTTCAAAACATTTTTTAATTAAAGCACGCTGTGAAGTGGTGCATCCCAGAATGCTTTGTTGTCTGTCTGGAGGCAAACAGTACAAGGGAGAAATAAAAGACAAGATAGTTATTTGAGAAGGCTGCGCATAAATAAACGTCCTGTGGTGACTGCCGTGAAAGATTTGACCTATGAACCCTTTAGCTGCCGTATGCCTCCCAGTCTGCCTTGTCTGTTTGCCCTCTCCGCTATCAGATTGACCATTTCCCTGCCTGCCTGTCTTTCATCTAGACACGTACGAGGGAACGAGCTGGCACGCTGAGGGATTCCATGAGGTTCTCAGCAGCGCATCTGTTTTGATCAAAGAATCATTCACTTCATGTTTTCATGAAATAAAATAAAAAGCCTTGCGTGCAAACAAAGAAAAATGGAAGAAAATTCATGTCTCATGGTAGGGTGTAGTGTTGTAACGATACCAATATTTTGTTACTTTTCGGTACTTTTCTAAATAAAGGGTACCGCAGAAAATTTCATTGTTGGCTTTATTTGAAAAAAAATCTTAGGTTAGATTAAACATATGGTTATTATTTCGTATCTGCTTTATTTTTATGTATTTACCATTTTATTTACCATTTATCTGCTTACTTTCTCTTTTAACATGTTCTATCTACACTTCAGTTAAAATGTAATAATCACTTATTCTTCTGTTGTTTGATACTTTTCATTAGTTTTGGATGATACCACAAAGTAGTTACAGGATCATACATTGGTTGTATTCAAATTCCTCGTGGGTCCAGGGACATATTTCCTGAGTTTATAAACACAATATACATTTAAAAAAAAAAAAAGGAAAGAAGAAGAAATATCGACGTAATCATAGTAGTATCGACTAGATACGTGCCTGTACTTGATATCATTACATTGGATGTTACGCGTTGATTCACCCATGGTGTTTGTTTACATTTTGATACCAGTGAGCTACGGTGTGTAGTGATCAATCAATCAATCAATGTTTACTTATATAGCCCTAAATCACTAGTGTCTCAAAGGGCTGCACAAACCACCACGAGTGAAACATGTTTAGCTATTCCTTGTCCTACAGGGATGATACTTGTAAAAAACTTACTTTATTTGTCATCATGGAGGCGAGGATTAGTGATTTAGAAGTAGCTAAAACACTGCCGACAGCGAATGGACGTTAGCCGCTAGTTAGCTAGTCATGTCTTAAAGCACTTCTTCCTGATAGGGTGTTTTAGTGTTATAACTTAACCTTTATCTTTAATTTTTAAGCCACAATGCGTCCATACTCACAAGGGATGTGTACTATGGCTATGAGTTGTTTTTTTCCCTTGGCCTCAGTCTAGACCCCCTCTCCAGGGTCCAGTCTTAGCTTCTGCTGTTGGCAGAAGCTCTGTGCTCATGTGTCATCCTTTTGTGTTCCCCTCTTGTTTTCATGTGTTATTATACTTTTTTGCCTTTTGGTCCGGGACCCTTTGGGACTGTGTGACAAGGGGTGGGACTTTCGGGACTTCTGGATCTGCCTCCCGGGAGCCTTTTGGCCATGGAGACCAGCTGCTGGGTGTCTGCCACACCGGAGTCGGTTTGGAGGGACTGGAGGAGATGCGGATGAGGGGACAGGGCTGCGGAGCTAGCACTGAGCGCTGGGACGGAGAGGCTTCGCGCTGTCTTGGCTGGGTGAGCAGGTGTCGGACACCTCAGTAGCCTTGGACGTATCCTCGCTCATCCATTCGGACTGGACACTGGCCGAGAGTTGGTTGGCTGTCCTGGTTGCTTTGTTGGGTCTGCTTCTGTCTCTGGCCATGCTTCCTCCTCCCCAGCGGACGATGGCGTGGAACACCGCAGAGGCCACCACAGTGTATATGTTTCTTTAACTTTTTCTTCATAGCTGTATGTAGAAGTGTCTGGTTGTATCTGCTGCTTTAATGTCTTTAATGTCCTCTGTGTTCTTTGATGTTTGATGTTTTCCTCTTACACACATGTAAGAGGGATGTGTACTCTGGCTATGAGTTGTTTTTTTTCCCTTGGCCTCAGTCTACACCCCCTCTCCAGGGCCCAGGCTAAAACCGATTTTTAAAATTTTATTTTAATCTTCAATTTTTTTCTCCCATTCCCCCCCACTTGTTTACCTGTATCTGACTTTTTTTGTAAGGGGCGCTGGAAGCCGGCAGACCCGTCAGCGATCCTGTTCTGTCTCCCTGTAATGTTTGTCTGATCTTGAATGGGATTGTGCTGAAAATTTAAATTTTCCTGAAGGAACTCTCCTGACTGAATAAATAAAGTACTATCTAATCTAAACCGATTTTTTTTATTTTATTTTAATCTTCTCTTTTTTTCTCCCATTCCCCCCCATTAGTTTACCTGTATCTCACCTTTTTTGTAAGTAGCGCTGAAAGCCGGCAGACCCGTCAGCGATCCTGTTCTGTCTCCCTGTAACGTTTGTCTGATCTTGAATGGGATTGTGCTGAAAATGTTAATTTTCCTAAAGGAACTCTCCTGAAGGAATAAATAAAGTACTATCCAATCTGATCTAATCTAATAATTTTTCTGTCTACACACTGCGTCTGCTTGTGAGTACTCTGTGATTGTGCACTGCCGAACATGCTCCCCTGCTCGCAAACCAGCAATGACACGACGTCACTTCGACGCGGGCGCTGGTGTGGGTGGGTGGAGTAACGGTACGTTTCAGAGACGTTAATGATTCATTAGTATCGCCGTACTATACTGATACAGGTATACCGTACAACCCTAGTAGGGTGCTTAAAGTCTTCAGTGCGTCTTAATGGTTTTCCTTCCTACACATAATTGAATTACTTCTATGTGTGCCCGCATGCATTGTTTGAGTGGGAACCTGCACATGCACACGTTTGTGGTCTTTTTGCGCGTGCGTGTGTGTGTGTGTGTGTGTGTGTGTGTGTGTGTGTATGTATGTGTGTGTGTAGCGTACGCTGCAGCAGCTGTAAAATTCCTTTCAGAGCCTCACAGAAGGGAGGCTGATGTGAGCTGACAGGGAGCAAGAGTGAAGGGAGGTGGGAGAGGAAGATGAAGGTGAGAGCGGAGCAAAGGGAGACGGCAGTAAGTTTGACGACTGCAGGTTCAGCTGAGCTTCGCACAAAGCCGGGGATGGCCGTCTCAGAACAGTGATGCATTCACTGTCACGTTTTGACCTTATCAGACATACATGCACTGCGGATTTAGCCACTCAAGACTAATGTTTCATGTAAATATTTGCAGATGGTGAAAAAGTTTGGCTCCGGGCCACTCCTGGACCACTTCCCAGTTATTCAGTTGATCTAACCTACAGGGGTCATTTTTTTATAGATTTTTTTTTTTTGGGATGTAACCAGTGTCCTTTTTGTCTAAGGCTGTTTTTTACGTTTGTATTTTCATTATTTTGATTTGTAACATGTGTTTTTTTACTCTGTGAGCTACTGTATATCTACCTATCTCCTGTAAACTTATAAACCACACCCACCAAATTTTGGGACTA
This sequence comes from Nerophis ophidion, assembly GCF_033978795.1. Taxonomy (NCBI): domain Eukaryota; kingdom Metazoa; phylum Chordata; class Actinopteri; order Syngnathiformes; family Syngnathidae; genus Nerophis; species Nerophis ophidion. The sequence goes on along the minus strand of NC_084621.1, from coordinate 50,255,632 downwards.
ATATTTATTTTGTACATACTATATATTGGCCAAACACCTCTTTCAGCCATAAGTGGACACATTGAAATATGAAATATTTACGCAGGTGCTTGTGTTCATTCACAATTTTAACAAGATACAGGGCTTGTAACACACTATAAAGTAACCTTGTCTACAGAGCATGGTTCAAAGCGTTATGAAAAAGTAACAGCTTTGAGACCGTATATTACGGAATCATCTTTTATGCAAAACCCACCTTTTTGCCTTTTTTGTGTATTTGGGATCCCCATGTAGACGATACCTATGAAACAATTTTGCCTCGTTCCAGATGAGAGGTTTGTCGTTATTTGTGACATAGGTTAATTTGTTTTGTCACCAAATATTTCCACACATGGAATAAAAGACGGATATTAGAGACATTGCACTATCATGAATCGCTGGCACTTAAACTGCAATTTGCGATCTAATCCCCCACGCGCACGTCTTAGTCAAAAATATAACTTTTTTTTCGTAAAGGCCTACTGAAATTAGATTTTCTTATTCAAACGGGGATAGCAGGTCCATTCTATGTGTCATACTTGATCATTTTGCGATATTGCCATATTTTTGCCGAAATAATTTAGTAGAGAACATCCACGATAAAGTTCGCAACTTTCGGTGTTAAGACAAAAGCCCTGCCTCTACCGGAAGTCGCAGACGATGACGTCACAAGTGTGGGGGCTCCTCATATATTCATATTGTTTTTAATGGGGGCCTCCAACAAAAAATGCTATACGGACCGAGAAAACGACAATTTCCCCAATAATTTGAGCGAGGATGAAAGATTCGTGTTTGAGGATATTGATAGCGACGGACTAGGAAAAAAAAAAAAAAAGTAAAAAAAAAATAAAACGCACTTGCGTTGGGACGGATTCATATGTTTTTAGGCACATTTACTAGGATAATTCTGGGAAATCCCTTATCTTTCTATTGTGTTGTTAGTGTTTTAGTGAGTTTAATAGTACCTGATAGTCGGAGGTTTACGTCCATGGGTGTCTTGACGCGCAGTGTCTCAGGGGAGTCGACAGCAGTTATGCACGGGGCAACCTCAGCTTTTCTCCGGTAAGAACTGACTTTTTAACCACAATTTTCTCACCGAAACCTGCTGGTTGACATTCCGTCGTGTTTCATGTCCTCTTGACCGCGCTCTGATCCACAGTAAATTTTCCCCTTCAGGAATTTTAAACAAGGAATCACTGTATGTTTGTGTGGCTAAAGGCTAAAGCTTCCCAACTCCATCTTGCTACTTAGACTCCTCCAATATTAATTAAACAAATTGCAAAATATTCCGCAACACAGTTCTCCAAAATACTGTGTAATTATGCCGTTAAAGCAGACGACATTTAGCTGTGTGTGTGTGCGTAGCGCTCATACTTCCTAAAAACCTGTGACGTCTTGCGTACACGTCATCATTCGTTTTCAAGACGAAACTCCCGGGAAATTTAAAATTGCAATTGAGTAAACTAAAAAGGCCGTAATGGCATGTGTTGCAATGTTAATATTTCATCATTGATATATAAACTATCAGACTGCGTGGTGGGTAGTAGTGGGTTTCAGTAGGCCTTTAAACTTCTCTTGAAACACATTTGTTAGATTTTTTTTGACAAAACAGTTATCATAAATACAATACAATACAATCAAATGCACCCCCCCCCCCCAAAAAAAAATATAAATCCCATCCATCTTCTTCCGCTTATCCGAGGTCTGGTGGCGGGGGCAGCAGCCTAAGCAGGGAAGCCCAGACTTTCCACTCCCCAGCCAATTCTTCCAGCTCCTCCCGGGGGATCCCGAGGCATTACCAGGCCAGCCGGGAGACGTAGTCTTCCCAACATATCCAGGGTCTTCCCCGTGGTCTCCGACGGGTTGGACGTGCCCGAAACACCTCCCTAGGGAGGAATTCGGGTGGCATCCTGACCAGATGCCCGAACCATCTCATCTGGATCCTCTCAATGTGGAGGAGCAGCGGCTTTACTTTGAGTTCCTCCCCGATGACAGAGATTCTCACCCTATCTCTAAGGGAGAGCCCCGCCACCCGGCGGAGGAAACTCATTTTGGCTGCTTCTACCCCTGATCTTGTCCTTTCGGTCATGACCCAAAGCTCATGACCATAGTTGAGGATCGGAACTATGGTCCTTCTTCACCACAACGGATCGATACAGCGTCCGCATTACTGAAGATGCCGCACCGATAGATATATATATATATATATATATATATATATATGAAAATATATATATATATATATATAAATATATATATAAATAGAGTATTAAAAAAAGTTAAAAAAAAATGAAATTAAGTACAAGCAAATATTGTTTTAAAGCCACAGACAACTGCACTTCCGAATGTCCTCAACATGGTGCAGCATTAGAGAAAAGCAAACAAACAGCTCATCAATCAACCACAATTTAACCACGTCTCAAATCGAGGCCAAGCTGGAGATCAGTTTCCTTTACATATTTTAGGAAACCACCCCATTTTTTCCTAAACTTAACAGAACAACCAATGAATTTGAGTCAAATCTTTTCCAGTTAGAAAAAATAAAGAGCATCTTTTGCGGTTGGTAAACACATTTTAAGTCCACATTTAACAAGCTAATAGGATGATACGAACTTCACGACAAAGGACAGGTGTCCTTTTTTCAAAAGGAGAAAAAGTGAAGCTTGGTTGACCGTTGGCCGGTGGCGGCTGGATTCGGAGGATTCATTGTACATGTCCAACAGTCGGGGGACTAGTTTATGCCAACAATTTTTGCAAAATTTGGGTGGATAGCTGTCTGGTCCGGAGAATTTTTCATTTTGTAGCGATAACGCTGCACCATTTAATTCCGCAGCAGTATTTGGTCCCTCTAACTCAGGGGTCGGGAACCTTTTTGGCTGAGGGAGCCATACAAGCCAAATATTTTAGAAAGTATTTTCGTGAGAGCCATATGCTATTTTTTTTAAGACTGAATACAACTAAATGTATGCATTTTTAAGTAAGACCAACATTTTTAGAGTATAATAAGTCTCTTATTATTTTTAATAACATTTTTATTCTGAAGCTAACCAACAATAAATAAAATGCTTTGTACCAATAATGCGACTTCTTGAATAGGTGCGGTAAACACCGGATGGATGGATTAAAATGCACGAGAATTTTTTATATTTTGAACGTTATTTTTGACACTGTGATTACCAGCGGAATTATTCATTACTTACCGTGTTAAGCAATGTCAGCAAAGATGTATCTGAGAGCCAGGTGCAGTCATTAAAAGAGCCACATGTGGCTCTAGAGCCATAGGTTCCCTACGCCTGCTCTAACTCTACCGCAGCTGACTGGTCAACCGAGGGGTTGTCCAAATTGGTGAAAGAACTATCAAGCTCAGGAGTAAAACTATGAGAAGATGAGTAGAGGGATGAATTTTTTTTTGAATACATTATTGATCTCAAGATCATCTGTAACTATACTTGAATCGGAATTAATCTAATGGGATGCTGATATCTGGCGTAGTTAATGAGCAAATAGTTTACCAGCTGTATCGCCATGATCATAAAACGGAGAACCTGAACAGAACATTTGTTCAGTAGAACTGTCTGTCACAAGGACATCAAGTTCTGCGTGTAAAGAGAGCCTCACCTTATAAGTGTCTGGGTTTTGAGAGGTCGAGTCTAAGTTCTCTGACAGAGATACAGTATGCGTTTTTAAAGGATTAATCCATTGAAATTGGAGCATGGTCAGGGGTAGCACTTGCATCATATTTGCAACTAAATATAGATGAGAGTAATTTATTATCAACTACAAAGTAATAAATGCGGTTGGAAGTATTATGAACGTTAAAGAATATTGCCTTCTAGAGAGATTAAAAAAAAACGCCAGACATCTGAAACAGAGAATTTTTCCATAAAATACTGGATTAACTTAGTGCAGTTGTTCTCAAATTGGGGTACGCATACCCCTGGGGGTACTTGAAGGTATGCCAAGGGGTACGTGAGATTTTTTAAAAAATGTCTGTAAATAACAACAATTAAAAAATCCTTCATAAATATATTTATTGAATAATACTTCAACAAAATATGAATGTATGTTCATAGACTGTGAAAAGAAATGCAACAATGCAGAATTCAGTGTTGACAGCTAGATTTCTTTGTGGACATGTTCCATAAATATTAATGTTAAATATTTCTTTTTTTCTGAAGAAATGTTTAGAATAAGTTCATGAGTCCAGATGGATCTCTAATACAATCCCCAAAGAGGGCACTTTAAGTTGATGATTACTTCTATGTGTAGAAATCTTTATTTATAATTGTATCACGTGTTTATTTTTCAACAAGTTTTTAGTTATTTTTATATCTTTTTTCCAAATAGTTTAAGAAAGACCACTACAAATGAGCAATATTTTGGACTGTTATACAATTTAATAAATCAGAAACTGACGACATAGTGCTGTATTTTACTTCTTTATCTCTTTTTTTCAACCAAAAATGCTTTGCTCTGATTAGGGGGTACTTGAATTAAAAAAATTGTTCACAGGGGGTACATCACTGAAAAAAGGTTGAGAACCACTGACTTAGAGGACTTTGAAAGGTGGGCAAGTTTTGGCTGATGAGCGATCAAGCTAAGGATCGAGCCAAAAGTTAAAGCCTTCTCTTAGTACTGAATAGTACGTTGACAAATTAGAGATATTTACAAAAAGTTGTTTACCAAGGGTACTGGGGTGTTGGAGAATTGGACCGTGACAATAACATACTTCCCATTGGGCTCAGAAATACTCTTCAAGTGTACAAAATGAACTGATTTATGTAGCAAAATAGAAACTCCCCTCGATTTGCCCGAAAATGAAGAGTGGTAAGTCTGTCCTATCCATCCTCTCCTCAGCCTTCAGTCATCAGAAAATTTAAAAAGGAGTCTCCTGCAAGAAGATTACTTGGGTGCCCAGATGTATACCGTATACAAAAATGCAAGTCTGTGGTAAAACAAAAACAATTTCACTTAACAGATGCAAAGAGGAAAGAAAAAAACAGTAGCTGTCAACCCCCCCACCCCAAAGCTCTCAAAAAAGCATTCATCTAAACAGGGTGCCACAGCATCTCCTCCCCCTAAAAAACCATGGCACCTGTTTTACAATGACAAACTCAGTAGGCGCCAAAAATATGACATCTTGTTGGCAAATAACGTTCACTAAGGTATTTTTTTTGAGCAATATAAAAATAAAATATTTTCAATTACAGCCGCCTATCAAAAGCCATTACTTCAATCGAATGTGCAAAGAATAAGATTAAGTTAAAGTTAAAGTACCAATGATTGACACACACACACAAGGTGTGGTGAAATTTGTCCTTTGCATTTAACCCATCCCTTTGATCACCCCCTGGGAAGTTAGGGGAGCAGTGGGCAGCAGTGGTACCGCGCCCGGGAATTTAACCCCCAATTCCAACCCTTGATGCTGAGTGCCAAGCAGGAAGGCAATGGGTCCCATTTTTTTTGGAGTCGGCCGGGGTTTGAACTCACAACCTACCGATCTCAGGGCAGACACTCTAACCACTAGACCACTGAGTAGGTAAACAAAGATATACAAGCTATAAATTAGTCAATAAGATAATTCAAATAAATATTTTATAGTCATTTTGACCAAACACAGGAACTATACCATCTGAATAAAATAGAACATAATTGATAAGAAGGGCTAAATATCTCTTGCTTCTGGTATCCACAGTTCTCAAAAATGACAACGGACAGCTCGTGTGTTAACATGCGTCCTAGACTGAATCTAAGGCAACATCTATTTTAAGATTTATGTATTTAAATCTGCCCCCTCTGTCAGAACATTGGATCTGTGAGTTTGGCCGTTGGATGATTCGCAACATCGCCGGATAGAGAAGTCCAAACATCAAGTTGGGAGATGAACTCAGCTGTGAACTCAGTCGGACGGGAGCCCTGACGCTAAGGCGGCGAACCTCTAGCTCATTAACATTAGCATTAGCCGTGAGATCCAGTCTCGCGATGGCACCGCTATGGGATGTGAGAATGCTCTCCAATGACTCTAACAGCCGCTATCTCTCCTCCGACAACGGATTTAAGATTTTCGAGGATGTCGGCTTGCATTTCTTCCGTCTTTTGACTTATACTCATAAAAAGAGCCAAGTCGACGACCGGCTCCTCTATGCTATCTGGGTTGGCGGACGCACTAGGCTCGGAGGAGCTTGACTTGTTGGGTTTCCCTCAGCCAGACATGGCAGAATTTGCAGGGGGATTTTACAAAAAAGAAGCTCTACACCAGGGGCCCCCCCAAATCTTTTGACTCGAGGGCCACATTGGGTTAAAAGAATATGGTTGGGGGCTTGAGAAATATACATACATACATACATACAGTAGTGTCAGCGGCAGTGCAGGAGAGCTATATACTGACTTTTCAGTAAAAGGACCACAACTATCGAACTCCATACCTGACACTTTTGAAAAGTGTCACTTTCAAAAAACAAAAAACATTGTGGCTAGTTGAGCAAAAATCGTGTTCCCATGTTTAGTTTTTTACTAATTGTTTTTTTATCTAGTCTGCACATTGTCTGTGTTATTATTTATATTGGTGTTTATCTACTTTGCACTTTGTTTGTATTATTACTATTATCAGTATTATCGACTCATTTTTGCCTTATTCTTTTTACTTTTCTATTTTAATGATGTTGGATCTGTGTTGTTGTTGTTGTTGGGGACAAGTGTTGTAAATTAGCTTTGGCTACAAACACTATGATGCATACATTGGATAACTGTTTCAGATGTCTATGTTTCTGTGTTCGTCCCTATTTCAAATAAACTTTTATATATCACTGTTGGACTGGCGGCATCTGTGCAGGAGGATATGGCCTCGCTGGATGTAGGACTGGCGGCGGTGGCCATGCAAGGAGGTAACGGTTTGAGAGGGGAGCGTTTGACCCAAGACCGTAGCGGGAGCAGAAGCCAACGGTTTGGGAAGCAGAGATGGTAGGACTAGCGTGGGCAGGACTTTGACAAGTCAGGGTGTTGGTATTTGTGGGGGCTGGGCTTTGGTGAAGCAGTAATAGCGGGGGCCAGGCTTCAGCTGGCTCCCTCGGGCCTTGACCGCGCTGGATAACCGTGTTTGCATTTAGATAACCGTACTCAAGTAAAGGTGGTGAGGTAGGAGGAGACGTCCGCACCTGAGTCTGCCATCATGGAGGTTTGTTTGGAAAAGCCACTGGGGTTGTTTTTCATCTAGAAAGGCACTCGGCCAACAAGTGTGTATGTCATAGTCTCTGAGTCTTTTGGAGAGTAAAGCTTTGCCTCTGCCTCTATGCCCTGAAAAATTCTCCTCTCGCAATACCTCATTTCCTGAAGTCTGCCGCGGGATCACTCTCTGGTCAGAACATTCTGTGACGCTGGAGTCGTATTGCAGCAGTGGTTGTCATGATCCCAATGTGCAGGAGGCGGCAGGAAACAGCACACAGTTAAAAAGGTATTTAAGACAAAACAGAAGATGAGCGGCAGCCAGCAGCAAGAGCTGAACTTAATTAGTCTTGACTGCAAACAGGGAACAGGTGTGTTGGCAAAAAAAAGTCAAGGTGGTGCATAACTACAATGACAGGAAGTGTAGCCAAAATAAAAGCACAAAACAGGAAAACAGACCTGATCTGGTGTGAACAGATCATGACATTCTGGAGTATATCGGTGTCCGCATGTTACATGTTGCTATTTTCAGAGTGGAAAGACAGTAACAATAAAGTTGATGAGGATGAAGAAAATGAGAGATGAATGGAAGCATATCATTTTCCATTTGTAAACTGTTCAATAAAAACATTCATTGAGACGGTAAAAGAAGGTCTTTAGCACATCTGTTGCATCAAATTGTGAATTACATATAAATACCAAAAGCAGACTGTTGCGTGTACAGCTCACCAGCAGTGAATATTGCAATGGTAGTATTGCACTATAAGAAGAAATTTTTTATATTTGAGGTTATTGAAAGGTTTAAATGGGTCAGTTAGATATTAGATCCTATAGTTGTGGAGACAACTGCGGCCCAGGTGGGACAAAATGTGATTTTTTTTCTCATGGGGCCCAGAATTCCTGGTGGTGTCCCTGGACACAAGTAATGAAGGGGTACCAGAAATATTTAAAGAGAAATGCTGTTATCTTGTTGCAAATACATTAAAGCTCAAAATAAGCATATAGCATGTAATCAAGTTCACTTCTGGTTGCCAATTACTGTTTGAGGAGAAGAGTAACACGCTCAGTTTTAAGTTACTTACATAGTGTCATTTTAAAAGTCACGGCTGAAGAACTGTTTACTTAATGGATATGGTAGACCAACTTCAAATTTAGTTTTTCATGGATGATAATCTCTTGATTAGGGGAGTTATGGCATGAATGGTTGGTCACATCATTAGAGGTCTTGTTTGACCCAGATTAATCATGTGAGCACTGATTGTTCACACCAAAACATGTGTGATAATTGAATGAACTGAATTATTGTGCACATACATGTAGTGACTGGGTTTTGCATGCAAAATTGTATACACCAATGTATGATAACTATATATATATATATATATATATATATATATATATATATATATATATATATATATATATATATATATATATATATATATATATAAATGTATAAATATATACATACATACACTCATATATACTGTATATATACATTCATATGCACACATATATTAATAAATACATACATACATATATACTGTATATATATTCATATATACACACACATTATAGATATGTATGTATACCGTATTTCCTTGAATACATATAAATACACAAATACATACATACATACATACACATACACACGCATATACACACACACACACACACACACACACACATACAGGATTTAGGGCTATATAAATAATCATTGATTAATTGATATATATATATGTATGATAAATATCATATATACACAGCTCCAGATCCTTTTTTAACTATTTACTTTATTATTTATTTCTTTGTTATTTGTCTTTTTTCATATATATTTTTGTTGATCTTTCAGGTGTCTTCCAACCACTAAGGAACAAATAGGACACAACAAATGCCCCCTGTGGTTTGTAAAGGTGATGGTTTGTGAGCCTAAGATATATTTACGAAAAAATGAGCGGCTAAGGAGTTGTGTTAATTATTGGTAGTCAGCTTTTTGTGATCAGTGGGGCAGAAAGAGCATCTTTGGAGGGGTGTAACTTAAAACCAAAGTGGCCAGTCTTATGACACTCTGCAGGAGTAAGAGCCTGCTAAAGTTCATCACCTCTGTATTGTGTAAGCACTCTGGTTATAATACCCCTTTTATCATTGCCTCAATAGAGTAACTGTTTTCCTCAGAGATGGTGAATTTTAATTAGACAAAGTGGTTAAGAATGTGGCCTGTGACAGCAGGGTTTGGTTCCAAAAGTATGAAGGGCTCAAAGGTGCCCATGAGCAAGGTACTCAGTTCCTTCAAGTGCGCTGCATGGCTGTTGTACAGCTGCCCGCTTCTCACTTTGTAGATCGATGTGTTCACTATTTTAATAGTCATCCAATTAAATTTTAATCCAAATCTTAATTTAAAGACCATATATCTCAAATCAATTTCCAACTTCAGAGAGATGTGTAAGGAATTTAAGGCATTATGCTACGGGTGGCAAAGTCAAGGCGTGGGTGCCAGATCTTGCCTGGCACTTCAAGTTGTTGGTCTGCGACAGTCTGGAAATAATGTTCATCAATAAAACACATCATCTTTATTGGTAATTAGCGGTAGAAAATGGATGGATGTAAGGTGATTTCCTACTTTCTAACCCAGTGATTTTGTGATACACATGCTCCATCTAGTGGTATGCCAAATAATCTGTGACGTCTGGTTGGCATAGCGATGCCGGGTTTTTTCTTCCAGGTCGGCAAGAACACAGCAAAAAGTAAATGGTTTGTACTTGTTGGCGCTTTTCTACCATCAAGGTACTCAAAGCGCGTTGACACTACTTCCACATTTACCCATTCACACACACACATTCACACACTGATGGAGGGAGCTGCCATGCAAGGCGCTAACCAGCACCCATCAGGAGCAAGGGTGAAGTGTCTTGCTCAGGACACAACGGATGTGACGAGGTTGGTACTAGGTGGGGATTGAACCAGGGACCCTCGGGTTGCGCACGGCCACTCTTTCACTGCGCCACACCGTCCCAAGAAATAAAGATTTATTAACCTCAAAAACAGGCTAGAACAAAAACACTGGTGCAAATAGAAAAAAGGCAAACAAATGGCGCTAGCATGGAGGCTAGGAATAACAAACGGAAATACAAATACTAGGCACGAAGGCACGAAAAGGGAAAACAAAACATTTAGCATGAGAGCTAAGAATAAGCACTAAACGTAGCATGAAAGCTAGCGAGTAATAATGAATAATAGCAGTCGTCACCTGTTGCATATAAGCAAATTAGGAATCCAGAATGAAGAACGAAAAGGGGCGAGCTTAAATAAGGGAGGTGATTACAAGAAACAGGTGTGCTAATGAGGTGAACTAATGAGCAATCATGGTGACAGACTAAACAGGAAATAAGAACGTCAAACAACAGAGTGATACCAAAAAGGAACAATAAACAAGAATATGTAAAGATCCGAACAGCGGATCGCAACAGAATCACTTGTTAAAGTACAGTGTTTAATTGTTCTATATTCAACAGTGTTACTGATCAAACTGTGTGTAATGTTACAGTGGCCAAAAATATTACATGTATTTGTTAAATAAAACATCTGCCTTGTTTTTAATGACTACTTAGGCCTGCTATGCAACTGTATTTTAATGTCGGTCATAATGGTGGTACTTGGAGGGCCAGTGTTTTCTGAGGTGGTACTTAGTGAAACACATTAAGAACCACTGTTCTAACCTTTACAACTATGTAATCATGCAACAATTTATATAAACCATGTTTTTGTTATGAAAAATTAACCATCCATTTTCTACTGCTTATCCCTAAATACGGAAATTTGGAGTATTGTGATATGATACTGATATTAATCGAATACGATATGAGCACACATCATCCATACTTTTATTATTTTGTGGTGTCCCGCCTTCCGCCCAATTGTAGCTGTGATAGGCACCAGCGCCCCCCGCGTCCCCAAAGGGAATAAGCGGTAGAAAATGGATGGATGGATGGATGGAATGCCAGAAAAGCTTTTCTTGAGAAAATTTGTCAAACAACATTGAGTATGAAAAACTTTAACCTATTTATTATTAACCATCTGGAGTGGACTTACGCTGTCTTAAAATTGAAATTAAGTTCTATGGCGACACCTAGTGGCAACAATAATTCAAGACATTTCGCCTATGAGAGTAAATTGAAGATGCAAACACGTTTGTTACTGAATACTTTCTAATACGCCGGTGACTTGTACACGTTTGTTACTGAATACTTTCTAATACGCCGGTGACTTTGTATCTGTGAGTAATATGAAACTATAAATATTTGTTGTTTAACGTGACAAATTTAATTTGGATTGCAATATTGTTCATTTTTTCAAACTTTTAAAACATATTTAGCTGTTGTGTAACTGTTACAAGCGGTATAAAATGGATGGATGGATGTGTAACTGCTAGCTCCAACTGTTGTAGTCTAAAGCTAACTATGCTTAGCTTTTGTAAATTACTGAACTAAATATAAGAAAATACCAACTGTGTGTGCTTATTAAAGGGCATTTAGATATTAACTGGCTTTGCACAAACTCAATAAACATAACTGCGATGTGGCTCACAATGAAAAGAGTTTGACACTCCTGAAAGCTTTTAATTAGTTTACTTCTCATATTCACTGCATATATCACCCACTGAAAGTAATATGCAGTATCTTTGACACATTCACTGGAAAACATTTTTCTGACTGCAGCCAAACATTTGCATGTGGCAGGATTTCGCCCAGCGGGAAAACTTGTCTGGCCAAGACTCTGACCCACACAACCAGCCACTGTCCATTGAGGGATGTTTTGCCTCTGCCACAGCAATGAGGTTCCAGTTATTATTCTCATGTAGTTGAAGGCCAGGTGCAAAAGTCAATTTTGCAAAATTCACACATTTTTAATAAAGCTACAATTTTAATGTAAATGCAATGGAAGTTGAAACTATTACTTTCAGATACAGTGGGTTTTGTTTTGTCTAGATCAGGAGTGTCCAACCCATTTTAATCGGGGGCCACTTGGAGAAAAAAAAATACTCCAAAGCGGGCTGGACTGGTAAAATCACGGCAGGATAACTTAAAAACAAAGACAACTTCAGATTGTTTTCTTTGTTTAAAAATGGAAGAAGCACATTCTGAAAATGTACAAATCGTAATGTTGTTGTTTTTTTTTACACTTACATGTTGCAGTTAATATTATTCTATCTTTATCTTTTATTTAAAATCAAATTACCGGACGTTATTTATGTAGTTCACTCATTTACCGCGACTGATGTACTAACATTGTGTGGTATAGTTTGTGCATATGTTGCATCATCTACAAATACACACAAAATTGCTATTGTGACATCTAGTGGACACATTTAGAACAGCTGTTTCTTTCCTTCAAAAATTTCAGGTACATTTTTAAACTTAGCGAACTCACCCCTGGATAAAACCTGTTTGCGGGCCTGATCCGGCTCTTGGGCCGTATGTTTGACACCCCTGGTCTAGATAATAGTTCAGAAAAGGCAGGACATATTTTACTTATGTGGTGCATGTTAACAACATGATAAAACGCTACATGGACCATAGAATGTCATGAATGTGAAGAGTAAATGAGTGTTTCCATAGTGATGGGTGGTATACACGCAAATACCTTATATCTAAATTTGCACTCGTTATCAGTTGTGCACAAATTTCTTAATAAATCAACCATAACATGCCCCCTAATAGTACATCCGATATTCTAGTTTGCACATACTATTTAGCACTTGTAACTTGGATTTTAGTAGATTAAGCCCATACTGTAGGTTTTATATTAAAATGTTCTGTACTCAAAAACGTATACACACACATTCGTTTTTTTTTTATTTGGGTAAAGCCTATGTCATTATAAAACATGACTTGTGTTTCTAAAAACCTCCCTAAAGTTAGGTTCTTTTACCAGAGTGTATTAATCTGCAGACAGTAATACAAGTGGTTCAATTTATTTCCATGTCTGCATGCTTTCTGCTGCATCAGCATACGTTTTAGGCACATGGCAACATTAAAGTGTTTCACATACTGCACTTTAATTCTAAATTAGCGTTTCCCTCATTGGATAATAATAATGGCAAACTCAATCAGCCAAAAAGAGCAGCAACTGCCATACCTCCCAAGATAATCAAAGTATGAACAATCTCACGGACCACCCAAGTATTTATGCACAAAAACAGCATAGCACAGACAGCACTACTGTGTGTCGCACACTTTTCCACTTGGTCCTCAGAAATTAGAAATGTAAAGACTAGAGCAACACACAACGTAGACTCTCAATGCTTTTTCCTAACCTAAATGCCACAGATTCATCCTTTCAACAGGAAGACCATGTCTGTGTCTTTATTGCTCTTCATCTGTACCACATTTTTGCCGTGACTGAAGTGGGGACTTTTTGTGGCCTCGAAACCTTCTTACTTCCTACATGAAGTCTGTCAATGTGGGGACAAGCTGAGCAGCAGCTTAATAATTGGGATGTGAGGGTTTCTTGGTATTGTGAAGTTCTTGGTGTATAAAGCACGTTGTCAATTAATAGTATATGTTTGTACTGAGAAGAAACTACATGAAGGTCAATGAACCTGCAATTAACTGGAATTGCTTATTTCCTTTTTTACTTCTGATGTATCTTGGATTTGGGTGCACATTTCTTTTACCGTGTTTTCTAGGGACGTCTGTTTATGTTTAGAGCAGGGGTGTCAAACGTACGGCCCGAGCTGGTTTTATTCGGCCCTATTGTAAAGTATTAAAATGAGTTGTTTTTTGTTGTTGTTTTTTTTAACGAAAGAAACTGCTTGTGACGGGTCTCCAGCCTTCATCGTGTGGGTTGCTGTGACACTCGATACAAAACGCATCGTAGCAGGTTTGACTCTGATTTATTATTTAAATAATCATGTCGCGCCAATTTCTAGCACGCCGGCTTTTCCTGCTTGTCGCGGTGCACCTTTCAGTGGCTGGTGGCTGCGTCTTCCACAGGGTGGCATCTCGCTCTGGGTTGATCTCGTCGCTCTCGTGGTCAGTGTAGCTGATTGTTTCCACTCCTCCTTCTGCCACGATTGCTCTTCCCTCTCCCCTTTTATGCTGCAGCAGAAGATGCAGGGATTGAGCACAGGTGTGTTATGTACGCACCTGACTCTGATGGCTGTAGAGTCGCTCCAGCCGTGCCCCACCTCTCCGCTCTGCTGCATGCTCCGCCTCCTGTCCGCCATCTTGGGCAGGACCACCGTTTGCCCTGGCCCGCCGTGGGCTCGTCGGCTTCGCCTCTCCACACTGCTGTTCTGAATGTGTCCACTGGATGTCACAATAGCAACTCTGTTAGGCAAGCAAACGGTTTTACAAGAGGTACACAGTAAAGGGTTACTGTGGCTCCTCCTCTTCGACTTACATGCAACTTAAAACCTGCCGTTTTACGTCTTCTGCTTCAAGCACATCGCCATTTGGCACCCTCATTGCCCCAAAAGGTCTCTGTCAAACACAATAAAAGTGAACTTAACCCATCCGAACATTTTTTACCTCTGTTTCTTACCTTTTTTTGAGTTAGCACTGGATTGATAAATCGACATGACAAAGGAGGTATTTGATACCTCGAAGAGTTTACATGTTGTGTTTTTTGTTCAATCCCAGAAAGACTGTGACTTAAAGCTTGATCCTGGCTTTGTAGATACACTGAGACAAAGTCTAAGCTCATGGTGTTGTTGAAGCTGCACCAAACTTGAAGTGTTTTGTCCAGAGGATTATCTGTGATTTGTACGTTTTTCAGAATGTGCTGGTTCTATTTTTGGCTAATATAAAAGAAAACAACCTGCATTTTTCTTTATTTTTAAGTTATCATGCCATGAATTTACCATTCCGGACCACTTGGGAAAATATTTTGCTCCATGCAGCCCCTGAGCTAAAATGACTTTGACACCTCTGGTTTAGAGCCTATCATAAGTACAAATAAGATCAATTGTTATACATTTCAAGACTTAAAAATTAATAATTAACAATATTTTCTGACATTAGACCAATTCCTGTGGCTCATTCAGAGCTTCAACACTTTTCTTCGGGATCATTGATCACATATAAGACACACATTGGGAAAAACAACAATAACAAACACACTTCATTACAGGTCACCACCTCTGTCAGCACGTGTCAGTGTCACAGTTAGATAGGATGCTCTCTGTTGCAGGAGCAAAGCTTTATTTTGATTATGAAGTTCAAAGGTTCTGGAGTGCAAGTTGAGATAAGTCGTCATCATTGCTTGAGTGGTTTTGTCAGTGAACCGAAAAATATTAGTCTGGAAGCATCAAACGCAAAAAAATATCTGCAGAAAGAAAGAGAAAGAACAAAAGTTGGCGAGCAGTATGCTACAGCAATGTGGAATACACGCACAGGAGTCCATTTTGAACATGTTGCTTAAACAATCCTACCGCCACTTATTCATGATAACAGCAAACCAAAAATTTCAAATTGAACAAAACAACCCGAATAAACCCACAAAGGCACAGCTTAAAGGCCTACTGAAACCCACTACTACCGACCACACAGTCTGATAGTTTATATATCAATGATGAAATATTAACACTGCAACACATGCCAATACGGCCGGTGTAGTTTACTTATTTACAATTTTAAATTTCCCACAGAGTTTCTTGTTGAAAACGACAGGGAATGATGATGCAGGCGCGTGACGTCACGGACTGTAGAGGACATATTAGCGCAGCACCATTTGCGGCTAAAAGTCTTCTCTTTTCATCGCGCAATTAAACAGTATTCTGGACATCTGTGTTGCTGAATCTTCTGCAATTTGTTCAATTAATAATGGAGAAGTCAAAGTAGAAATATGGAGGTGGGAAGCTTTAGCCTTTAGCCACACAAACACACAGTGTTTCCTTGCTTAAAATTCCCGGAGGTGAAGCTTTACTATGGATCAGAATGGTCAAGCAAACATGGTTCCCGACCACTTGTCAACCGGCAGGTTTCGGTGAGAAAATTGTGGTAAAAAGTCGCTTTTTACCGGAGATCAGCTGAGCTTGCGCCATCCATGCAGCTGCCGTCGACTTCCCTCAGAAACTGGTGTCAAGACACCCGTGGACACACCCCTCCGACTATCAGGTACTATTTAATCTCATTAAAACACAAGCAACACAATAGAAAGATAAGGGATTTCCCAGAATTATCCTAGTAAATGTGTGTGAAAACATCTGAATCCGTCCCAATGCAATTGTCTTTCTTTTTTTTTTTACTTTTTTCTTTTTTCTAGTCCTTCGCTATCAATATCGTCATCCACAAATCTTTCATCCTACCTCAAATTAATGGGGAAATTGTTTTCTCGGTCCGAATTGCTCTTGCTGCTGGAGGCTCCCATTATAAACAATGTGAGGACGTGAGGAGCCCTCACACTTGTGACGTCATTGTCTGTGACTTCCGGTACTGGCAAGGCTTTTTTATTAGTAACCAAAAGTTGCAAACTTTATCGTCGATGTTCTCTACTAAATCCTTTCAGCAAAAATATGGCAATATCGCGAAATGATCAAGTATGACACATAGAATGGACCTGCTATCCCCGAAAATCTAATTTCAGTAGACCTTTAAAACAATGTTGCCTTGTTCAAAACAAACCAATTTGCCATTATTTGGGGCGTGCTTTATTTACTACTTCAATTGTGTTTAGGTTGAAGCTAGCGGGAGTCCGCTATTTTTGTTTTTCACAGTGATTTTTGAAAAAGATGTCCACGATGTGACCTGATGACCTGCAATGATCTGTTTTTGGTAGTACAGGTCATTACACCAGGAAGCAAAATGAAACAGGGGTTAGTGCATGTGCCTAATACCAGGGTCCTGGGTTCGGGCTCAGGATCTTTCTGTGTAGAGTTTGCATGTTCTTCCTGTGACTGCATGGGTTCCCTCCGGGTACTTCCTCCTACCTCCAAAAACATGCACCTGGGGATAGTGTGTGAATGTGAGTGTGAATGTTGTCTGTCTATCTGTGTTGGACCTGCTATGAGGTGGCGTCTTGTCCAGGGGGTACCCTGCCTTCCGCCCGAATGCAGCTGAGATAGGCTGTACATGTTGATGGTCTTCATATTTCTGTATGGCCATGTTTGAACCTTCCCTATTAATTATAAAATGTAATATTCAGCCTCCTGATCATTCTGTAATTGAGGACTTAACCAGAACATGATATAAAATAATTTACACATAGTCCCCAACTGATGTACTAGCATTTCTTTAGGTGCAAATATCACATAATAATATTACAGAACATCTCTGACAAATAGGGAAGGTTACCTTTCACATTTAAATCGGTACGGTAATAAAGGCACCTGGAAATCGATACTGGTACTCAACGGTACAAATTTTTGGTACTTTTGTATGTGTTCATGTGGTAAAAATGTTTTCATTTTTGTAATAATTAAATCTTAAAATGTTTAAATGTACAATTTATTTCTCGTTATTGACTGATCATTAAATATATCGAAACAATATCCAATTATTTGTACACTAGCATTTTTGCATGTTTTGCAAATTTCTTCAACATTAAAACACTTAACTACAAACAGCGCAGTGTTATTTTCTTAGTATTGCACAAAATATAAAACCTGGCTCCATGTCCTCTTTTCTTTTTTCATCTGGAAAATATGTGATGGGCGTCCATAGAAGCAAATAAGGCAATTAAGTAAATTGATTCCTGCAAGAGAATTCCCTCAGGAAAAAAAAAAAAAAAGGATGGAGTCAATCAATCAATCAATCAATCAAAATTTACTTATATAGCCCTTAATCACAAATGTCTCAAATGGCTGCACAAGCCTCAACGACATCCTCGGCTCAGATCCCAAATCACAGCAAGGAAAATCTCAACCCAAGGGGAATGACGGGAAACCTTGGAAGGAACCACAGATGTGGGGATCTGTAACAATAAATACCAATCCCCCCAAGTATTAAACTACAAATGAAAGTGAACCTAAAACTTGACATTCACATTACATAGTACAGTAAGAGAAACTGAGCTGATTATGCAAGTTAAATGCAAAGCTAACATATTCTTATACAATAGGCTTTTTACCTGGAGCAGACATAGAGAATAATGATGTCGCTGTTATCTTAACCAAATGTTAACACCATTTCTTTTTTATTTCCCTGCCTTCTTGTTTCATTATGATAGTTTTCCTAAGCTCGTTAGCCTCCAGAGAGGGGCGGACACTAGACACACCTGCAATCATGTTCGACTGAGGAGTATATAAGCTCGTCATCCACAACTGGTCCTTGTCGGTAAATTTTTGATCCTGCACCTCCTCCGTGCATGTACCCGATTCGTCCTGTCAGACCGGTATGTTGCCTTTCCTTATTCTTGTATTTCCTAACCTTGTTATATTTTGTTTTCTAGCCTCTCTGCGGCAGTAGAGACTTTTTCCCTGCGCACTAGTGCGTCCTGGCTTTTCCACTGCCAACCACTGAGGAACCGGCTTCATTTAGTTTTCATGATGTGCATTTTCTGCCCCATCACTTTTCGTTGCACTTTTGGACTGATTAAATGTATTCCCTTTTGTTATTCAAACTTGCCTCCCGTCTCTGCATCCCGGGGTCCCCCCTTGACCAGTGCATAACAATTTCGTCCCTGTGTTGTTGGCTGGAGCCGAGTCGCTGAAGATGCCAAATGCAGGAGTTACAGCCATACATCTAACTTGGCTGCACTCTTCAGCCAAGACAAAAATCCTGTGTTTAACCAAGTGCTTCTTCAGCTTGGAAATATTCCTGCCACTTGCCTTGATTTTGGCGTCACAAAAGCAGCGAGCATAATCTGCATCGGCATCGCATTTGGGAAAGACGTGCCATGCTTTGGAGTGTTTTCTATTTGGCATGGTTGGGTGTTCGTCATGAAACATTGCTGGATTGCAAGATTACTAATAGCATGTCCGCTTCGAAATTGCCTGTTTTCCTCTCAAATGTTAGCATGTACTCGCCACTAGAAAGAGCTATTTCAAAGAGACCTGACGTCACACGGAACCCAGGCACAGAAACATGGCATGACTGGATCTTACATAAATGAATGCTTGGTAGTACCGGCTGGTTTTGGTCGGTGCCAAAAAAGGACAGAATCCAGTGCTCATCCCTTTTGACAAAGCATGATCGTAATGTAAGACATTTATGTTTCGTAAATGAAGTTAAACCGGATGTTTAGCGTAGCGCTCTTATTTTGAAGCTGGAAAAGTGATTGGTTTGACATAGTGTCTTGACATGTTTTGATGTTGGATCGACTGTTTGCAATAAAAAAAAGTTTAATTTTGACTTCCTGCTGACCGTCTTTCATTTCTGTTGAGCTGTTTTGTCATCTCACTTTATAAAGCAGTCACAGTAACAATCTAAATGTTATGTTATCACTGCACCTTAATTGTAATCTGAACACGGAAGTGAAGCACCACCCACCTCTAGAACGATGCGCGCAGCAAGTGTTTGCTGCAGGATGTCGCCTCTTCTCATGGCGAAAAAGAGAGAACAACTTGCTATGGCTTTGTACCTGGTATTTTCACAATGCAGCTTTTTCTTTACTACTTGTGGCTCATCAGTAGCAAGTGAACTGTAGCCGAGTTCCCCCCACTAATGTACCAACCAAGGGTCAAAAAGGATGCATATGCGTTAATCGGCCGTTAAAAAAATTTGTTACATTATTGAAATTTATACTTAACGAGGTACTATTGCGTCAAATGTGTTGCCTTGTCTAATGCACATGAAATTACTGACTCAACTTAACCCCTATCCTTTGCCTATTTTTTTTATTCCATACCACATGTCCAGCAAATAAACATAGATCTAATTTTGAACCTATAGTTATAGTTTTAATCATCATGTTGACTGGTGAAAACAATCAGCCATGTTTCCCACAGAAAGGATGTCTGGAAAGGATCACAACATTGACAAAGACCTTAGGTGGCTTCAAGGGTCACCTGACAATGAGTGTCATCTGTCACTGAACTCCACACGACCTAGAAACCAGTGGAACAATGTGAAAAAGGTGAGTCAAACCATGTTATTTTTCCAATTTATTTCAGGCCTCAATGATAGTTCAATGGATGGTTGAAATTCCATTTTCCTGGAAGTGTTTCTGAAACAGTAATTACTCAGCAGGGGAGCATATTATGTGGCTCATTCCTTCAATTAACACTGATAACAACGAGGTGTAACAGCACTGTGAAGAGTGGCTCTTATGAAGTTATTCCCAGATGATTTACTCAACACGTCTCTGTGTGTGTTGAAACAAGTGAGACTTTTACATTGTGTATGCGTGTCTCAGCCAATTTGTGTTAGTCCTCACATTATAAATGTTTTTGCACTTTCTTCTTGTTACGCTTACGGTGGAACCACAACAGGAAACCTAAATATATTTTGATTTTTCTGATTCTAAAATTATATCAAATGTAATACATATTATTGATGCATTTTTAAGCGGTTTCCAAATTATATGAGAGTTTCCCTTTATATTTTGAATGCACCATTTTTTGTGAGTTCATTTCATATTTAATGTTATGGATTCAAAGAACTTTAGTACCCGTGGTCCCAGGCATACCCCAATAAGCACCACAAGAACAATGCCCATCCATCCATTTTTCTACCGCTTATTCCCTTAGGGTTGGGGGGGGGCGTTGGTGCCTATTTCAGCTACAATTGGGCGGAAGGCGGGGTACACCCTGGCAAGTCGCCACCTCATCGCAGAGCCAACATAGATAGACAGACAACATTCACACTCACACACTAGGGCCAATTTAGTGTTGCCAATCAACCTATCCCCAGGTGGATGTCTTTGGAGGTGGGAGGAAGCCGGAGTACCCGGAGGGAACCCACGCATTCACGGGGAGGATATGCAAACTCCACACAGAAAAATCTCGAGCCCGGGATTGAACCCAGGACTACTCAGGACCTTCGTATTGTGAGGCAGACGCACTAACCCCTCTTACACCGTGAAGCCCCACAAGAACAAGGATACATACATAATATTTAAATAGAAATATAATATGTAATATAATTATCAAGAGCTGACAGCATGCAGGTAGGTAATACAGTATGTGATCATTTATTTAGCACACAACAAAGACTAGTGCAGCCAGGGAGTGCACAGGACAGCCAACACAGTGATTATGATCCAGCCAACACGTCGATTGGCAATCAGGGACACGGGTGGCCAGGATGCCAATTGGTGATAGGTATGGGAGCCAGACAAGGAAAACCCACTGGAAGTGGAAACTTGAAAGAAGAGTACTGTTAACGGAAATAATTCCAAAGAAGTACAATAATAACCAAACTGTCCAAACTGTCCAGCCCCCGGGGCGCGGGACACATTATTAAGCGTTGACCGGTCCGCAGATAAAAAAAGGTTGGGGACCACAGATATAAAGTATAGTGAGTAAAGATTAAGACAAGTACAATAATCATTATATGTAATAATAATAATAAGAAATCAATCAATCAATCAATGTTTATTTATATAGCCCTAAATCACAAGTGTCTCAAAGGCTGCACTGATGACTATGAGAAACCTTGGAGAGGACCGCATATGTGGGAACCCCCCCGCCCTCCAGGGGACAAGAAAGCTAGTTATTTGTTTTTCAAAATAAGAGGTGGGATTAAACAAGTTTTTCTCTTCCCAATAATTGTTTAAATTACTTATGTGTTTTTTTTTGTGCAGTATTTGTCGTTATTTCTGTACTTTACTGTAACATTATTAAGAACTGTTCCTTTTTACTATTTTCATTTATGTTTCTTTGTTTTAAAAATGTCACAAAAAAAACTACTATACTACTAACTACAGTATGTCTCTGATAAGAAAATCCACCCCCGTATATTTTTAGTTTTATATGTAAATCTCAATTTAAGGTTTTTTGTGTAAGTAAAGTAAACTCTTCCATAATGACAGCGTCTATGGTGCTTTTCCACCTTAAAGGTGACCTAGTGGTTAGCGTGTCCGCCCTGAGATCGGTAGGTTGTGAGTTCAAACCCCGGCCGAGTCATACCAAAGACTATACAAATTTGACCATTGCCTCCCTGTTTGGCACTCAGCATCAAGGGTTGGAACTGGTGGTTTAATCTTCAAAATGATTCTCGGGCGCAGCCACTTCTGCTGCCTACTGCTCCCCTCACCTTTCAGGGGGTGATCAAGGGTAATGGGTCAAATGCAGAGAATAAATTCACCACACCAAGTGTGTGTGTGACAATCATTGGCTCTTTTAACTTTAACAAAGGGGGCGTGAAGAAGACTAAATCCCTGTCATTGAGACATTCTGCGTTTGGACTAAGGCAATGTGACAAAAATAATCATTTACTCTTTAGTTGTTGCAAGTATGCTGTAGATAAATTAAAACATAAATTAAGCTAGCAGAAGCGGAGAGGTGGAGAAGTTTTTGACAGGAACGAATAGAAAAAGGAGTTGTCAAAAGCGCCAAAGAAAATAAGTTAAGACAACCAGAATAAAAACATCTGGAAGTAAGACAAAGCATAACTAGTCTTTGGATGTTATTGCAGTAGGAAATGAGGAAAGACCAATGTGTGTTTTAGGCCATTTTTCTACCCTTTGCAACATCCTATTGAGATTACTTTTTGCTACTGTTGCTGCAATAAAAACAGAGTACAGGCCATAGTTTAACATTGAGCAAGAGTTAGAAGTAGCGAAATCAAGATTGAAGCCCAGATTTAAAAATATGTTTGGTGCAAAAAGAGCTCTTACTGCCACTAAATACATCTCCTTTTTGTTGTAGAACATTTGCTGTCCATCTGTCCGTGTGATATCAAATTTTCATTAAAGTTGGATGGGTTCATATAAAACAGACAAATGCTGTGAAACAAGATTTGCTTAACTTATGCACAGTGGTTGATAATTTAAAATGATTCATGGTTCAAGACTTTTTAAAATTGTCCTTGAATTAAATCAAATCAAAACTTCGTTTACACAGCAGAGACAAGTTGCAACACAAATTGCTTTGGAACAATTTGGAGCCAAACAACTCTCAGTAGCACTCAAAATAATCCACAAAGTCAGGAAAAGTGCGATACAAAAACAAATACATCACCGTCCAAGGAATAGAACAAGGAACTGCTCAAATGCTTAGTGTGGGCACGGACTTGGAAGGTAATTGTGCTGTAGTCGACACCAGTGTGTTTACTGCAAAGAAACCTATGAAACAGGTAGTTATGATACAAGCTGAACTCGACAGGCCACTCCCAGACTTAAGGGGGTAATGTTATGATTATTTTTAATTATTGTTGTTTTTTACATTTAAAACACATAATTGTGGTTCTACATAAAATGTAATAGTTTGTTGTTTGGTCTATTTTGTATAGATTATGGTTGACAGTGCATCTCAAAGCCACTTTCTGTCCATTTCTTCAGGGTGTGCCGTTTTGTGGGCAGTCTTAGAAATGTGCCTCGACTTCGACTGAGACCTCTCCCCCTTGGCCGTGTTGTAGTTTTTAGCGTGTCCATATCAAAGCTACCGGCAGTATTAGGTTAGAATTATGGCAACAGCGAGGGAAGCATGTGTATGTACGAGGCAGTCTGCCCCACAACAAGAGGATAGCAAAAAAGAAAGAATTTATTGACTACAATGGCAGACTCGCGCAAAGTTCTTTGGGTCAGGACCGTAAAGGACAGACGGCGTTCCTACCCGAGATGGCGGCCAGGAGGCGGGGCATGCGGCGGAGCGGAGAGGCGGAACGCACTCGCAGCGACGCTGAGGCCAACCAAGTCAGGTGCGAAAGCGACACTCCTGCGCTCAATCTTTACATCTTCTGCTGCAGTATAAAAGGGGAGAAGGAGGAACACTCTGGGCAGAAGTAGGCGATTAAAGCACGACGAGCGAGACCCAGATAAAGATGAACCCCCGCAGCAGACGCAGCCACCGGGTACCGAAAGGTGTGCCGCGACGAGCAGGAAGAGCCAGCGAGCCAGAAATTGGCGCGACCGACTGGCCAGACAAAAGGTTCATTGAAAGAATAAATAAAAGTCAAACCTGTTCCTGTATCAATCGGCACTGCAGCCCACACGGGGACGGCTGGAGACCCATCACATATTTATGTAGCGCTTTTTTCTCTAGTGACTCAAAGCACTTTGACATAACATAAGATAATGTTTTTTTTTACTTTCCCTAAATATCTAAAATTATTCATATTCTCTTCATATCATATTAAGCTCGTTCCAGTGCTGTTGTTTTTAGTTTTAGTTTGTATCCAATCAGAATTCAGCTATCTTATGTTGCCATGCTGTAAGAAACCTGCCAGAGGCCTTCAGAATCAACAATGCGGGCGTCGGATATACGGTGATAGGCAGTTGCGATAGCCAATCAGATCACAAGTTGTTGTCAGTAAGGCCTTTTAGATGGCCTCACGTTTAATGTGACATTTACGAGTCCTGTGATTGGATACTCATTGGTTCCGTTAGCGGATTAATTTGAGAACACAGAGTTGACAGACAGTTGCAGTAGCCAATCAGATCAGAAGCTGTTGACAGTAGCCTATCCAAGTAGCCTGATGCTAACGAGACTCACTTTGGAATGAAAAGTGTGTATCCATTCTCAAGTTTCAATTTGTTGTCATTGTTGTTAAGTGTGGTTTCACTATATGGCACATGTTTATGACAGTGTTGCCGTTGTTCGAACGGCAACCCTTAGTGTGACATGTATGGCTGTTGACTAAGTATGCCATTCATTCACAAGTGTGTTCAATATTAACAAGATCATTGAAATTGGCAATGATGGACATAGTGAGATCTTTTCTTAACATCTTCCACCAATCACTACAAAATATTTGCAAGACCATATTCAAGAAGGATATATAAAGAGAAACTACATCTCGTGTGACGATGTCAGCCAGTCTGACAATCAAATGGGGAAATGCTCACCACTTCCACGTGAATCAGCAGACGAAGAGGGGTACCATATGGCATCGAATAGTAAATTGTTTCACTTTTTAATATGTTTGTATCTATTTTAACTTTGACAGTAGCACATATGATATCAAATAATGGCTGATGCATTTTAATTTCTTTTTAAATGCATCCAGTAAATAACCTGTTTTGTACACTGTTGTGGTGATTTAATGCACAGTAGGGCGCAAATGTGTTCCTGTATAGTATTTCTCCAGCAAAGGTCATGTGGTGACATAAATTATGGTATTTTGAGGGAGAGCCCTAGATGGGAAACGCACGGCCCGCCACTGAAATATGGCGTCACCAATGCGAAAAACGTCTTCAATTGGGAAAATTCCAAACCCCACGTTTGGAGGAAGTATGAAATAAGGCAATATTGTTTTATAAATATCTCTGCCATGACTCCATGCAGATCCCAAATACAGAAAAACAGATACCGATAGGTTGGACAAGTTGGTTGTGCATATTAGGTCCCTGTGGAGAGACGAAGCCCACGGGCCGACAACTGGACGTGACGCTCTTTTGCCGGCTCAAGATGGAGGCCAGGAGGCGGAGGATGTGGCGGAACGGAGAGGCGGGGCGTGCCTGGGGCAACGCCACCGTAATCAGAGTCAGGTGCGTAATACACACACTGGGTCTCAATCCGTCCCATCTCTTGACAGCATTTAAGAGAGGAGAAGGAGGAAGGAGGGAGAGAGAGAGTTGGAGTGTCCACAGCGGAGCGGAAGCAAGACAACACGACCACGAACGAGCGAACAATGAGCCCCCGAGGAAGACGGCGTCACCGGCTGCCGAAAGGCCAGCTGAGAGGAGCAGAAGTGGAGGAGGCGCTGGGAAGCGGCGCGATCGACTCTGACGCGGAAGCGATATTGGAAAAAATAAAAGAGTCAAACCTGCTTGACGTGATGTCCACCTTGAGTGATCCATGTAACCCACACGGGGACAGCTGGAGTCGTCCACAGTCCCCTTTAAGATCAAAACTCAGAACAATTTTATTGGGTTACTGACTGTCAGATTAAAGTACATTTTAGCGCATGTGCCTCACAATACAAAGGTCCTGGGTTCGATCCCCTGGCTCGGGGTCTTTCTGTGTGGAGTTTGCATGTTCTCCTCGTGACATGCGTGGGTTCAGTCCGGGTACTCTTCCCACCTCCAAAGACATTCACCTGGGGATAGGTTGATTGGCAACACTAAATGGTCCCTATTGTGTGAATGTGAGTGTGACTGTTGCCTGTTTGATTGATTGATACTTTTATTAGTAGATTGCACAGTTCAGTACATATTCCGTACAATTGACCACTAAATGTTAAATAAATAAATAAATGGGTTGTACTTGTATAGCGCATTTCTACCTTCAAGGTACTCAAAGCGCTTTGACACTACTTCCACATTTACCCATTCACACACTGATGGAGGGAGCTGCCATGTAAGGCGCCAACCAGCACCCATCAGGAGCAAGGGTGAAGTGTCTTGCTCAGGACACAACGGACATGAGGTTGGTACTAGGTGGGAATTGAACCAGGGACGCTCGGGTTGCGCACGGCCACTCTCCCCACTGCGCCACGCCACCCAAATAAGTTTTTCACCATGTTTAAGTCGGGGTCCATGTTAATCAATTCATGGTACAAATATATACTATCAGCATAATACAGTCATCACACAAGTTCCATCCATCCATCCATCTTCTTCCGCTTATCCGAGGTCGGGTCGCGGGGGCAACAGCCTAAGCAGGGAAACCCAGACTTCCCTCTCCCCAGCCACTTCGTCCATTGAATTATTTACATTATTTACAATAATGGGATGAGGAGCTTTGGTTGCATGATATCAGTACTTCAGTCTTCAACAATTGCATCATCAGCGAAATGGACATTAAAACAGTGTAGGTCTTACTTGGTCGGATATGTACAGCGAGCAGAGAACATAGCGAGTTCAGATATCATAAGAGCAAGTAAATACATTGGAAGTACATTTGGTTATTTACATTAGGTTATTTATAATCCGGGGAGATGGGATGAGAATGGAGGAGGGTATTGGTAAAGGGTTGAAGTTGCCTGGAGGTGTTGTTTTAGAGATGTTTTGAAGGAGGATAGAGATGTACTTACTTTTACACCTGTTGGGAGTGCATTCCACATTGATGTGGCATAGAAAGAGAATGAGTTAAGACCTTTGTTAGATCGGAATCTGGGTTTAACGTGGTTTGTGGAGCTCCCCCTGGTGTTGTGGTTATGGCGGTCATTTACGTTAACGAAGTAGTTTGACATGTACTTCAGTATCAGGGAGGTGTAGCGGATTTTATAGACTAGGCTCAGTGCAAGTTGTTTTACTCTGTCCTCCACCCTGAGCCAGCCCACTTTGGAGAAGTGGGTTGGAGTGAGGTGTGATCTGGGGTGGAGGTACAAAAGTAACTGGACTAGCTTATTCTGGGATGTTTGGAGTCTAGATTTGAAGGTTTTGGAGGTGCTGGTGGTACCTTGTGTTGGCCCTGCGATGGTGGCGACTTCTCCAGGGTGTACGCCGCCTCCCGCCCGAATGCAGCTGAAATAGGCTGCAGCACCCAGAAAATGGACGGATGGATGGATGGATTTCATTGATCATCAAGAATTTATTAATCATCGAGATTTTATTCGTTATCAAGCCAGCACTCATTTTCTTTGGCAAAGGGCTTTTGCATTCATGTTTAAAGTAAAAAAAGGCAATGTGTCGCGATCCGTGACTCGGATCTTCACATATTATTGTTTGTTTTTCCATCTTTGTTCTCATTCCATTGCTTACCTCCTCTCTAAGGTTCTCATAGTCATCATTGTCACCGACGTCCCACTGGGTCATTATTGTCACCGATGTCCCACTGGGTGTGAGTTTTCCTTGCCCTTATGTGGGCCTACCGAGGATGTCGTGGTGGTTTGTGCAGCCCTTTGAGACACTAGTGATTTAGGGCTATATAAGTAAACATTGATTGATTCTCCGTTTGATCCGTTTATTTCCCGTTTAGTCCATCACCATGGTTACTTATTAGTTTCAGCTGCTTCACCCGGTTCCTGCACACTTGTTCTCTGCTAATCACCTTCCCTTTATAAGCCAGCCTCTTCTGTTTATTCTTTCAGGGACTCTAGTTTGTTTTCATGCAACGTAACCGCAGGTATGCTATTCTCGCTAGCTCATTAGCTCAGCCACCTAGTCATCTTTAGCTCACATGCTATTCATCTTTGTTTTTACTTTTTATGCCTTCATGCCAAGTCTTAGTTCTTTATATTTCCTAGCTTTCACGCAAGCGTTTTTTGTTTCCCTTTTTATTAGCTCCAGTGTTTTTGTTCAGAGCTCACCTTTTGTTAATACATTTGTTGGATCCTACCTTTGTTGTTTTCTTTGTTTGACGCATCCACGAGGGAATCAAACCCGGTACCACGTTGCCGAACCAGCTTTACACAATGTTTTATGCCATTATTTTATATACTATTCTAGTTTGCAGTATGTTATTGTAATAAAAGTTAATGATATGCTTCGGTAATTTTGGTTCCTGGCTCAAGTTTGAGCTGAAAAAGTTTGGAAAAACCAAGATCTAGCCCACATCATATAGCTTATAGTTTTCTTAACAAAGTTACAGTTATCCCCCAATGTATGTTTTGATCGCTTATGCATTCTGCAAATCCACATTTGTCCCACTCAGGAACTTCTAGGTAGGAAAGTATCTTGACTCATTGACCTAAAACAGATTTCAATAAACCATAGTCCCTCATTTTTTTTTATTGTAAAACTTTGCCCTCTAGTGGACATTTGTTGGAAACGGCCTTGGACATACTTTTAAGCATATGACCTTATCCAGATCCATACTATTATATTTGTGCATGTAATGTGGCTCATATGATATCAAGTTATTTATTCATATTCCTTTCGTGTGTTTGTTAGTCAGTGACAGTCAAAAAAGCTCTGATACAGGTTTAAACCTGTCCAAGGAGACATCTAAACATTCATGTAATTTATATAAGGGATACAAAAAGCATAAATACAACACATATTTACAGTATATGTGTTGATCAGAAATGAATATGGTTTCCCTAAGCTTTCATCAAAATTACAGTCATACTGTCCAAACAAAAAGTTTCATTCATCAGTTGAAATAAGCCCCAAAAAATAAAAAATAGGACCTATCCGCATGCAATATTATGTTTGACAATTGTCGTGAGAGAACGTAAGTGGGCTGCAATGACACTAACACCAGTTAAAAGGTCTCCAAGGATTCCTGCCTCTTAGACCATGCTTGATCAATTCTCCCCTCCTGCCTCAGCTCAATAACCATCATTAGAGAAAAGTGATATCTTCTCAGATGTTCACAGAAAAAAAAAAAAATTGGAAAGGAATTTTGGAATTCCTCCTTCACACAAACAAGGGCATACTTTCCTCCTGAGTCTGTCCCCTGTCACTCCTAAATTGACAACAAATAATGTTACTGTCTTCTTTTTTTAAGTGTGTCTTTCAATAACAAACAAGTCGTCATTACTTTTTCCACCGCCATGAATATTTATCAGAAAAATAAAAGCACCTAGAAATGGAAACTGCCGGACGAGCAGAGATGGAGCGTGCTTAAAGGAAGGATACAAAGCGCTTAAGCCTCCTCGTCATTACGATGGCCCCTAGTACTCAGGGCCACAAAGGAATCCTTTAATTCCTCTTGCATTATGCGCCTCAGACACTTTCATGTCCTCCGTATGGGAGATGGCGGATGGGGATGGGGGATTTGCGGGAAAAATTACAATATGTCTCTTGCTATGAAAAAATATGCACATACATTTAGCATTTAGATTCTCCAAGGGCAGAGGAGATGAGATGGGCACATGTCAGCGACCGCATTGTGTGTGTGTGTGTGTTTGTTTGAATGTGCATGGGTGTACATGTCAGTTTATGTTTATGTGAGGACTCCCTTCTTATAATGGCTCCCCCTATTTTTTTAGTCATCCCTTGTGGTAATACTAAATTGGCGCCTCCATACTTGAAGTTGAGAAAGGTCATGTGTGCTATTCAGAGCTACTTAGTATAAACTATGCTAAACTGAGAGGAAGGGTGTTGGTCAAAGTGCTCAAAGGGTAACTGGTTTGCTGTGTCAAGCTGACAGAGTGGCTTTTGAAGTGGCTGATGGTTGTGTTGCTGTGCTGTGCATTGCAATTTTGAGGAGTAGGATGGCTAATGACTGTTTAGTTGATTGACTGAAGTGTTAATAGTGTGTTTGCATGATATAATTCCATCCATCCATCCTATTTCTACCGCTTATTCCCTTTGGGGTCCGCGGGGTGCTGGTGCCTATCTCAGCTACAATCGGGCGGAAGGCGTGCACACCCTGGACAAGTCACCACCTCATCGCAGGGCCAACAAGGATAGACAGACAACATTCACACTCACATTCACACACTAGGACCAATTTAGTGTTGCCAATCAACCTATCCCCAGGTGCATTTCTTTGGAGGTGGGAAGAAGCTGGAGTACCCGGAGGGAACCCACGCATTCACGGGAAATCATGCAAACTCCACACAGAAAGATCCCAAGCCCGGGATTGATCCCAGGACTACTCAGGGCCTTCGTATTGTGAGGCAGACACACTAACCCCTTTCCACCGTGAAGCCCCATGATATACTTGCACTGTAAAAAAAAATTCTATAAAAAAATGGTCATCTACTGGCAGCTACGGCTGCCAAACGAAAACCATAAAATTAAAGTAAAACATTGTAAACCAAATAATGATCAAAAACATTATATTTATAGAAATTTTCTTGAAACGTTTTGCGGAAAAGATATCGTCTTTTACAGATTTTTACTAAATTATTAAGATCAACCACCTTTAATAAAGTGACGATGCAAACAGTTCTGCAGAAAAATACCTTTATTCTACAGAGTTTTTCCAAATTAATATGATCAACCTCCTTTAATGAAATGACAATGCTGGCAGTTCCACAGAAAAATACCACTATTTTACAGATTTTTTCTGAATTGTTAGGATCAGGGGTCTTAAACTCAATTTACCTGGGGGCCACTGGATGCAGAAACTTGGTGAGAAGTCGATTCACCTTCTTTGAATGGCTATCCCGCCCCAGCAACATACATGCCAATCCTCCCAATTTTACTGAGTGACTTTCGGTGACCCTCCCGAAGAATTGTCCCGATGTTCGCCAGGACAAGCATATTACGGGCGTGCCGTGAAAGCACTGCTTTTATCGTCCTCTACAACCTTTCGTCGCGGTCGCTCATTCACCATACAAACAACGTGCCGACTTAGACGCATGTCATACAATAGTGACTGCAAGACATACTCGGTCAACTGCCATACAGGTCACACTGAGGGTGGCTGTAAAAAACAAATTTAAGACAGTTACAAATATGCGCCACACTATGAACCCACATCAAACAAGAATGACAAACACATTTCGGGAGAACATCCGCACCATAACACAACATAAACACAACAGAACAAATACCCAGAATCCCATGCAGCCCTAACTCTTCCGGGCTACAGAATACAATGATTTGCAAATAATTTTCAACTTAGATTCAATTGAATAGACTGCAAAGATAAGATATTGTATGTTCGAACTGAGAAACTTAATTCTTTTTTGCAAATAATCATTAACTTGGAATTTAATGGCAGCAGCACATTGCAGAAAAGTTGGCACAGGGGCATTTTTACCACTGTGTTACATGGCCTTTTCTTTTAACAACACTCTGTAAATGTTTGGGACTGAGGAGACCATTTTTTGAAGCTTTTCAGTTGGAATAATTTCCCATTCTTGCTTGATGTACAGCTTAAGTTGTTCAATAGTCCGGGGGCTCCGTTGTGGTATTGTAGGCTTCATACTGTGCCACACATTCTCAATGGGAGACAGGTCTGGAGTACAGGCAGGCCAGTCAAGTACCCGCACTCTTTTACTATGAAGCCACACTGTTGTAACACGTGGCTTGGCATTGTCTGGCTGAAATAAGCAGGGGCGTCCATGATAAGGTTGCTTGGATGGCAACATATGTTCCAAAACCTTTATGTACCTTTCAGCATTAATGGTGCCTTCACAGATGAGTAAGTTACCCATGACTTGGGCACTAATACACCCCCATACCATCACAGATGCTGGCTTTTCAAATTTGCAACATATTATCTGGCGTTTTGCAATATTATGCAAAGACAACTCTTCTTAACTTCTGGTACCTGTTGATCTGTATTTGGGATCTGCATAAGTTTTGAAAATGTGTGTGCATCTGCCATTGTAGTCCGTGGAGACCCCGTAATAGCTTCTTCTTTTTCTCCATGTTCTTGATGTGGGACATACATCCTCCGCTGTTTGCCATTGGTATTATAATGCAGCCTACAGTTCTGACTTATATCTGTCAGTAGACTTGCGATGAAAGCACTAAAAACCACTGGTGTAGTGGGTTTAGTTATGAGAGAGTTCCGGTCGCACGGTTTTTCACAGGACACATTTCTGGTTTTGTTGTTGCACTCGTGAGCCACGGATGAGGAGATGCTGCTCTGTTGATTGATTTAAGTAAAACTAATCTATGCAACATTTTGACCAAAGAACCACCATTACAAGTTCAGTAGACCACAAGGAAGTGTTTTAAATGTAGAAAAAAAAATCATAATATGACCCCTTTAATGCGCCTTATAATCTAGTGCGCCTTTTGTATGAAAATGGACCTTAGTAGACGCGCTCAACGGCAGTACGCCTCATAATCCGGTTCGCCCTATGGTTCGGAAAATAACTAAAATATGTAGTTTTATTGTTGAATTTTGGAATCAGTGTATTTAAAACAAAAATAAGTATGTACATTCTGTTCAGGTTGAATCTAACTATGATTCAATGTGGTAATTATTTCAAACAAATTATTTAAATGGTTCTCTTTTTTTATTTTGATATTTGAGCATTAACATTTTATCTTTTTCAGTTTCTTTTTTTTTTTTTCAGTTTTAGATTTTTCTTTTTCAGATTCAAATCTTTTTTTTTTCCCCATTCGAGATTTTTAGCCTAATTTTAGCG
Source organism: Nerophis ophidion (assembly GCF_033978795.1). Taxonomy (NCBI): domain Eukaryota; kingdom Metazoa; phylum Chordata; class Actinopteri; order Syngnathiformes; family Syngnathidae; genus Nerophis; species Nerophis ophidion. Next base: position 50,222,528 of record NC_084621.1, on the reverse strand, counting down.
TGGGAGGTTGTTTCATTAACTTCAAGAGTTGTAGCCTCACATACTAATTTTTGAATGTTTAGTTCAAGATCAAAGCTTAATTTTTCAGTTTCAAAGTTTCTTTTCCAAGTACAAAACATTTGGACCTAATTTATCTCCAAATATATAAGTGAAAATTCATGTGTTTATGACTTATTTTTTACATTGTTGAAAAAATGTTTCAAATGTTAACTGTAGAGAGTAGTACCGAGAAGAAGAACCATGAATTTATCTCATCCATCCATTCATTTTCAAGATAATCTTACTCATCTCACCATTTGAAATAAAACTTACTTCACCAAGTGTTATTTATTATTTTTTTATTGTTATTACTTATATTGTGAATAAATTGAGAACAGGATGTGAACAAAAGTTTTTAGCAACTGCCATGTAAAGGAAAACGGGGCGGATTAAATGAGCTCTGCTTCTTCCTACTCCTTTTCGAACATGTTGAATAGAGAAACCGGAAATTGTGATGTATCATGTTGTACGCCTGCATGTTCGAATAAACTCAAACTCGACTCAAAAAATATACAGTATTTTTTCTTTAAAAATGTCACAATTCCAAATGAGTTTAAAAAAAACACACACTTTTTTAATTTATATTTTCTATTTAGATTTTTTATTTTTTTTTTCAACTGTTAGAAATTATAATTCAGCTGTACTATGCAAGACTAAAATAAAGGCATATAGTAACTTCTCTCAAGAGTGACCACAGGAGGGCACAGCAGGCTCAACTGTCCCCCTGTTGCTTTGAGACACAAACCAGATGGTTGGATTTTGCAAGTGTGGCAAGCTTGTTGAAATATCTCTCTATTCAGACATGTTAATGCACATTTTGGAATCAATAATCACAAGCAAGCATATACATAGATCACGTGTTTATTGTTACGTGGATTTAATGCTGTAATTGTCTTTTATAATTTTCATAGTTTTTTGATGCAATATTTGTCTCCCAAATATTAGGCAACGACATTGGAAACAGTATAAATCACATCCTAGAATTTCATATTGCAGGGTTACAGGACTCATGCAAATTTTTACAGTATTAATTTGTGTCTGTTAATATATTACATTAAAAACATATTGCAGTGGTTCTCAACCTTTTTCATTGATGTACCTCGTGTGAACAATTTTTTTAACTTAAGTACCCCCTAATCAGAGCAAAGCATTTTTGGTTGAAAAAAAAGAGATAAAGAAGTAAAATACAGCACTATGTCATCAGTTTGTGATTTATTAAATTGTACAAAAGTGCAAAATATTACTCATTTGTAGTGGTCTTTCTTGAACTATTTGGAAAAAAAGATTTAAAAGTAACTAAAAACTTGTTGAAAAATACACAAGTGATCCATCCATCCATCCATCCATCCATCAATTTCTACGCTGGAGCCTATCTCAGCTACAATTGGGCAGAAGGCGGCGTACACCCTGGACAATAAAAAAATCTACACATAGAAGTAATCATCAACTTAAAGTTCCCTCTTTAGGGATTGTATTAGAGATTCTTCTGGATTCATGAACTTAATTCTAAACATTTCTTCACAAAAAAAGAATATGTTAAACATAAAAAATATTTATGGAACATGTCCACAAAAAATATAGCTGTCAACACTGAATATTACATTGTTGCATTTCTTTTCACAGTTTATGAACTTACATTTATATTTTGTTGAGGTATTATTCAATAAATATATTTATAAAGGATTTTTGAATTGTTGCTATTTTTTGAATATTTAAAACACATCTCACATACCCCTTGGCATACCTTCAAGTACCCCCAGGGGTACACGTACCCCAATTTGAGAACCACTGACATATTGCATCGACCTGTGGATGGTTAGAAGTTAGTTCCTGGCAGCTATACATACACATGTTTTATTTTTTCTTATTAATAAATTCACTATCAACAATTTCATGGTGAGTCCATCATGCATTAAACATTTTAATTGAAATGCTTCTAAATAACTTTTTTTTTAATTCAGTGAATGAATGAATGCATGCATTTTCATCCATCCATATTTTTTCTTAACAATTAATGTCAAGATTTCCAAACATGAATGTACATTTGTTGTCAGGCCCAATAGTGATAATCTTTGGACATTGCTTAAACAACCCAAAGCTTAAATGAAAAAATATAAAATAAAATAAATAAAAAAAAAAAACATATCCAAAACTTGCTTGATGAATAAAATATTTGAATAATCTCCTTATATCTGATTTGTTTGGGCAAAATGTATAGTGCAGCAGGTACAATGGAACACAAACCTTTCTCCACAAGCAGCCTGTCCTCATGAAACCTCATTGTAGTGAATTTTAGTCCTCATCTAGGTTTTATTTATGGATATGAATAATTAACTATCTATTAGAATATCCCTCACTCATGCATTGATGGAGTACACATTAATATTTCAATATATTAGTGAGACCTGGCTTTACAAGTATTCCGTCTATATCATTTAAAGTCCATTTTTCTTGACAGGTCAGCCTCATGTCACTTTGAAACATGCATTTGAATGACCATGATGACAAGAACATTAGTGAAATCTAGCCTTACATGACATCCACTTTATTTCTGGGGCAGTCTTTAATTTAATGTGTTTTCTTGACTTTATGGGTGTGGTGAGAGCACTTCAACCAGATGTGTCAAAGAGGTAAGAGTCAAATCACTTAAATCTTTACTCTGCTGAATCCACAGTTTGGTTAAAATGTATTTTGTTTGAGTTTTTGGAGTCCTACATTCTTGCTCAATGTAAACACTTATTTATTTTCTGTAAGGCTTTTGAGGATCAAATGTTTAATGTAAGACATCTTCATTCTAAGATGGGCAACATTTTTTTATTAAAACATTTTGGGTTGGTTGCCACTTTGCACCTAAAATGTTAAAACGTCTTATTTTAGCTGTAAGTGATATACAATCTGCTGCATGTACTTGGGTCCCTTTCTTCAGGCTCTATTTATAACATCTGAAAATTATTTTTCATTAGTAAAGATGACTTGAAAAAAAAAACATAATTAAATTTTGCTGTATGTATGTATGTATGTATGGATGGATGGATGGATTGAGAGTATATATACACACACACACATATATATATATATATATATATATATATATATATATATATATATGTGTGTGTGTGTGTGTGTGAGTGTATATATATATATAATATATATATAAAAGCGCATAGTTCAAAAACTTTCTGCACAGTCAGTTCCTACAGAGCTCTAAACTTCAAGTGACCTGGAATGGGTTTCCATGGCCGTACAGCTTATCTAAGCCATACATCATCAAGTCCTAATGCAAAGCGTGGGATGCAGTGTTGTAAAGCAGTGGTCCCCAAACGTTTTGTATCCGCGGACCGGTCAACGCTGAATAATTTGTCCGTGTCCTTTTTTTTTCTTTTTTTTTTTTTCTTCTTTGTCATGAAAAAGGGACATTATGTTAATGAAAAAGGGAGTTTTTTGTGGTTGGTGCACTATTTGTAAGTGTATATTGTGTTTTTTATGTTGATTTAATAAAAAAAAAAAAAAAATAAAAAAAACTTTATATATTTTTTTTTATTAAAAAATCTTCTGCGGCCCGGTACCAATCGGGCCACGGCCCGGTACCGCAGTCCGGTGGTTGGGGACCACTGGTGTAAAGCATGTCGCCACTGGACTCTAGAGCAGTGGAGACGCGTTTTCTGGAGTGATGAATTATTAAACTTTTCCATCTGGTAATCTTATGGACAAGTCTGGGATTGGAGGTTTCCAGGAGAATGGTACATTTGGGACTGCATTGTGCCTAGTGTGAAATTTGGTGGAGGAGGAATTATGTGTCTAGTGTGAAATTTGGTGGAGGAGGAATTCTGGTGTGGGGTTGGTTTCTCAGGAGTTGGGCTTGGCCCCTTAGTGCCAGTAAAATTTGAATGCTCCATCCATCCATCCATTTCCTACCGCTTATTCCCTTTGGGATACCGGGGGGCGCTGGTGCCTATCTCAGCTACAAACGGGCGGAAGGCGGGGTACACCCTGGATAAGTCACCATCTCATTGCAGGACCAATGAATGCTCCATGATACCAATACATTTTGGACAATTCCATGCTCCCAACCTTGTGGGAACAGTTTGGAGCGGGCCCCTTCCTCTTCCAACATGACTATGCACCAGTGCACAAAACAAGGTCCATCAATCAATCAATCAATCAATGTTTACTTATATAGCCCTAAATCACTAGTGTCTCAAAGGGCTGCACAAACCACCACGACATCCTCGGTAGGCCCACATAAGGGCAAGGAAAACTCACACCCAGTGGGACATCGGTGACAATAATGACCCAGTGGGACGTCGGTGACAATGATGACTATGAGAACATGATACTGTGATACTGATGATACTGATGACTCTGAGAACATATGAGAACATGATACTGTGAAAGATCAATCCATAATGGATACAACACAGTCGCGAGAGTCCAGTCCAAAGCGGATCCAACACAGCAGCGAGAGTCCCGTTCACAGCAGAGCCAGCAGGAAACCATCCCAAGCGGAGGCTGATCAGCAGCGCAGAGATGTCCCCAGCCGATACACAGGCGAGCAGTACATGGCCACTGGATCGGACCGGACTCCCTCCACAAAGGAGAGTGGGACATAGAAGAAAAAGAAAAGAAACGGCAGATCAACTGGTCTAAAAAGGGAGTCTATTTAAAGGCTAGAGTATACAAATGAGTTTTAAGGTGAGACTTAAATGTTTCTACTGAGGTAGCACCTCGAACTTGTACCGGGAGGGCATTCCAGAGTACTGGAGCCCGAAATGAAAAAGCTCTACAGCCCGCAGACTTTTTTTGGGCTTTGGGGATCACTAATAAGCCGGAGTCCTTTGAACGCAGATTTCTTGCCGGGACATATGGTACAATACAATCGGCAAGATAGGATGGAGCTAGACCGTGTAGTATTTTATACGTAAGTAGTAAAACCTTAAAGTCACATCTTAAGTGCACAGGAAGCCAGTGCAGGTGAGCCAGTACAGGCGTAATGTGATCAAACTTTCTTGTTCTTGTCAAAAGTCTAGCAGCCGCATTTTGTACCAACTGTAATCTTTTAATGCTAGACATGGGGAGACCCGAAAATAATACGTTACAGTAGTCGAGGCGAGACGTAACAAACGCATGGATAATGATCTCAGCGTCTTTAGTGGACAGAATGGAGCGAATTTTAGCGATATTGCGGAGATGAAAGAAGGCCATTTTAGTAACGCTTTTAATGTGTGCCTCAAAGGAGAGAGTTGGGTCGAAGATAATACCCAGATTCTTTACCGTGTCGCCTCGTTTAATTGTTTGGTTGTCAAATGTTAGAGTTGTATTATTAAATAGAGTTCGGTGTCTAGCAGGACCGATAATCAGCATTTCCGTTTTTTTGATTATTAAATAGAGTTCGGTGTCTAGCAGGACCGATAATCAGCATTTCCGTTTTTTTGGCGTTGAGTTGCAAAAAGTTAGCGGACATCCATTGTTTAATTTCATTAAGACACGCCTCCAGCTGACTACAATCCGGCATGTTGGTCAGCTTTAGGGGCATGTAGAGTTGGGTGTCATCAGCATAACAGTGAAAGCTAACACCGTATTTGCGTATGATGTCACCTAGCGGCAGCATGTAGATGCTGAAGAGTACAGGGCCAAGGACCGAACCCTGGGGAACTCCACACGTTACCTTAACGTAGTCCGAGGTCACATTGTTATGGGAGACACACTGCATCCTATCAGTAAGATAAGAGTTAAACCAAGACAGGGCTAAGTCTGACATACCAATTCGTGTTTTGATACGTTCTAATAAAATATTATGATAAAGACATGAACCCGATAGACCACCTTTGGAATGAATTAGAACAGAGACTGATAACCAGGCTTTCTTGACCAACATCAGTGTGTGACCTCACCAATGCGCTTTTGGAAGAATGGTCAAAAATCCCTATAAACACACTCCACAACCTTGTGGACAGCCTTCCCAGAAGAGTTTAAGCTGTGATAGCCTAGACATACAGTATATATATATATATATATATATATATATATATATATATATATATATATATATATATATATATATATATATATATATATACTGTATATATATGCTAATGCCTTTGCTGATGGCTTCTGCAATCAGTTTCAGCATCTTTTTGGGGCGCCAGGTGTATCGACCGTGGCCGAGTGCTTTTGGGCGTGGCTCAAAATGTGTTCCAGGGTTCTTCTTCCCTACTCAGTGGCCGAGTGGTTAGAGTGTCCGCCCTGAGATCGGTAGGTTGTGAGTTCAAACCCCGGCCGAGTCATACCAAAGACTATACAAATGGTACCCATTGCCTCCCTGCTTGGCACTCAGCATCAAGGGTTGGAATTGGGGGTTAAATCACCATAAATGATTCCCGGGCGCGGCACCGCTGCTGCCCACTGCTCCCCTCACTTCCCAGGGGGTGATCAAGGGGATGGGTCAAATGCAGAGGACAAATTTCACCACACCTAGTGTGTGTGACAATCATTTGAACTTTAACTTTTACTTGCTGAACGCAGTTGGAACTTTGGGGTCGCCGCTTTCCACCAGGTAAATATGTTCGTTGGGCTAGGCACGACGTCATATACTGTCCGGATCAGGAAGCTGATACGGTGTGGTTCAGTCTGCCGTAGCTCCGACCAAGTGACTTTGCGCTCCATGGTATGCTCCCATCTAGTCCAGGCCCCCTGCTGCTTCAGACGAGCCACTCTGCTAGTCCTTCCCTCTTCCACTGCTGTCCTGACCTCCTCCTGTATCTGTCTCTGCTTCTCCTTACCCCTACTCTCCTTGTGCCGAGGTGGTGTTGGGAACATACCCAGGCCTGCTCTGCCATGGGCCACTGCACCCGTCAGATCTCAGTGGCGCAGTCGTTCTTCTGCATCCAGCACAGCAGCCTGGGCACTCCACTTCCTTCCAGTCTTCACCACAACTTCTGCCAGGGCTACCTTTGGTTTTCTCAAGTCTCTGCACAGCAACACCTCTCTGGTTCGGGTTACCTTAAACTCTTTTTCCAGCGACTTCAAGGCCAATCTAAGCTTTGTAGTGTTTCCATAAAGGGTGATGTTACTGAGGCTTCTGGGTAACCCCAACCATCTCCTGAGACTGGTGCTGACTTTCCTCTCGAGGGTCTCCAAAGTTGAAATGGGGATATTGTAGACAAGTAGCAGCCAGAGTATCCTTGGTAATATACAATTCTGGTACATCCATGCTTTCAACTTGCCCGGAAGGCCAGATCTGTCCACTGATCACAGCCTGCTGTCCATTTCCTGACAGGTTGACTACAGATGAAGAGTTTCTAAGGCTGCTGTTAAAGACCTTGTGTAAACTCTTCACAGGCTTCTCCGATACTGATGGTATCATTGACCCTTCAATTTTGACACGGAACCTATCCATGACCTTACCCTTCTTCACCACTCGTGATCTGGACTTTGCTGGTTTGAATCCCATCCGAGCCCATTGTATGAGTCTTTCCAGCCCTTGGAGGATCCACCTGCATCCTGGCACTGACTCTGTGATGACAGTAAAGTCATCCATAAAAGTCCCGATCAGGAGCTGGCGGGTCCCTGATTGGGTCCTTCGGCCTCTGCACTAAGGCTCTGCAGATTTTACAATCGTGTTCATTGTCAGGGCGAACAAGGTTACAGAGATAGTGCAGCCTGTGATTATCCTCACTTCCAACCTATGCCAGTCTGATGGAGCTTTCCCTGCCTTGACTCTCATCCTGAACTGATCGTAATAATTCAAGATCAGATCTGCGACATGGTGTGCCACATGATGTTTAGTTATGGTGGTCTGATAGAAAATAATCAAATAACCAAATAAAAACAAAGCACCTTATTGTTACTTGATGCTCAAGGTTTTATAGTTCATATTGTAACTTCTAACTATATGCAAGAAGGTCTTTTTTTTGCAATAAAGACTGCCATCCATCCATCCATCCATTTCTACCGCTTATTCCCTTTTTTGAGGTCGCGGGGGGCGCTGGCGCCTATCTCAGCTACAATCGAGCGGAAGGCGGTGTACACCCTGGACAAGTCGCCACCTCATCGCAAGGCCAACACAGATAGACAGACAACATTCACACTCACATTCACACACTAGGGCAAATTTAGTGTTGCCAATCAATCTATCCCCAGGTACATGTCTTTAGAAGTGGGAGGAAGTCGGAGTACCCGGAGGGAACCCACGCATTCACGGGGAGAAATACCACACAGAAAGAACCCGAGCCTGGGATCGAACCCGTGAAGCCCGCAATAAAGACTTGTAAAATCTAATTATGTTTACATATATATATATATATATATATATATATATATAAAATAATATTTTTTAGTTATTCTCCAACAGGCAAGTTTTCCTCAATCCTCCATACAAATAAAACATGCTTGCCTTGTGTTAAGGCCGCGTCAGGTTTAGACACCAAAACAGAAAGTGAGCTGAATATAAAAATGTACACATAATTTGATATGAATGCAACATTTTACACTCTAGGCCTATGGGGCTGAATAAAATGCATTTATATAGTGACATGATGACAGTCATTATAATCACAAACAAAAAATAAACAATGCAAACAAAAAGTACATAAATTCAAAATAACGCAAAATGATATCAAACAGCAAGCAAAATAACTAATGAAAAACAGCATACCAACTAAACTAAATGTTACACTGTAATAAAAGATACTTAAAATTAGTAATGGCCTTCACTTGACACACTCAAGTGAGCGTTGAATAAGTGGTCTGTGTTCGGAGAGCACCCAACGCCGTGACACGCATTTTGTGTATATTTTGGCATTTTATGTATCGGCATGCACCCGCACACACTTCATTCATACTTACCATCCCGTCTCATGTGTGATGTCTGTAGGAATGTTTTCATTCTTATTTGTACGTGCTAACGTAATGTAATCAAGCTAGCATCATTAGCATTAGCAAATGTGCTAACGTATTTACAAGTGTCTGTGTTAGTATCATTAACATACGATGGCATTATTTTGTATTGTTTCAGTTTCGTAAATTAACCAACACGTCACTGTGGATTTATTGAGTCTATTTAGCTGATTGGAGAGCTAAATGTGGGTACATGATGATGACTTCTGTTTTGTTTGATCAGCCGTTTTACTGCCGTGTTACTGGCGCCGTTTGGAAACAATTATGTATGTGTTAGGTGTGTAAATAAACATTTACACCAAGGGTGTCAAACTCATTTTGCTCAAGGGCTGCGTAGAAGAAAATATATTCCCACGTGGGCCGGATGGGTAAAATCATGGCATAATAATTTAAAAATACAACAACGACAACTTCAGATTATTTTCTTTGTTTTACTTCAGCCCAAAAATGAACAAGCACATTTGGAGAATCTAAATGTCACAAAAAATCCTCTTGAGAAAACACTTCTAAAGTAAAATTCTGAAGAAAAAAATGGTGCTGTTTCAAAAACCAAATGAACTAAGTCTTAATCTAAATGTATCTACAAAGCAATCCAACTTTAAATCGCTAGGATTGGACAAAAAACAAAATAAAGCATAAATAAAAACTCTTAATCAACTACCTCATTCGTCATTTCCATCCATCCATCCATTTTCTACCGCTTATTCCCTTTCGGGGTCGCGGGGGGCGCTGGTGCCTATCTCAGCTACAATCATTTGTCATTTCCACATATTAATCCTGTGCTAACTCAACAAACCATAAACACTGAGGTTGAAACTATTCAAGAGGGTTGAATTACTCCTTGCCTTCTAGGTATCACTGTTTATAGATATAAAATAAAAGCTGTACAATGTTTGAACAATTTCAACAAAAATAAAAACTTAAAAGACTTATAGTATTGCAGTAATTCACCCAATGTTCAGTTTTTTAAAATTTGCACAGAAAACATTCATTTTCATATAACTACAGTACATCAATGTGCAGTGTCTCATGCAGCATTTTAACTGAGGTTACCATTTTTTTGTTTTAATCCTGTTTGTTTTACATTGGGTGTATCTTTTGCTTGGTATACTTGCTTGCTTCGGTATAAACTATTTGCTTGCCTAACAGAATTGCTATTGTGACACCCAATGGACACATTTAGAACTGCAGTTTCTGTAATTTAAAAATGCAATTTTGCACTCAGCAAACTTATCTCGCAGGGAGGATTGAAGCTGTTCACGGGCCTGATCCGGCCCACAGGCCGCATGTTTACACAATCTTTCGTAGCAGCATATATCTGTAGCTTAAAATCCAGCGCAGCCGATGTATGTAAAAATATATTTTACTTCTACAATGTGGTGGGTGCAGCTCAAATACCGGTGCCCTCTAAAATACGATTCTATTGATATTATAATCGTGCGCAGTCTATAGTCGCTGTGTTATCACCTGCCAGAAAGTGCATAATTATAGGTAGGAGTAAAGTTTGATGTGTGAGGGTATACGCTGAGTTTCATGTTTGTGTATGATGGCAGATGCTGTCACTGGGTGCTGTTCAGAGTACTTAAAGACAGTAAATATGGATGTATCAATCTTACTGTCACTTCTTTTTTTCTTGATTTATTTCTCTCAAATTATTTTTTTTCCCTCATTGTCAGCCTGCTGCCTTAACTTCCCTTACTTGTTTCCCTCATTTTGCTCCATGCTCATTATTTTTCTTGACAAGTAACACGTTTGCCTTTGAAAAGCCAAAAAGCTCCTCATAATAATTTGATATAACAAGTCAACATTGTGCGTTTGTTTGACAGCGTGTTCACTTCCAAAATTGTTGAGCTTAAAATGCACATTCTTCAAGCACAAGTCATGCAGGCTTTTGTCTCTTTCTTTATGACTCTTTTTCCCTCCCTGGAAGACCCATCAGAGTCCTCCCCATTAAAAAGACTTCTCCGGCACATTATTAGCCTCTGTTACAAGGGCAATCTAGCCAGGCTGGAACTAAAGGCAAAGAAGACGGCAAGAGGGTTGGGCATTGGAGTGGTGGGGGAGACTCCTGTCAGCTCAGAGAACATTATCTGTCCCACTGTGCTTGTAGCCTCAGCAGGTGAGTTGACCCACCAAGACCCATCAACCCACTACTTTTCACACACACACACACACACACACACACACACACACACACACACATATTTTATGCATGCATCAACCACTGTATTTTGAGGGAGAAAAAAAGATGCATTGAGACAATAGCTCTTTAAACTGTCGCGGGTGAGGTGTAGTTGCATTCATAAAAGTGACCTAAAATTATTTTTAATAAACAGAAAAAGACAGAGTTCCTATTTCAATACATGTGGTCCAACCGAGCAAATTAACTTGATATTAGTATATCCTGTACTTATGTACACAGCGCAAAAAATTATGGATTTTATACCGTTGGAAAGTCGGTTTATTTCCCTTTAAAATGTTGCTCCCTATGTTAGACTTGGACTTAGACTTCCTTTATTGTCATTCAAATTTGAACTTTACAGTACAGCTTGAAAACATTTTGTTGCATTAGCTTGTTAGAGTGCAGGATAAAAGAGCAAATAAGGTGCAGATATAAATACATTACTGTAAAGATAAATATATTGCACTTTTGCTTATGCATTCACGTTTATGAATGTATGTCATATTGTTTTTATATTCCAGCGAGTTAATCCGTTTTTTAGGGGGAATTGAGAGGATTATTATGATGCGTTCAAGAGACTTATGGCCTAAGGGAAGAAGCTTTTACGGAACCTGGAGGTTCTGCTCTGGAGGCTGTGGAAGCTCTTTCCAGAGTCCAGCAGTGAAAACAGTCATTGGTGGGTGTGGGAGGAGTCTCTACAGATTTTCTGAGTACTGGTCAGGCAGCGGCTTTTTTTGATTTCCTGGATAGAAGGAAAAAGGTTCCTAATTATCTTTTCCGCCGTCCTCACCACTCTCTACTGAGACTTCCAGTCCGAGGAACTGCAGGCTCCAGTCCAGACAGAGATGCAGTTGGTCAGTAGGCTCTCTATAGCGCCTCTGTTGAATATGGTGAGAATGGGGGGAGGGAGCTGTGCTCTTTTCATCATACGCAAAAAGTGCATGGGCTGCTGAGCTCTTTTTACAAGAGCTGCGGTGTGTAGGGACCCCGTCATATTGTCAGTTATCTGCACCCCTAGGAACGTGGTGCCGCCTATGATCTCCACTGCTGTGTCGTTGTAGAAGTGTATGTTTAATTGTGTGTATTTTATTATGTTAAGTTAAGTCAAAGTTAAAGTACCAATGATTGTCATGTGTAATTGTCTAATTTTCATAAAATGTCCACGTACAAGACACAGAGCATTTAAATAAGGTTCCCCTTCTTACTGCTCTGCGATTAAAATATAACATCTTAAAAAAAAGACTTAATTTTCAGAGTCTGAATCTCAGAAAGTATTCATAGTCCATTGTGTTGTGCAGGGAGTAAACACTTGCCAGGATGATCGATGGATTAGCCGGTTCGTACGTGTAGTCTTTAGACAAACCCAAATCCCACGTCCTCTCACACAGCCTAGTAAGTAAGTAATTGAGTCATTTTTATTTATAAATCGCTTTTCACAGATAAAATCACAAAGCGCTGTACAAAACATAGGTGAAGTAAAACAACAATTCAATTAAAACAACAGGGGGACAATAATAAACCGGATACTAAGGGGATTAAAATTGATAGTTAGAAGGTGCATTAACTAAAAGCTTTACTAAAAGATACATTTTCAAATGTTCACGGAGGGATCGGTGTAAATTGTTCCAGAGTCTGGGGGCTATAACTTGGAATGCCAGGTCTCCACAGGTTTTAAAACAAGTTTTGGGGATCTTTAGAAGACCCTGGCCTGAAGACCGGAGGCTGCGCCCTAAAGAATACGGGCACTGCAAGTCCATTATGTACTGAAGAGCCCTACCATGCAATGCATGGAATGTCAGGACTAAAATTTAAAACTCAAAGTGAAAAGCCTATTTTCTGTAATTCCTGGTGTCTATAGGTTTTAAAGTGCAGGAAAAGCTGCTGCCAATGTCAACATAAAACCTCTGACAATATATATATTTTTAAGAAAGCAAAGACGTGGATTTCCAAAAAAAAAACACATTTGGAAAGAGAGCGGCCACTGCGTCCACTTGCAACGTCATCTAACTCATCTCTTGGGCTGTCTTTGACCAAACCTTTTTATAGTCAAATCTGATCCGTTAGATTTTGTTCATAGTCAACAATCATATTGAATGTATGTTTTTTTTTAAGAAAAGTATAGAGATGATGACATGTAGTAGTGTATACCGACTACTCACTCGGTGTCAGTAAAGTCACATGAATGTGCTCTTGCATGTATTTTTTGAATAATACATAGTTAATTAAATATATTATATTTATAAAATAATTTGGTCTTGACAACGCTTTTTTGTGTATGAACCAACAGAAGGATTATTATCTTTGCAAAAAAAAAAACATAGCTACACCTTCGTCCCACCTGGGCCGACAGCGGGGTTATGATTATGATGACATACTGTATTGAGTTATAGCAATATTCATATAATGTATGTATAGGCGAGGGGCGTGACAGGCACTTGCCGACCCTCCTGGATTTTCTGGGAGACTCCCGAAATTCGGCGCCTCTCCCGAAAACCTCCCGGAAGAAATTTCCTCCCGAATATCTCCCAAAATTCTCCGGACGACCGCGGAGGATTAAAGTAGGAACACTCCGGAGGCAGAAGTTCATTAACAGGGGCGGACTCACCGGCTCTCAGCCATGTTTCCGTCACACAGAGGAAGTCAAGTCCGCGTGAAGTGAAGAAATCCTTCAGGATAAACGTTTTGTTTGTCAAAGATCTTGCATTCATAAGACCGAACCTGGCGGGGGCCAGCACGTCCAAGGGTGCAGCTAATACAGGTGGGGCCCGCCCGACACACAGCCCGCAGGTGACGGGGTAGAGGAGCTACGAGACGGAAAAGGAAGGCAGGGATCCGGCCAGGTGAAAAAGCTGACTGGGACGTCAAAAAATCAACGTCGAAGATGATCATATCAGTGGGAAAGGGGCAAAGGTCCAACAGTGTTTGGCGGTCATACACAAGCAGTGAGCTGACAGAGACGAAAATAAACGCAAACAACAAAAAAGCAAACAGAGCTGACAGCGAGAGATGGCAGGCCAAAGCACATACTGGCGCCATCTTCTGGAAACTCAGAAGTGATGTTACTCAAATAGTGAAAGGTAAGTGTTGGTTTTTTTTAGTTACAAGCAAGCACAGTACAGTTAGTTGAACAACTGTGTTTTTATAACTGTGTATTTGATAGGTGCCGTCTGAAATTCAACTATTTATTTTATTTACCGTATTTTTCGTACTATAAGTCGCACTCTTCTCCACAGTCCAGTGGGAGGTGAGACCCAGCCAAACCAAAAAAAAAAAAAAAAATGTTTTTTTTGTTTTTTTCTAAGTTTGGCCAAGTCTTACCCCCGGCCAAACTAAAAAAAAAAACGCGACTTATAGCCCGAAAAATACGCTATATATATATATATATATATATATATATATATATATATATATATATATATATACACATATATATATATATATATGTGTGTATATATCCATCCATCCATCCATTTTCTGCCGCTTATTCGCGTTCGGGGTCGCGGGGGGCGCTGGCGCCTATCTCAGCTACAATCGGGCGGAAGGCGGGGTACACCCTGGACAAGTCGCCACCTCATCGCAGGGCCAACACAGATAGACAGACAACATTCACACTCACATTCACACACTAGGGCCAATTTTTTTAGTGTTGCCAATCAACCTATATATATATACATATATATATATAGCGTATTTTTCGGACTATAAGTCGCGTTTTTTTTTTAGTTTATAGTACGAAAAATACGGTAAATAAAAGAAATAGTTGAATATATATATATATATATATATATATATATATATATATATATATATATATATATATATATATATATATATATATATATATATATATATAGACCACATCCACACACTAGGGCCAATTTAGTGTTGCCAATCTCTAAGGATATCTTTTATCAGAAATAACATGTGGGACATTATATTGTCCTTTATAATATGTCACCCAGAAATGGACTAACTGTATTTGTTTCGAAAACTTGGGTTTTTCAAAAAAATTAAGAATCTGGGCTCATATTTCATTCATTTAAAAATGTTCATGAAGTCTTGTGAGAGCAGTCTTTGTGACCAAAAAAAAGACTGGAAGGGAAAGGCAGAGAACAAGACAGAGTGGGGTAGGGTGAGTGGTGACAGAGAACGGGGTGGGCGTGAAAGATGGATGTAAATGTGGAATAATGTTCTCGCAGTGAATTTGCATGGTCAAATGTCAAAAAAATGAAGCTTTCCCCTGAGCCTTGTCAGGGGTGAAAAAAAAACATAAGTGGTGCACTCCGGCACTGCCATGCCATTAGAGGTTAGTTCTGCCTGTCATCAGTCACTGAAGAGAAGAAATTGCTGTCATTATCTCCAAAAAATGGACTGGGAATGATGGATCCACCCTCTTCTCTCTGGACACGCTGATACACAAGTGTGTGATTGTGTGTGTGTGTGTGTGTGTGTGTTTTGCGTACGTGTGTACGGTGCAAATACATTGTGGATGGTTTTCTGATTACTTAAACATTTTTTAAATGATTGTACTGTTTGTGATTACTGAGTTAATGTTGATTACAATGAACCAGTTTGCAATTATAATTTGTTATGATGATGTTGAAGAATACACTGTTAGCCCTTCTGGGAAAAGGGTAAAAAAATAACGAATGTAATGCCTGTTAGTATTTAACGTACCAGTTCCTTCAGGAATTTGCGATGTCACGATTGTGCCAATTCACTTAAGTTCAACCAATGCACGTCCTTCCATCACTGGCTACAACTTCCTCTGATATTTTGGCCAATCAGCGTAATTTTTCCCATTCAAAAGGAGAAATATAATTTTAGAGAAAAAAATGTAATTTAAAACATTTGTACAAACGTAAACACTTAAGTATATCGGTATGTGGAATTAAATTATGGAATGAATTAAGCAAAGAAATCAAACAATGTACTAATAGGGACGGCGTGGCGCAGTGGGAGAGTGGCCGTGCGCAACCCGAGGGTCACTGGTTCAAATCCCACCTAGAACCAACCGTTGTGTCCTGAGGAAGACACTTCACCCTTGCTCCTGATGGTTGCTGGTTGGCGCCTTGCATGGCAGCTCCCTCCATCCGTGTGTGAATGTGTGTGTGAATGGGTAAATGTGGAAGTAGTGTCAAAGCGCTTTGAGTACCTTGAAGGTGGAAAAGCGCTATACAAGTACAACCCATTTATCATTTAATTTAATATAATCCACTTCAAGATAGTCTTCAAACGTAAAGTGTTTACAAAGTACAAAGAAGAAGAACCATGACAAAAATTCTGAATTTATGTCATCCATCCATTATTTTTCTAGATAATGTTACTAATTTCACCATAGTAAATATAATTTACTTCACTAATTATTATTTATTTATTTTTATTTTTATTAGTTATGGAGTATATTATGAATAAACCGAGAACAGGAAGTGAACAACATTTTTAGAAACTGCTATGTAAAAGAAAAAGGGTACGATTAAAGGGGGACATTATCACCAGACCTATGTAAGCGTCAATATATACCTTGATGTTGCAGAAAAAAGACCATATATTTTTTAACCGATTTCCGAAGTCTAAACGGGTGAATTTTTGTGAATTAAACGCCTTTCTGTTTATCGCTCTTTTTGCGATGACGTCAGAACGTGACGTCTCCGAGGTAATACAGCCGCCATTTTGAATTTCAACACATTTCAAACATTGGGTCTCAGCTCTGTTATTTTCCGTTTTTTCGACTATTTTTTGTAACTTTGGAGACATCATGCCTCGTCGGTGTGTTGTCGGAGGGTGTAACAACACTAACAGGGAGGGATTCAAGTTGCACCACTGGCCCGGATATGCGAAAGTGTCTGCCGCCAGACCCCCATTGAATGTGCTGGAGTGTCTGCACATTTTACCGGTGATGCTAAGACAGACATGGCACAGAGATGTATGGATAACCTGCAGATGCATTTGCAACGATAAAGTCAATGAAATCACAAAGGTGAGTTTTGTTGATGTTGACTTATGTGCAAATCAGACATATTTGGTTGCGACGTGACTGCCAGCTAATCGATGCTAAAATGCTATGCTAATCGATGCTAACATGCTATTTACCGGCGGTGCTAAAGCAGACATGGCACAGAGATGTATGGATAACCTGCAGATGCATTTGCAACGATAAAGTCAATGAATTCACAAAGGTGAGTTTTGTTGATGTTGACTGCCAGGTAATCGATGCTAACATGCTACGCTAATCGATGCTAACATGCTATTTACCGGCGGTGCTACAGCAGACATGGCACAGAGATGTATGGATAACCTGCAGATGCATTTGCAACTATATTACGTTTCCTTCCACCCACATTTAATGCGAAAAAAATACTTACCAATCGAAGGATTTAAGTTGCTCCAGTGTCACGAGATGCGAAAGTCCTGATCGTTTGGTCCGCACATTTTACCGGCGATGCAAACGCAGCTATTCGGCCATGCTATGGCTATGAATAGCGTCAATAGCTATTTGCTCAATAGCTTCGGTTTCTTCTTCAATACTTTCTTACTCCGACCATCCGTTTCAATACATTTGTAATCTGTTGAATCGCTTAAACCGCTAAAATCCGATTCTGAATCCGAGCTATCCATCCATCCATCCATCCATCCATCATCTTCCGCTTATCCGAGGTCGGGTCGCGGGGGCAGCAGCCTAAGCAGGGAAGCCCAGACTTCCCTATCTCCAGCCACTTCGTCTAGCTCTTCCCGGGGGATCCCGAGGCGTTCCCAGGCCAGCCGGGAGACATAGTCTTTCCAACGTGTCCTGGGTCTTCCCCGTGGCCTCCTACCAACTGGACGTGCCCTAAACACATCCCTAGGGAGGCGTTCGGGTGGCATCCTGACCAGATGCCCGAACCACCTCATCTGGCTCCTCTCGATGTGGAGGAGCAGCGGCTTTACGTTGAGCTCCTCCCGGATGGCAGAGCTTCTCACCCTATCTCTAAGGGAGAGCCCCGCCACCCGGCGGAGGAAACTCATTTCGGCCGCTTGTACCCGTGATCTTATCCTTTCGGTCATGACCCAAAGCTCATGACCATAGGTGAGGATGGGAACGTAGATCGACCGGTAAATTGAGAGCTTTGCCTTCCGGCTCAGCTCCTTCTTCACCACAACGGATCGATACAACGTCCGCATTACTGAAGACGCCGCACCGATCCGCCTGTCGATCTCACGATCCACTCTTCCCCCACTCGTGAACAAGACTCCTAGGTACTTGAACTCCTCCACTTGGGGCAGGGTCTCCTCCCCAACCCGGAGATGGCACTCCACCCTTTTCCGGGCGAGAACCATGGACTCGGACTTGGAGGTGCTGATTCTCATTCCGGTCGCTTCACACTCGGCTGCGAACCGATCCAGTGAGAGCTGAAGATCCCGGCCAGATGAAGCCATCAGGACTACATCATCTGCAAAAAGCAGAGACCTAACCCCGTGGCCACCAAACCGGAACCCCTCAACGCCTTGACTGCGCCTAGAAATTCTGTCCATAAAAGTTATGAACAGAATCGGTGACAAAGGACAGCCTTGGCGGAGTCCAACCTTCACTGGAAACGTGTCCGACTTACTGCCAGCAATGCGGACCAAGCTCTGACACTGATCATACAGGGAGCGGACTGCCACAATAAGACATTCCGATACCCCATACTCTCTGAGCACTCCCCACAGGACTTCCCGAGGGACACGGTCGAATGCCTTCTCCAAGTCCACAAAGCACATGTAGACTGGTTGGGCAAACTCCCATGCACCCTCAAGAACCCTGCCGAGAGTATAGAGCTGGTCCACAGTTCCACGACCAGGACGAAAACCACACTGTTCCTCCTGAATCCGAGGTTCGACTATCCGGCGAAGCCTCCTCTCCAGTACACCTGAATAAACCTTACCGGGAAGGCTGAGGAGTGTGATCCCACGATAGTTGGAACACACCCTCCGGTCCCCCTTCTTAAAGAGAGGAACCACCACCCCGGTCTGCCAATCCAGAGGTACCGCCCCCGATGTCCACGCGATGCTGCAGAGTCTTGTCAACCAAGACAGCCCCACAGCATCCAGAGCCTTAAGGAACTCCGGGCGGATCTCATCCACCCCCGGGGCCTTGCCGCCGAGGAGCTTTTTAACTACCTCAGCGACCTCAGCCCCAGAAATAGGAGAGTCCACTACAGATTCCCCAGGCACCGCTTCCTCAAAGAAAGACGTGTTGGTGGGATTGAGGAGGTCTTCGAAGTATTCCCTCCACCGATCCACAACATCCGCAGTCGAAGTCAACAGAACACCATCCGCACCATACACGGTGTTGATAGTGCACTGCTTCCCCTTCCTGAGGCACCGTATGGTGGTCCAGAATCGCTTCGAAGCCGTCCGGAAGTCGTTTTCCATGGCTTCCCCGAACTCTTCCCATGTCCGGGTTTTTGCCTCCGCGACCGCTAAAGCTGCACACCGCTTGGCCCGTCGGTACCCGTCCACTGCCTCCGGAGTCCTATGAGCCAAAAGAACCCGGTAGGACTCCTTCTTCAGCTTGACGGCATCCCTCACTGCTGGTGTCCACCAACGGGTTCTGGGATTACCGCCACGACAGGCACCAACAACCTTGCGGCCACAGCTCCAATCAGCCGCCTCGACAATAGAGGTTCGGAACATGGTCCACTCGGACTCAATGTCCCGCACCTCCCTCGTGACATGTTCAAAGTTCTCCCGGAGGTGTGAATTGAAACTCTCTCTGACAGGAGACTCTGCCAGACGTTCCCAGCAGACCCTCACAATGCGCTTGGGCCTGCCAGGTCTGTCCGGCATCCTCCCCCACCATCGCAGCCAACTCACCACCAGGTGGTGATCGGTAGGAAGCTCCGCCCCTCTCTTCACCCGAGTGTCCAAAACATGAGGCCGCAAATCCGATGACACAACTACAAAGTCGATCATGGAACCGCGGCCTAGGGTGTCCTGGTGCCAAGTGCACATATGGACACCCTTATGTTTGAACATGGTGTTTGTTATCGACAAACTGTGACGAGCACAAAAGTCCAATAACAAAACACCACTCGGGTTTAGATCCGGGCGACCATTCTTCCCAATCACGCCTCTCCAGGTTTCACTGTCGTTGCCAACATGAGCGTTGAAGTCTCCCAGTAGGACAAGGGAATCACCCGGAGGAGCACTTTCCAGTATTCCCTCGAGTGTACCCAAAAAGGGTGGGTATTCTGAACTGCTGTTTGGTGCGTAAGCACAAACAACAGTCAGGACCCGTCCCCCCACCCGAAGGCGAAGGGAAGCTACCCTCTCGTCCACTGGGTTGAACTCAAACGTACAGGCTTTGAGCCGGGGGGCAACCAGAATTGCCACCCCAGCCCGTCGCCTCTCACTGCCAGCAACGCCAGAGTGGAAGAGGGTCCAGTCCCTCTCGAGAGAACTGGTTCCAGAGCCCTTGCTGTGCGTCGAGGTGAGTCCGACTATATCCAGCCGGAACTTCTCTACCTCGCGCACTAGCTCAGGCTCCTTCCCCCCCAGTGAGGTGACGTTCCACGTCCCAAGAGCTAGCTTCTGTAGCCGAGGATCGGACCGCCAAGTGCCCTGCCTTCGGCTGCCGCCCAGCTCACATTGCACCCGACCTCTATGGCCCCTCCTATGAGTGGTGAGCCCATTGGAGGGATGACCCACGTTGCCTCTTCGGGCTGTGCCCGGCCGGGCCCCATGGGAACAGGCCCGACCACCAGGCGCTCGCCATCGTGCCCCAACTCCGGGCCTGGCTCCAGAGCGGGGCCCCGGTGACCCACGTCCGGGCGAGGGAAATCTGGGTTCATTTCGTTGTAATTCCATAGAAGTCTTTGAGCTGCTCTTTGTCTGATCACTCACCTAGGACCTGTTTGTCTTGGGAGACCCTACCAGGGGGCATGAAAACCCCCAGACAACATAGCTCCTAGGATCATTGGGACACGCAAACTCCTCTACCACGGTAAGGTAGCAGCTCAGAGAGGAGATTCTGAATCCGAGCTAATGTCGCTATATCTTGCTGTGGTATTCGCCATTGTTTGTTTACATTGTCATCACTGTATGACGTCACAGGGAAATGGATAGTCGCATCGCAAATAGCGAAAATCAAACACTTTAAAGCTTTTTTTAGGGATATTCCGGGACCGGTAAATTTTGAAAAAAACTTAAAAAAAAAAGACAAGCCACTGTGAACTGATTTTTATTGTTTTTAACCCTTTTGAAATTGTGATAATGTTCCCCTTTAAATAAACTCTGCTTCTTCCTACTTCTTTTCAAACATGTTGAATATCCATCCATTCATCCATCCATCCATATTCTATCGCTTGTCCCTTTCAGGGTAGCTGGGGGTCGCTGGAGCCTATCTCAGCCGCATTCGGGCGGAAGGCGGTGTACACCCTGGACAAGTCGCCACCTTATCGCAGGGCCAACACAGATTGACAGACAACATTCACACTCACATTCACACACTAGGGCCAATTTAGTGTTGCAAATCAACTTATCCCCAGCTGCAAGTTTTTGGCGGTGGGAGGAAGCCGTAGTACCCGGAGGGAACCCACGCAGTCACGGGAAAACATGCAAACTCACCACAGAAAGATCCCGAGCCTGGGATTGAACCCAGGACTACTCAGGACCTTTGTATTGTGAGGCACATGCACTAACCCCTGTATCATTGTGCTGCCCACATGTTGAGTAGAGACTCTGAAAATTGTGATGTATCATGTTGTACGCATGCATTAGGAAACAAACACAAACTCAAACTGAAAATCAATTCGTTTCTGAGCGGTGCTTAAAAGAGCACGTCTACATTCTGTTTAAAACTTATGTTTGTTTATTGTGTGGATAAAGCTCGAATAACAATGTGTAACAATATATTGACGCCATTGCTCATGGATGATTGTCATCCGGTCACTTTCCTCAGAACTACTTTTGGTACCTTTCTACAGCGCAAAGCCTTCTGGGCAATGCAGTATATCAACATTTAGCAACACACTGGCATCCTCACTTCTTAGTCTACATGTAATTATTTAACTTTTGTGTATTCACGGTAAGGTAGGCTGACCATATTGTGAAATCCCAAAAAGAGGACACATATATGCGTGCCAAGGCCGGGGCTAGGTGAACATTTGTCAATGATACTTGAACTTGCTTTATGAATAATATATTTTTTTAAATTAGACATATTTTCTCTTCTGTTGACAGCAGTGTTGGCGCTAAGAATTTTCTAAACGGGGTCCAACATCAAGTCATAAAAATAGGGTCCCACAATAAATGTTTGGGGTCCCACTTTTTTGTAAGCGTTTTGAAAACAAATGATAAACGTATGCATTTTTCTGTTATATCTCACATTATATACTGTGTTTTGGAAAAAGGTTGTCATAATCGTTACTTAATTCATTAAAATAAATAATTTAAAAAGAAGACACATTTGTATACATATGTAAATGTATTCAGTTATAAACATTCATTCACTTTCTTCTTTCCTTCATGGATCAAAACTTTACCGCTGCTGGTAGTTTTTTCTATATTTTTATCTAATAAGTTGTAGGTGTATTTATTTCAGTATTAAAGTGTACAAGGTGTTTTGCTTGGGTCATGAAATGATGATAATGGTGTGCCAGGGCATACATTCATTTTATATTTAACACTAAAATCTCTGGAGTCTACGTCAACTTCAGATCTATTCCTCATTTCAAAATGTTTAAGTTTTTTTATTTTGTTTTTTTTGTTTGTATGTTTTCAGCCCTTTTTTGTCAAACAAAACAATGTTTTTTTTATGGCAAACACACAAAATATGCAAAATCTTCCACCAAAAATATTTTTCAAAGCTTAATATTTGATAAGATGTAATCAGGGTTGAGGTAGGTAGGTCTTCATTGTCATTGCAACAAGTACAACAAAACTTTGTTTTCAGCACAAACCTGTTCAAGATTAGACAAACAAACAGTGTACAGCGTTACAGAACAAGAACGCTGATGGGTCGCCTTAAGGCGCCCCGTAAAAGATGGGAAATAGGTAAACGCTGGGGAAGGATGACTAAAAAAATACAATCCAGACTGGGCTCCTAAGGGGGCCCAGTTCGGAGTGAGAAAAAACCTCCATAGCAAAGCATATATACATATTACAACATACGATTTGGAGAGCAGTGCAAAAAGAGGCAACAAGAAAGTTAAAGACAAGACAAAACAAAGAAGCAAGCAGGAGAGATAAGGGAGAGGAAAGGGGGAAAGGTGGGGGGGCGTAAGGGTAAGAGTCAGTGTTGCAAGGGGTTCTGGGTATTTGTTCTGTTGTGTTTATATTGTGTTACGGTGCGGATTGTCTTCCGAAATATGTTTGTCATTCTTGTTTGGTGTGGGTTCATAGTGTGGCGCATATTTGTAACAGTTTTAAAGTTGTTTATATGGCCACACTGTGTGACCTGTATGGCTGTTGAGTAAGTATATATTGAGTGACAAACAACCCACAGCCTAGCCCCTCTCTCACGACTGTTTCTGCGTGTGCATACCTTCACAATTTGTTTTGTTTTCAACCCCTCTCCACCCTGTACGTACATTGGAAATACACGCAACTTTGACACAAAACGCCGGACATTTGAGGCATGTAAGAAACCATGCCCAGACACCCTGGACAGTCCCGCAAAAGAGGACATGTCCGAGGAAAAGAGGACGTATGGTCCGTCTATGGTAAAGTAGCTAAGAAGAAATGTTTATTTGCAATGCTGACCAAGCGAGGAGGCAGTATTTACGTGACACAGTTCACAAATGCTCTCAACGTGAAGCAGTAAATGTGTTGGATCATAAATGAATGTTTCAAATGGACGAACAATTGAAGTGTAAAACATATACGGAGAATAGAATGTCTGCAACTTATGGATGACAGAGCAGACAGCGGACAATAAGGAAGCCTTTGTTGGTGTCTCTTTCTGTTATTATATGTATCCCTATTAATAATTGTAATTAAAAAGGGTCTGTTTGCAACTTGATCACCGTCACATTTTTCAATGCAAAACATATAGCAAGAACACCATTGGCTAACTTATGTTACCATTAGTGGTTTAACAGAACACATTTCTGTTTAAAACTTCTATACTTTTCATAATTACTATGTTTGTATAGGAAAAACATGTTACCAACCTGGATAAAACAATTGCTGTTTACGGCGGTCACTCACCCGGTCTCGTCAACACGTACATGCAGGGAGCTTGTGCACACATACAAAGACAGTCCAAGAGGAGCAACAAATGTTTTGCAGTCATGTTGTTATGATAGTTTCATTTGCCACTGACAGTTTGGTCAAGTTTTGCTTTTTCTTGTCAGCGCTCTTTTTTTGGTTCCTTTTCCTGCACGTCTCCCTGAGCGCTTGTTTCCCTCACCTGTACCTGATTGGCAGTCTGGAACACCTGGTGGCAATTGCCAATCAGGCTATTAGTTATACCTGCCTCACCCTCCAGTATGCTGTGGACTGTTTGCTGTCTCCAGTTCTCCCTGGTTCCTCGTCTCTTGTATCCTGTTTCTTGTTAGCTGTTTCTTGTATGCTGTGAGGTTTTCCTTGGTTCCTGATTCCTGTTCCTGTTTGCTGTATCCTGTTTCCTGTCTCCTAATTCCTGGTTCGTGTTTTACCCGCATTGTTTTGGACATTACAACCATGATTTTCTGTATCAATCCTGCCATCTCTGCATTTTGGGGTTTGTCACCAACACTTCCTGACAGAGTACACATTTAATCACAGCCAATAATAGCTGTCCAAACCGCTGTCATTAAGATCAACAACCCGAGCTTATGCACGTGCATGTGTTACGTATGTACGTAGCAAAGTCATTACGTCCTGAAGTCAATCAATCAATGAATCAATGTTTACTTATATAGCCCTAAATCACTAGTGTCTCAGAGGGCTGCACAAACCACCACGACATCCTCGGTAGACCCACATAAGGGAAAGGAAAACTCACACCCAGTGGGACATCGGTGACAATAATGACCCAGTGGGACGTCGGTGACAATGATGACTATGAGAACCTTAGAGAGGAGGAAAGCAATGGATGTCGAGCGGGTCTAACATGATACTGTGAAAGTTCAATCCACAATGGATCCAACACAGTCGCGAGAGTCCAGTCGCGAGAGTCCAGTCCAAAGCGGATCCAACACAGCAGCGAGAGTCCCATTCACAGCGGAGCCAGCAAGAAACCATCCCAAGCGGAGGCGGATCAGCAGCGCAGAGATGTCCCCAGCCGATACACAGGCAAGCAGTACATGGCCACCGGATCGGACCGGACCCCCTCCACAAGGGAGAGTGGGACATAGAAGAAAAAGAAAAGAAACGGCGGATCAACTGGTCTAAAAAGGGAGTCTATTTAAAGGCTAGAGTATACAAATGAGTTTTAAGGTGAGACTTAAATGCTTCTACTGAGGTGGCATCTCGAACTGTTACCGGGAGGGCATTCCAGAGTACTGGAGCCCGAACGGAAAACGCTCTATAGCCCGCAGACTTTTTTTGGGCTTTGGGAATCACTAATAAACCGGAGTCCTTTGAACGCAGATTTCTTGCCGGGACATATGGTACAATACAATCGGCAAGATAGAATGGAGCTAGACCGTGTAGTATTTTATACGTAAGTAGTAAAACCTTAAAGTCACATCTTAAGTGCACAGGAAGCCAGTGCAGGTGAGCCAGTACAGGCGTAATGTGATCAAACTTTCTTGTTCTTGTCAAAAGTCTAGCAGCCGCATTTTGTACCAACTGTAATCTTTTAATGCTAGACATGGGGAGACCCGAAAATAATACGTTACAGTAATCGAGGCGAGACGTAACAAACGCATGGATAATGATCTCAGCGTCTTTAGTGGACAGAATAAAGCGAATTTTAGCGATATTACGGAGATGAAAGAAGGCCGTTTTAGTAACGCTTTTAATGTGTGCCTCAAAGGAGAGAGTTGGGTCAAAGATAATACCCAGATTCTTTTCCGTGTCGCCTTGTTTAATTGTTTGGTTGTCAAATGTTAGAGTTGTATTATTAAATAGAGTTCGGTGTCTAGCAGGACCGATAATCAGCATTTCCGTTTTTTTGGCGTTGAGTTGCAAAAAGTTAGCGGACATCCATTGTTTAATTTCATTAAGACACGCCTCCAGCTGACTACAATCCGGCGTGTTGGTCAGCTTTAGGGGCATGAAGAGTTGGGTGTCATCAGCATAACAGTGAAAGCTAATACCGTATTTGCGTATGATGTCACCTAGCGGCAGCATGTAGATGCTGAAGAGTGCAGGGCCAAGGACCGAACCCTGAGGAACTCCACACGTTACCTTAACGTAGTCCGAGGTCACATTGTTATGGGAGACACACTGCATCCTATCAGTAAGATAAGAGTTAAACCAAGACAGGGGTCTGTTGAAGAGGTTCATTTAGATTAGATTAGATTAGATTAGATAGTACTTTTATTTATTCCTTCAGGAAAATTACAATTTTCAGCACAATCCCATTCAAGAGCAGACAAACATTACAGGGAGAGAGAACAGGATCGCTGACGGGTCTGCCTGCTTTCATCGCCCCTTACAAAAAAGGTGAGATACAGGTAAACAAGTGGGGGGGAATGGGAGAAAAAAATAAGAGTTTAAAATAAAATAAAATAAAATAAAAAAAACAGGGGCCCTGGAGATGGGGTCCAGACTGAGGCTTAGGGAAAAAAACAACAATAACTCATAGCCATAGTACACATGTAAGAGGGAAACATCAAAATTCAAAGAAGACAAAGGACATTAAAGACATTAAAGCAGCGGATACAACCAGCCACTTCTACATACAGCTATGAATATAAATTAAAAGATACATACAGCCTACTGACGTATACAGTATTTATAAATTGTTTATTTATATAGGCTAGTACGGGAAAGTTTTGTACCTGACAAGTTTCGGCTACCTTGCTTCTGCAGCCTTCACCAGAGGTGTCACGTTATGTTAGCGTGGCGTTGTCTGTGACGTGTTGTATGGATTGTTCCATCCCACCTGAAGTGGTGGAATGGAACACAGTTCTGCAGGGCAGGCCCCGGCCGTTTGGTAGACATTCAGACGACAGGGGGTGCCCCGCTCTACCCCCGGAGCACACCAGGGGACACCGCCATCCCACCACTTCAGGTGGGATGTGCTTTTACTGCCATCATTTTAAGTTGTATAAAAATAGTAAACTATCAATACAGTGTGTGTTTTCCAACTTTTGTTGAAATCCTGTTCTTTTTCAGGTTTAGGTAAGAATCTGATTTGATGTTATTAAAAAAAAAGTTTTAAGACATTACAACGATTGCCGCAATGTTCTAAAAATCTGCTGCAAATTCCGGCATTTTAGGTTACAACAATCATTAAAAGGCCCACGGAAATCCTGAAGGGACTGGTATACATATATTTCCTGTCATTGCTGGACAACTTATAACAAGACAAATAACGTATTTCCTTGAATTGCCACCGGTCATGTAATATGTGCCTGCCCTGAATTACTGCCGGGTAAACTCGCTTCGCAAAATTATGAGCGCATGCTTACTATTACCGCCGGGTCAAATTTGTGACGTCACGAGTGACACTTTCCCTATAATCCTTTTCAAAATGGCGGAGGCTTATTTCAACAGTTTGAAATCGCATAAAGGGAGGAAGATTAAGAGCTATTCAGTAGGATTTAAGGTCTAAAAAGAACAGTAAGCAGCTATGATGTATTGATATACCTGTACCACTGGGGAGCCTACGGTCCGATAGACAGGCGGGGCATGCTAGTTCACGCTAGCTGTAGCCCTCCCCAAGATACCGGCGAGCGAGCGGAAGAGCGACCTGACTGAGGTTTTATTGAAAAATAAACAAAGTCAAACTGCTCAAGCTATGTCCTTTCTTGGTGGTCCTGGGATAAAGATATCACCCACGGAGCAGAACGAGAGGGAAGTCGCCCATACACAAGCTAACTGATAGCAGCGGTCCGATAGCAGCTTCCAGAGAGACTTTTTAAAATTGAAGAAAGATAAGGAATACTTCTATAAACATGCCATCGATGCCACTGATCAGAAGGATCCATGGATCCATGGATCTCATTTACAAGCAAAGGTAAGGCCACCTTTCATTTATTTTTTATTTACCGGGAGCCTCTACAACCAGGCAAAATCTCATTGAGATGAAAGATCTCTTTTCCAAGGGAGACCTGGTCAAGAGGGCAGCAGCAAGGTTACATTACAAACAGTAAACAACACACAAAATATCAGACTTACAACATTAAAACTTGCTCATATGACACATGTGCATACAGACAAGGTAGACTGCAATCCTTTCACAGAAGCTTTAAACTCATTTAATGTAACAAGGGTTTTGAGTTCAGTATTCAATTGTAGGTTATTCCAAGTCTTTGGTGCTGAAAATAATAACCATAATAACGTTTTCTTTATAATTAAATGTGCTTTTCATGATGGTATCCTCACATCACACTCAATGTTTTACTGCATACCATTGGTAAGCGCAGGGGTGAGAAGAGGTTTTAAAATTATTAGCGCCTGCTTACTTTTACCGCATGCCTTGAATAAGTGCAGGAGTGAGAAGAGGTTTTAAATAAATTAGCGTCCCGGCGGCTACTCAAAGAAATACGGTAGTTATGCGCTCCTGGATGATGCTTGACGTCTGGGTTTAGTAGTGTATAAGAATCATGATGCATTTCTTTTTATATGCACGCTCATGCAAAATGGTTAATCTCGCTACCCAAGAAGCTCTAGCAAGCAATTATACAATGTGCTTAAAGACCATAAAATCTGCAGGGGCAAGGACTATTAGCTATTACAATCCATGGGGTTGATAGCCACATATTGTTTCTTGAAGATAAAAAAAAATAATTTCACTACATCAGTGGCCTAGTCGGTAGAGTGTCCGCCCTGAGATCGGTAGGTCGTGAGTTCAAATCCCGGCTGAGTCATACCAAAGACTATAAAAATGGGACCCATTACCTCCCTGCATATAACCCCAATTCTTCAGAGTTTGCACTGGCTCCCTGTTCATTTTATAATTGATTTTAAAACATTGCTGTTTGTTTTTAAATCTTTACATGGACTGGCACCTCAATATATCTCGGACATTATCCAAATTTACATTCCTGCGCGTGCTCTGAGGTCCGACAGCCAGTTCCAGCTCGTGGTGCCCAAGACCAGACTTAAGACCAGGGGAGACACGGCCTTCTCTGTGGTCGGCCCTAAGCTCTGGAACACTCTGCCGCTCCATGTTCAAACTGCTTCCACAGTGGAGTGTTTTAAGTCTCGTCTTAAGACCCACTTTTATTCTTTGCCTTTTAACACTACGTGAGTTGTGTGGTCCTCTGTTCTCTGTTGTCCTCTGTGTTTTTTATACACTTTGATTTCTATTTTACTGGTTTAATTGATTTTACCCTTTAGAATAGTTTTTAATCATATTTGTTTTTATATAGTTTTTTTTTGGTTTTATATTTATTTATTTTTTGTTTTTATTCAGTCATTTGTGCAGCATAATATGTATATATATATATATATATATATATATATATATATATATATATATATATATATATATATATATTTTTATTTTTTATTTTGTTTTAATATTATTTTTTTTTTACAATTGTTTTTAACATGGCCGTGCAGCACTTTGGAAACATTATTGTTGTTTAAATGTGCTATATAAATAAAGTGGATTGGACCCCGCCTTCCGCCCGATTGTAGCTGAGATAGGCACCAGCGCCCCCCGCGACCCCAAAAGGGAACAAGCGGTAGGAAATGGATGGATGGATGGATTGGATTGAATTGCTTGGCACTCAGCATTAAGGGTTGGAATAGGGGGTTAAATCACCAAAAATGATTCCCGGGCGCGGCCACCGCTGCTGCCCACTGCTCCCCTCACCTCCCAAGGGGTGGATCAAGGGTAATGGGTCAAATGCAGAGAATAATTTCGCCACACCTAGTATGTGTGTGACAATCATGGGTACTTTAACTTACATTGTCTTGAAACCATGCTGAATTTTCTCAAGGAGCCTGGACAATTCAATTAGACTAATATCTATTTCCCATTCTAAAAATGTGTATATAGTCATTGGCATGCACTCAAATACATTTGAGTCAACTTCTGCACAATCTCTTCTGACTATCACTTTACTTGTCCTTGAAAATATTGCCCCTGCCATTCAAAGAAGCAATTTTCATGTGCCAATGAGAGCGGATGGGTGACAATAGCCCAAAAACGGAATATAAACATGTATTGAAGAGAGAAGTCCATGAATTTTAACACGGGGCATATTTTGAGAAGCCTGGCACCAGACAATGAGCATGTGCAATGGAAGAGAGAGAGGAAGAGAACAACCGAGCAAGGGATCAGCATGGCAGCTAATGTCATGAATAATATCTCAAGTGTAAATCCAGCCAATTGAACCGAGGGCTACCTTCTCCCTCTAGCTAGGCTAAATGAGTTTCCACGGGAATGTGGATGAAAGGAGTGCAGACGTCTAGGTCAGGCCTATTGCAGAGGAAGAGGCAGAGAGGGGCTGGAAGTATGAAATGGAGTCCTCGGGGTCTGGTTTGGAGAGATTTGCACTTGTGCTAAGCCACATCAGATGTGAGTGGAGGGTCTAACAACCTTAGACTTGAGCATCAAGGTATGCATGTAGGTCTGTTGTTGAGCTGTGTAAGCACTGAGGGCAGAATGTGCCAGAGAAGAGGTGAGGGAATTTCATACAATTCATGCCCATCTCTGTATATTGCACTGGGACTCGGTCTGGTATATGATTGCTCTAAAAAAATTATATTCCAAACCTGTCTCCATAATACAAAACCCAAAACCAGTGAAGTTGGCATGTTGTGTAAATCGTAAAAAAAAAACAAAAAAAAACAGAATACAATGATATGCAAATCCTTTTCTACTTGCAGTGTATTCAATTGTTTGCAGTGTATTCATTCAATTGAATACACTGCAAACACAATATATTTCATGTACAAATGAGAAGCCAATTTTTTTTGCAAATAATCATTAACTCATAATTTAATGGCAGCAACTTATTGCAAAAAAGTTGGCACAGTGGCATTTTTACCACTATGTTACATGGCCTTTTCTTTTAACAACACTCAGTAAACGTTTGGGAACTGAGGAGACCAGTTTTTGAAGCTTTTCAGGTGGAATTATTTCCCATTCTTGCTTGATGTACAGCTTAAGTTGTTCAACAGTGTTGTCGTATTTTAAGCTTCATAATCTGCCACACATTTTCAATGTGAGACAGGTCTGGAATAGAGGCAGGCCAGTCTAGTACCCTCACTTTTTTACTACGAAGTCACGCTTTTGTAACACTTGCAGAATGTGGCCTGGCATTGTATTCCTGAAATAAGCAGGGGCATCCATGAAAAATAAATTTCTGGTATGGCAATATATGTTGCTCCAAAACCTGTATGTACCTTTCAGCATTAATGGTGCCTTCACAGATGTGTAAATTACCCATGCTTTGGGTACTAATACACCCCCATACCATCACGGATGTTGGCTTTTTAACTTTGCGCCTATAACAATCCGGTTGGTTCTTTTCCTCTTTGGTCTGGAGGACACGGCATCCACAGTTTCCAAAAAACAATTTGAAATGTGGACTCGTCAGACCACAGAACACTTTTCCACATTGCATCAGTCCATCTTAGATGAGCTCAGGCCTAGCAAAGCCGGCTGCATTTCTGGGTGTTGTTGATAAATGGCTTTCGCTTTGCATAGTAGAGTTTTAACTCACACTTACAGATGTAGCGACCAACTGTAGTTACTGACAGTTGTTTGTTGAAGTGTTCCTGAACACACGTGGTGATATCCTTTACATGCTGATGTCGCTTTTTGATGCAGTACAGCCTGAGGGATCGAAGCTCACGGGCATTGATTATGTACAGTGATTTCTCCAGATTATCTGAAACTTTTGATGATATTACGGACCGTAGTTGGTGAAATCCCAAAATTCCTTGCAATAGCTCGTTGAGAAATGTTGTTCTAAAACTCTTGGACAATGTTCTTGTGCATTTGTTCACAAAGTTGTGACCCTTGCCCCATCCTTGTATGTGAATGACTGATCATTTCATGGAAGCTGCTTTTATACCCAAAAATAGCACCCACCTGTTCCCAATGAGCCTGTTTACCTGTGGGATGTTCCAAATAAAGCTTTGATGAGCATTCCTTAACATTCTCAGTCTTTTTTGCCACTTGTCTCAGCTTTTTTGAAACATGTTGCAAGCATCACATTCCAAATGAGCTATTATTTGCAAAAAATAACAAAGTTTTCCAGTTTGAACATTAAATATCTTGTATTTGGAGTATATTCAATTGAATATAGGTTGAAAAGGATATGCAAATCATTGAATTCTGTTTTTGTTTATGATTTACACAAGGTGCAAACTTCACTGGTTGTGTTTTGTACAGTACAATACAATCACTAACACATCACTGAAACATACCCAAAAATACTTGAATGCTGTGACTAAGCTCAAATGGAACAAGGGCAGGGCTATTCTACATTAACAGGTTAAATTAAAAACTTGGGAGACAAACCTTTTTTGCAGCAAATCCCAAGTCTATCCTGTTGTATTGGCTTGAAACCACTGTAAAGACATTGGCATATATTTATTTGCTATGTTTACCTTTCGAGCAAACATAGAACAACTAAGTTATTCGTCATGTCGTCTCCTATTTTGGCAGTGTTTTTATTTTTGTAATGTGATTTTTGTAATTAAAATGTTGTTGTAGTTTGTTTACTTCAGATGCAGTCAGCAGTCATGTACTAAACCTATTTAGTTATAAAAATAGTGTTCCTCAAGGTTCCATTTTAGGTCCTCTCTTTTTAATCATTTGGGCTATTCAACATTTTTGCAGAATGTCCTTAAAAACAGCCACGCACTCCTGTAACTCAGACACAATAAATAGACCAAAATCAAATATCTACTATAGAGAATGCTGGTTCTCTGGAATGTACAAAATAATACTGTGGCAGGGGCATGGTCCACGCGTTCCCTGCGGGCGGGGTGTGTGCAGCGATCGGCCATGAAGCAGCTGACAGGTGAGTAGATGAGCTCAGCTGGAACCAGTTATCTAATCACCTGTTCCTTTATTAGCGTCGCGGGAAACCTTGAGGGAGAGAGGACACAGGCGGAGCAGAGGATACACGCGGAGCGGAGGACGATCGACAGAAAAGCCGAAGTGAAGAAATAACTAAAAACATTGTGGATTGCAAGTACGGGCTGAAAAGCCAAAACTGACATTTGTTTGAACAAACAGTAATTAAAAAGTGTAAACCTGCTCGAGTGTGCTGCTCCTTCCCTGTGCTCCCAAAAGAACAAGCAGGATCTTGCTACAAATACTGATAGTGAATTGAGAAGTCTGGCGCATAAGCCTTCTGGAAATGTGGCCCACACAACAATTTAGTTGAATATCCCTGCAATAGGGCATATTAGACATTACCATGACACAGTCAGGGATGTAAAAATTAGCCGCTTTCAAAGTTATTAAAATAATTCTCCTGACCCCGAAATTGTAATTGTCCACTTTAACTGGTTCCTCCGAGCCTTCAGCATCAGTCAATGTAAAATACTGGTTTGCAGATTTCTTCACTCCCATTAGGGATAAGGACTGCGGCCTAGCTGTCCACTGAGGCCAGCTCATTTATTATAATGACCTGCCAGGCCCAGGCATGAACATGTTAAAGGTATAAGAGAGCAGGACCTGACAGGTGCACACAACCTTGTCAGATCGCAGTTGATCTACTTAGAACATACAGATTCTCTTCTCTGAAAAAACAACAGGCTGATTGGTTGTCACCTTGCTTCTCCCCATATGTTAATGTCGAATGCCTTATAACATAAATATGGGTATGGTATGCAAATTGTGTTTTTAGTGAAGTTTTTTTTTTTCTTAGGTTTGTGTTTATAAAATATTAATGTTTCAAAAAACGGGGACTAGGGTTGTTATGATACAAGAATTTCAGCAGTGGATAACAATAGCCCGCATATTTCTATGATTTGCGATACTTATTAGTATATCTTAAATAAAAAAGCTGAATGTACTTTATACATATATATATATATATATATATATATATATATACATACATATGTAAATGTGTGTAGGTATAAATGTATATATTTATATATATATATTAGGGGTGGGCAAATTAATGCGTTAATTACGAGTTAACTCATCAATCTATTAACGCCGACAATAATTTTATCGCACATTTGCGTATGTTATTTACATGCTTTTATTTTGTTAACGCCTTTTCTTAACAAGATGGCGTTGCCCGGATAAGCTTCGGCTTCGAGGGCCTCTTGGTAAAGATGGAACATTTGGCAAAGACGCCGGACAATTCTGAAAATTTCATGGCTGGCTTACAGCGTGGTCACTCCGGGATCACTTACGACCGCCAGACAATTCTGAATGTGGATGGATCGGGCCGTTTTGGACTGAATGACGCGTGCTTGCTAGACCGGCTAGCTAGCATGGGAATACTTTGCCGGCTACATCCAGCGGCCTGTGAGGCAGCGGAGTATATGTGTTCTCTGTCTATTTATGAATAGTGCAGACGAGGAGTGTTGGCTGAGTTCTTAACGTTTGCTTTCAGAGCGTGCATATCACAACATACAAGATGCTGTCATGGCGACACAACCTACCCAGCATGCTCGTCACTCCTGTTGCATGCTGGGTAGGGTAGTTCTTTTTTCACCTGGCTCATAACATCCCAATATAGTACCATGTATATGATGGGTTCAGTTTATCAAAGCACCAAGCAAACAATCGGAAAATTCCCATCGTATGGTCATAATTATTCTAAGTGCACTACGCAGAATAAACACAACATTATTAATATTGCTACTACGGATGATTTGATCAAAAATTCCCTAAAACAGCCCACTACCTATAATATAGGTTTTTTAAACATAAGATCCCTGATAAAAAAAAAATGTTTCTGCTGTTACCTCAGAAATTGCCTGTTCAGATGTTATGATTGTGGCTCAGAGATTTGTATGTAGATTATATTTATTTTCCATAACAAACAGGATAACTTAAATACCCTGGTAGTGGCAATAAGCTTAAATGTTTGTATTTACATTTTTTGAGTTGATTTTCATAAAATATGCTATTTAACTGCTACTGTTTAACAAGGACTGATTTAAATTGTGTTTGCACAACAAATGTTTTGGCGCTTTTGTTCATGTGGGAGAATATTCCAATAAAGGTCCACTACGCACTACTTTTGAATTCATTATTCATTGAAATGCAGTTAATGGCGATTAATCGGACAAATAGTGCGATTAACTTTGATTAAAATTTTTAATCGTTGCCCAGCCCTAATATATATATATATATATATATATATATATATATATATATATATATATATACATATGTAAATGTTTGTATGTATATATATATATATATATATATAGATATATATATATACATACATACACACACATATATATATACATACACACATTTACATATGTATATATATATATATATCTATATATCTATATATAGATATATATATATATATATATATATATATATATATATATATATATGTATGTATATATATAATCAGATTGCTGATGTCCTACAACATTTGCTTAATTTTTTTAGATTCATGTATATGATGGATTTCCAACCTCAGTTCAGTTCAGTTTCAGTTTATTTCGAACATGTTCCAGTTGTTTCATTACAGCATGTCCAAAAAGGAGTAGGAAGAAGCTTAGCTTATTTAATCCTACCCCTTTTCCTATCATAGCAATTTAATATATATATATATATATATATATATATATATATATATATATATATATATATATATATATATAAGAACATTTATATATATACATATATATATTTATATATATATATGTATATAAGAACATTTATAAATACATATATATATTTATATATATATATATATATATATATATATATATATATATATATATATATATATGATATGTCGCAAAAACAGATATCTCCAAAATCGTTTTCTTTGCGGTCGTTATTTCGCATAATATTCAAGATAAAGATAGAGAGAAAAACAGAACGTGAAATGTAACGAAAGCCACATTTCAAGGTAACAACTGTTCACATTTCTTGACTTCATTATTTAACAGTTTCGATCCCTTGGTACGCATAAATCTAGCTGCCCCTGCGGACATTGTTTTATCGTACTTGCTAACCGGACATGCTTTTTTGGAACTGTGACCTCACATATTTACCTTGTGCTTTCAGCACAAAATGAAAAAACAAAAAAAACAGTGTTGCAATGAAGACAATGTTTTATTAATAAAACAACCACAAATGCTCAACCTGGTTTGCCTATCAAAAACACTCCTGTGCAGATAACAGCTCACTCATCATCGCTATCGACATTAGCTCCATGCTCGACA
Source organism: Nerophis ophidion (assembly GCF_033978795.1). NCBI lineage: Eukaryota > Metazoa > Chordata > Actinopteri > Syngnathiformes > Syngnathidae > Nerophis > Nerophis ophidion. Next base: position 50,186,002 of record NC_084621.1, on the reverse strand, counting down.
ACAGCGGTGTAAAACTCACGGACACGCGTGCTGGCCCCAACATCAAATAAATTCACCAGGTCAATTTTTTTCGCTGGCTTAACAGTGTTCACAGGAGAAGCTTCCAAATTATTCATGCGTTGCCTTCCGCCTGATTGTAGCTGAGATAGGCGCCAGCGCCCCCCGCGACCCCAAAAGGGAATAAGCGGTAGAAAATGGATGGATGGATGGATAACAACACTGAGTGAGTCCGAGCGCGCTGCCATTTTGTTTGTCACGTGATTCCGTACTGCAGCGCTGGTTGGGCAAACGGATATATCGGCTTTTGTGGTAGATGATCCATGGCGCTTATCGGCCGTTGCAATAAATCGCTGAACTAAATGACGTTAAAAGCGGCATTTGTCCGCATTTGCAAACAAATTGATTTTGGTATACCACAATAGAAGTGGCGGACTATATATTACCGAGGCTGGGATAAACTTTATCAAAATGGCGTTTATCGGTTTTTGCGTATGAACTCTTCATATATATATATATATATATATATATATATATATATATATATATATATATATAGGCCCCTCCAGATTTATTTTACAGAAGAAAAGTGTGGTTTACATCTCTTGTTGCCTTATTTGTATTTTACTTTAATAAATATTTGGATGTTTTTAGATTTTGGCGCAGCCTGACCAGAGCAGGAGGAGCTAGAAAGATGGAAAAATAGAAGATAGAGGGGGAAATTGTGAGGACAAGACGAGACAACAACAATATTACTTTTAATGTGTTGGGATTCCAAAGTTTTGATCAGAGTTTATTATTGGCATGTACAGTAAACTTGATGTTCCCAGTTATTTAGAGTCACACATCAGAGACACACTCAGCTTTTTAACAATTACATTTTCAGCAAAAAAAAACAAAAAAAACTTAAATGTCATTTCGACCCATTTTTGATTCGTCAGGTGTGTTAACATCACCGCAAACTGTCATTCCTTCAGGATGAAATAAATGCAGGTCTTTGATGTCTGCATAATGTGCCCTGCCTTTACACTCAGCATTAATCTCACCTTACTTCGAGCATGCAGATCACACTCTCACATACAAGAACTTTGAGCTTTATTTTTTTGATTTGTTGCTCTTCACCCTAACCTCCATACTAGACTCTGTAATCCCCTGCCATTCTTTTAATCATTTGACACCCAGAGAGGGCAATATCTATTTTCATCTATTCCTGATAGGATCTCTCTAGGATTTAAAGAGGGGCCCTGGTATGCTGTGCCCAGCCGCTCAGCTGTGATCTGGGGCTTTGGGGAGTTCTCATTAGGCGTTAGCAGCCCCTAGATCGAAGAAACCCAGTTCTGGATAGTGGATTTTTAATCCTCCTATGGCCTGTGTTCGGAGATGGAGTTATTTAGGGCCCTTTGATTAGCCTTGCTGCTGCACTTTGATTAAAATAGCTTCTAAAGATCGAGCTACTTGGCTGCAATTTGGAGCTGGAGGTTAGTGTGGGGAGATGGCGTGGACATGTATCCATATTCATGTGGAATCAGTTAAAATAATTGTCCAAAGCAATGTGTATATGCAGTAGGGTTGAACGGTATACCGGTTCTGGTATTGTATCGCGGTAGTAAAGAATCCAAAACGGTACTATACTCTGTTTGAAAAGTACCGTTTCCCGGGCAAGTCGTCTTGTCATGACATTTGCTTTCGGTCCCCTAGAGGGGGGGTTGCCCACATTTGAGGTCCTCTCCAAGGTTCTCATAGTCATCATTGTCACTGGCGTCCCACTGGGTGTGAATTCTCCTTGCCAGCTGGGTGTGAGTTTTCCTTGCCCTTATGTGGGTTCTTCCAGGGATGTCGTAGTGGTTTGTACAGTCCTTTGAGACATTTGTGATTTAGGGCTATATAAATAAACATTGATTGATTGACTGATTTGCTGGTTTTACAGGCATATGAGTATGTTCGGCAGCACATAATCACTGAGTACTTACAAGCAGACAAAGTGTGTAAACAGAAAAGGGAGAACGGGCACATTTTGGCCTACAAACTAACAATAAAGGTGAAGTTACAACACGGAAACGCCCTCAGGAAGAGGTGCTTGAAGACATGCTAGCTAGCTAGGGGCGAACGTCCATTCGCAGTCGGCAGTGTTTTAGCTACTTCTAAATCACTAATCCTCGCCTCCATGGCGATTTATAAAATGTTTCCTACAAGTATCATCCCTGCGGGACGAGGAATAGCAAAATATGATTCACTAATTGTGTGGAATGTATGCACCAAAAGTACAATTACACTTTACACATTCCCTGTTTCTTTATTGTTGAAGGTTTTGCTGTATTCATTTTGACAATTTATTGTGAATTGTATTTTATACCGGTGAATTCATTATTTAGATGTCTGAGGTATATACATTTCTCTTCTGTTCAACTTTCCATCCATCCATCCATTTCTACCGCTTATTCCCTTTGGAGTCGCGGGGGGCACTGGTGCCTATCTCAACTACAATCGGGTGGAAGGGGTGGTACACCCTGGACAAGTCGCCACCTCATCGCAGGACCAACACAGATAGACAGACAACATTCACACTGACATTCACAGAGTAGGGCCCATTTAGTGTTGCCAATCAACCTATTCCCACATGTTCAACTTTCATGTCACAAAATTGTTTTGAGACAAAAAAAAGTCAATTGTGATACATTATAATCATATATCATGTCACGGTTTTGTTGTTCATGACCCATAGATGCAGAGATGGCAGGCGAAGTGCAGGTAAAAATGTATTTATTAACAAAAAATGCACTTCAGCACTTTAAATTGTCCATTGTCACTGCATGTCCCTGTGTTGCCATGTTAATGTACTTACTGTATTTCCTGTTTTTAGCTCTGCTTTGGAGTTAATGCATGTCTGCGTTTTTATGTGATTGTGTTTTATGTCTTATGAACTAATGTAACAAAAAACAAAGACAGTTAAACAGCACCAACAAAGTTTACCCTGACCGTGACCCTGAAAACAAAAATAGTGCAGCATGAAAGTGCACAGGAAGCATGGAGAAAGCAATACAGCATAGAGAAACAAAGCAAAAATGATACTGCCCTGTCTTACTTACGAGGCTGGATTAAGAGACTTCTTGATTGGCAACACGGGGCAGGTGTGTCCTGATTACAGGAGAGGAAGCACTGGACAGGAAATAAAACAAAATATCAAAAAAATAATAATTGTCATGAGAGATCCCAACAGCTCAATTTAATTGATTTTTTTTTTTTGGTGATTTACCTTTTTTTGTGTTTTCTTTTTTGTTATTGCCTGCTTGGTCATTTTTTTTTAATTATTTTTTTTTTTTTGTAATTAATTGATATGCAATTAATTTTAATACACAAATTGTACTGAGCAGGCATTAGGTTTGCCGTCATTGTATTTCCTGTTCTATGGTTATGATTTACATTTTCTTCTTTGGCGTCACAAGTAGTACAGTTCTGTAATACAATCACATAAAACACAAAGAAGCCGTAGAGCGACATATAATAAACTTTTGGCGGTTGATAATCAGATTGCTGTTGTCCTACAACATTTGCTTGATTTTTTTAGATTCATGTTTATAATGGATTTCCAACCTCAGTTCAGCTCATTTCAGTTTCAGTTTATTTCGAACATGTATATGATGCAATGTAATGCATCCCATATTTCCAGTTGTTTCATTACAGCATGTCCGAAAAGGAGTAGGAGGAAGCATAGTTTATTTAATCCTACCCCTTTTCCTACCATAGCAATTTAATCTCTACCTTGTTCTCTGTAACAGTGAAAAAATAAATAATACATGCATACTATACCACAGTAAGTAAACAAATATTAAATACATAAATGATCTTTATCTCAAAAGAAAAACTTTGTGAACACTTGCAGTTTGAACAGTCTCTTAAATTGAATAATTTGGGTGCTTTGTTTGATTTCCTTGGTTAATCCATTCTATAATTAAATTCCTCATACTGATATGCTAAAGGTTTTAAGTGTTGTACGAGCATACAAATGTTTTAAATTGGATTTTATTCTAAGGTAATATATATATCTCCTCGTTTGTTGAGAATAACTGTTGTACATTATTGGGTAGCAGATAATAGTTTGCTTTATACATAATTTTAGCTGTTTGCAAATGCACCAAATCATGGAATTTTAGTATTTTTGATTTAATAGATAAAGGGTTTGTATGTTCTCTATGTCCAACATCATGTTTTATTCTAACTGTTCTTATTGTTACACTATTAATGAATGAAACACACATTTGTAGTTGTTCACAATAACTCAGATATGGTAACACTAGCAAGCAGTAGAGAATATTTTATGATGTTGATGACACATCTTAACTGTGTGCCTCAAAATTGTCCACAGTGTGGCTTCTATTTTCTTGTTAAACTTTTAGGCATATTTTTATAGACATTTTTTGGTGGAAATCAAAATTGTGACTTTTTTGAGACATTGGACTTTGGACGCATATTCTCAATTGCCATGCTGGAATTTTTTTTAACCTACAAGACGTTACTCTTCGAAACAGGATATACATTAAATTAGTGTATTTCAACATTTTTTAGATATGACAGTGAACTTTCAGAATCATGATTTGGAGAGCTAAGTGTGTCCAGATAGCTAAGGTGTTGACATTTTCTCCTCGAAGATATATTCCTGTTCCCTTGGCTCCGTTCGACCCACTGATAGCAGACAGATATCTCTGAGGGGTTTTATGGACAAGCTGGCAGCCTCCTGTTGTTATCTTTTCACCACTATACTCTAGTTCAGTCTGGGTGAAACAGCTTAGACATATGCACATGATTTTAACTTAATAGCTTAAAGGATGTTCCCCCATATAATTGACCCTGTCACACTTAGGGCGACATTGTCTTGATAACTGGCAATGACTCCTATAGCTGCACACTATTCACCACAAACAGGCCATTTTATACATGGTGTTACTTTTGTGACCTATACCCTGTAGAGTTGCGCAATATAGAAATAGTCGGTATACAGTAATTTATATAAATTTGGTCCACAATAGAGCTTTTATATCACATACTTGCCAACCCTCCCGGATTTTCCGGGAGACTCCCGGAATTCAGCGCCTCTCCCAAAAACCTCCTGGGACAAATTTTCTCCCAAAAATCTCCCGAAATTCAGGCGGAGCTGGAGGCCACGCCCTCTCCAGCTCACCTGACTCAGCAATTTGTGACCCTCTTAAACAGGACAATACTGCCACCTACTGTACATAGAAAGGAATAGAATGTACTTTATTGATCCCTGGGAGAAATTCAGCACCACCGTTCACTCACAATAAACAATGATAATAATAAATAATATAATATGTATAATATATTATATGTATATTATGTGAATAATATAAATATATTCTACATATATTCTACATTTAAGTGCAGTCAAGGAACATATGCATTAGGGAGTCTGTTCTGAAGCCCACAGTAAAAAGACGTAACTTCATCATGTCGCCTGGTTATTGACTCCAACCCAATATATTACACCGTCGACGAGCAAAATGAAGAAATACTCTTGAAAGTTCCAAAACAAATGGAAACAAGAATTTCAGTTTATCCAGGAGAGTTCGAAGAGATAAAACCAAACCTCCGGGCTAATGATTTTAGGTTGTCCTTAGGAATTTGGAGGTAATCCTAATTTTTCATTGTCCCATTTACTCTCTGTAAAGCACCAGTTCCATTGGCAGCAAGACAGGCCCAGAACCTAATACTACCACCACCATGCTTGACGGAATGGTGTTCCTTTTCTCCTCCAAACATATTGCTGGACATTGTGGCCAAACAGCTAGATTTTTGCTTCATCTGACATCACATGGACAAAGATAAGACCTTCTGGAGGAAGGTTCTGATGAAACAAAAATTGAGCTGTTTGGCCACAATACCCAGCAATATGTTTGGAGGAGAAAATGTGAGGCCTTTAATCCCAGGAACACCATGTCTACCGTCAAGCATGGTGGTGGTAATATTATGCTCTGGGCCTGTTTTGCTGCCAATTGCTCTATGTATACATTTGACCCAGCATATTTGTTCATATTTTCAGTAGAACCATAATGAATTCATAAAAGAACCAAACTTCATGAATGTTTTTTGTGACCAACAAATATGTGCTCCAATCACTCTATCACAAAAAATTAAGGGTTGTAGAAATGATTGGAAACTCAAAAGACCACAAATGTAAATATTGGCACAAACCAACAGAAGTAACAATATATGGTCGATATTATAGCGATTATATTTATTACTATCACCAACCTTTTTTGGGTTGTTTTTATTTTTTACAAACAGAAAATAAGAGCCCAAAGTAGTTGTCTGTTTTCTTTAATTATTTTGCACTATCAACTTTATTATAAATATTGTATAAAATAAAAGGGAAACAGAAAAATATGTTTGTTATTTTATGTTATTTTTGAAAATATTTATTTTCATTTTAACAGAAGTGTTGATGTGCGCAACCAGCTACAAACAGTACATTTTTACGTTACCATGTACAAGCGCTGCAACATTAGGTTTTGTAACCAATTTTGAAATGGCTCTGTTGTCTTTTATATGGCAAAAATAAGTATTGTGACATATTGTTCTCGCCAGAGGCTGCAATTTTTATTGTGAGATTTTAGGCCATATCGCCCATCCCTACTATACCTCAAATACTGTCTTGACGAGCACAATTGTGGATACAAGTTTTAAATATTTTAGCTCCTTTTCGTTCATGCTAAATGCTGTAGTTGCATTTGTTTTTAAATCCATCCATCCATTTTCTACCGCTTGTCCCTTTTGGGGTCGCATGGGTGGAGGGGCATTCTGGAGCCTATCTCAGCTGCATTAGGGCGAAAGGCGGGGTACACCGTGGACAAGTCGCCATCTCATCCTAGGGCCAATTTAGTGTTGCCAATCAACTTATCCCCAAGTGCACTTCTTTGGAGGTGGGAGGAAGCCGGAATACCCGGAGGGAACCCACGCAGTTACGGGGAGAACATGCAAACTCCAAACAGAAAGTCCCCGAGCCCGGGGATCGAACCCAGGACCTTCAAATACAATACATAAAAAAAAAAAAAAATATTGTTAAAAAATTGAATCCCCTAAAATTAGGCATGGGATTTAAAGTAGGGAAATATTGTATTTGTGGTTCTTTGACTCAGCGCACCTGTGGTCGGACCCAGTACTTTTTTCCGTGCAAGCACCCGAACGCATCATCCTCCTTACACTATGTGTAAGCATTTAGTAACCTTTGATTCACTCACTCTCTGGAGTTTGTCGTCGATATTTTTCACAAGTTCCTCAGTGAAGCTTGAACAGCATGTTTGTACATCGTTAAAGTTTGTATGAAATGAGAAACATGTCAGAGCCAATTAAAAGCCTGCGCTGGTGTCGCCTGACACAAAGTGACATAATCCAAACTGGGTAAACAAAAATAAGAGCAATCCAAACATCCCAAAGTAGCACACACTTAATGTGCTATCATTTTTATTTTTTTTTTTAACTACTCACAGTATGTGTCTTCTTGCTCCTGTGCTACTTTGATATATGTGTTTAACTCCCTGGAGGACTGACGAGCCTTTGATACTGGAAGGGCACAAAATAATATCTTCCCTTTGAAAAACAATTTCAGGGAGATGGGATCAGTATAAATAGGCCTTTTATGTGCACCAGGGGCCGATGTGAATCTGATGGGGAACTTGTGATAGGCTTTTTTAAATGGCAATGCAAAATTGATGAGTGGAGGGGCTCGGGCTGTTGTCGCGTGGATGGAGATGTGACTGCATAAGGACATCAAGGCCTCGCACACACACACGTACACACACACATACACACATGCACGCACACACACACACACACACACACAGCTTTGCAAATACATGCAAATGTGGATAGCTCACAAAAATCCCAAGCATGTGCATTCGTTGATGCACAGCCACAAACACAAGCATGCATGCACAAAAAAAGCACACATCCTCTGTTGGCTTTACACTTAACGCTCTATTCAGGGCTGAAGGTTTAATCAAGATATGAGAAAGCTCTGAAAAAAGAGGTGAAGATCGTCTGCTCTTGTTCTCTCTCCACTCCATCCCTCCATCCGTCCTTCAACAAGAGCCCGCTATCCTCCTCCTATCTGTTATCAGCAGACTGCGCTGCTCCCCACCTTGTCCCCTCCTAAACCCGCTGCCACCTCGTCCAATCTTGATGGGTATTGGAGAAGGTAAGAGAAGAGTTCCCTGATAAAGCTGTCTAATGAACATACAAGAAGTTTAGTAAGTTAAGCATCAAAACATCGAAGGCTGTTTGAACTTTGACTCCCCCTGCATTAGCGCCGAGTCTTTATCAGGCCGCTCGAGTGGAGAGATTAGCCACTTCCTAATGAAGTGGTGAACTCGTAAAGGTCTTACTCCGAGGCAGACCGGATTGCTTCCAACATTTCTCACTCTGTTATCTCCTATACCCAGATTGCCATTGCTGGTGGGGAAAAAAAAAAGGTGAGGGCCCTCTAGCCCCTTCTCTCTTTTCTCCTCTTAGATTTTTGGTCACACACAAAAAATGACATCGCATTCTGTACAAGCTAAATAAAAACAAACCGCTGTAATGAGCCCGAAATCTGTATCATAATATATATTGCAGCCTCCTGCTATGATATATATATTGTTATATCTTTCATAAAAGTGGTTATAAAGGCTTTTCATTTGGTTGCTAATGTATGCAGATTTTCTAGGCGCAATAAGGGCGTTGAGGGGATCCGGTTTGGTGGCTGCAGCATTAGGTTTCTGCTTTTTCCAGATGATGTGGTCCTGATGGCTTCATCTGGCCAGGATTTTCAGCTCTCATTGGATTGGTATGCAGCCGAGTGTGAAGCGACTGGGATGAGAATCAGTACGTCCAAGTCCAAGTCCATGGTTCTCGCCCGGAAAAGTGTGGAGTGTCATCTCCGAGTTGGGGAGAAGATCTTGCTCCAAGTCACCGGGTGTGAATGAATGATGGGTTCCCACTTCTCTGTGAGCGCTTTGAGTATCTAATAAGAGAAAAGCGCGATATTAAATCTAATCCATCCATCCATTCTCCACCGCCTATTCCCTTTCTGGGGTCGCGGGGGGCGCTGGCGCCTATTTCAGCTATAATCGGGCTGAAGCCGGCGTACACCCTGGACAACTCGCCACCTCATCGCAGGGCCAACACAGATGGACTGACAAGATTCACACTCACATTCACCCACTAGGGCCAATTTAGTGTTGCCAATCAACCTATCCCCAGGTGCATGTCTTTGGAAGTGGGAGGAAGCCGGAGTACCCGGAGGGAACCCACACATTCACGGGGAGAACATGCAAACTCCACACAGAAAGATACCAAGCCTGGTATTGAACCCAGAACTGCAGGACCTTCGTATTATGAGGCAGACGCACTAACCCCTCTGCCACCGTGAATAATCTAATCAATTATTATTATTATTATTAAGTCAAGGAGTTAAAGTACCTCGGAATCTTGTTCACAAGTAAGGGAAGAATGTGAGATCGACAGGCGGATCGGCGTTCTCAATAATGCGGACACTGTATCGATCCGTTGTGGTGAAGAAGGAGCTGAACCGGAAGGCAAAGCTCTAAATTTACCAGTTGATCTACGTTCCCATCCTCACCTATGGTCATGAGCTTTGGGTTATGACCGAAAGGATAAGACCACGGGTACAAGCGGCCGAAATGAGTGTCCTCCACCGGATGGCGGTGTTCTCCCTTAAAGATAGGGTGAGAAGCTCTGTCATCAGGGAGGAGCTCAAAGTAAAGCCGCTGTTCCTCCACATCGAGAGGAGTCAGATGAGGTGGTTCGGGTATAAGGTCAGGATGCCACCCGGACACCTCCCTAGGCAGGTGTTTAGGACACGTCCAACCGGTAGGAGGCCACGGGTACGACCCAGGACACGTTGGGAAGACTATGTCTCCCAGCTGGCCTGGGAACGCCTCAGGATCCCCTCGGAGGAGCTGGACGAAGTGGCCGGGGAAAGGGAAGACTGGGCTTCTCTGCTTAGGCTGCTGCCTCCGCAACCCGACCTCGAATAAGCGGAAGAAAATGGATGTATGGATGTATGCAGTAACATATTGTGTCATTTCCGGTGGTATTATTGTCTCAAAAGTAATCTTAACCAACTTGCTATTTTAATGTTCATAGCTGAATATTTTCTGGTGTAAAATGGTTATATTTTCTTAAATGTACCGTAATAAACACTTTATCTTCTGTTTGTTGCATCCCTAAAATTAGCTTTGGACATCGATCCAATACCAACTAGTTACAGGGGCAGTATTGGTCATCCCGATGCTGATAGTGATAACTACAATTTTCAAGATCATTGAATTATTTCATATTTAAAATAATCAGACAAGAACACAGGAAGGCGGTGTAACATTGGTTACTGTTGATATTTGTGTCCATTCGGCAAACTTTTTTTTTTTTACATTTAAGAGCTCTAGCTTGCGCTTTGCAATTAGCATGTCCTCCTACCTTGTGTATTTTAGCATGTTTAGCGAATCCTTGTCCTTGTAAGAAATGTAGTTTATTTGTCGAAATGGAGGCAAGGGTTGCTGGCTTAAAAGTGGCTTTGACCTGTGGAAGGACATCAATGTGCGTTATCACGATATAATAATAGTACTAACAACTTTATTGTTAGCCAAATTTATATAATTTACATTGTCTATTGGGCAACCCTAAGCTGTATCTAAATGAACTTACTCATATGGATTTGTATTAGTTTAAACCAGGAGTCCCCAACCATTTTTGCGCCATGGGCCGAATTAATGTAGGCATTATTTTCACTGACCAGCCTTCCAAAGGCAGATACATACAGTAGAAATAAGTGCTTAAAAACTAAAATTCATCATAACTGGCTTTCTATCTGTGTTGGCCCGGCGATGAGGTGGCGACTTGTCCAGATAGTACCATGCCTACCGCCCAAATGCAGCTGAGATAGGTGCCAGCACCCCCGTGACTCCGAAAGGGACAAGAGGTAGAACATGGATGGATGAATGCTGAATTAGTAGGAGCTCTGAGTTTTGTTTCATTACAGTGAGATAATAGTGTATATATTATCAATCAATCAATCAATCAATGTTTATTTATATAGCCCTAAATCACAAATGTCTCAAAGGACTGTACAAACAACTACGACTATGACATCCTCGGAAGAACCCACATAAGGGCAAGGAAAACTCACACGCAGTGGGCAAGGAAAATTCACACCCTGTGGGACGCCAGTGACAATGATGACTATGAGAACCTTGGAGAGGACCTCAAATGTGGGCAATCCCCCCTATAGGGGACCGAAAGCAAATGTCATGACAAAACGACTTGCCCGGGAACCGGTACTTTTCAAACAGAATATAGTACCGTTTTGGATTCTTTACTACCGCGATACAATACCAGAACCGGTATACCGAAGCAATGGATGTCGAGCGGGTCTAACATGATACTGTGAAAGTTCAATCCATAGTGGCTCAACACAGCCGCGAGAGTTCAGTTCAAAGCGGATCCAAGACAGCAGCGAGCATCCCATCCACAGGAAACCATCCCAAGCAGAGTCGGATCAGCATCGTAGAGATGTCCCCAACCGATACACAGGCGAGCAGTCCATCCTGGGTCCCGAAGAGCGGTCCATCCTGGGTCCCGACTCTGGACAACCAGTACTTCATCCATGGTCACTGGACCGGACCCCCTCCACAAGGGAGGGGGGGGCAGAGGAGAAAAAGAAAAGAAGCGGCAGATCAACTGGTCTAAAAAGGAGGTCTATTTTAAGGCTGGAGTATACAAATGAGTTTTAAGGTGAGACTTAAATGCTTCTACTGAGGTAGCATCTCGAACTGTTACGGGGAGGGCATTCCAGAGTACTGGAGCCGAACGGAAAACGCTCTATAGCCCGCAGAATTTTTGGGGGCTTTAGGAATCACTAATAAGCCGGAGTCTTTTGAACGCAGATTTCTTGCCGGGAAATATGGTACAATACAACCGGCAAGAGAGGATGGAGCTAGACCGTGTAGTATTTTATACGTAAGTAGTAAAACCTTAAAGTCACATCTTAAGTGCACAGGAAGCCAGTGCTGGTGAGCCAGTATAGGCGTAATATGATCAAACTTTCTTGTTCTTGTCAAAAGTCTAGCAGCCGCATTTTGTACCAACTGGAATCTTTTAATGTTAGACATGGGGAGACCCGAAATTAATACGTTACAGTAATCGAGACGAGACGTAACAAACGCATGGATAATGATCTCAGCGTCGTTAATAGACAAAATGGAGCGAATTTTAGCGATATTACGGAGATGAAAGAAGGCCGTTTTAGTAACGCTTTTAATGTGTGACTCAAAGGAGAGAGTTGGGTCAGATTTTTTACCGAGTCACCTTGTTTATATATATTAAATACCATCAACCTGCCTGCAGAAGGAAAGGAGTGCAGAAGAAAATTTGCTCTTGGATACAATCTGGCACATTTATATATGTTCATTAATGAGCATTATTGTCCCATGTAACAAGTATATAACAAATTTAATAAATGGCGACTTCCTATCAGGAGTTTTAAAATACATCTATGAACAAGCTTATTGATGTGTAGTGGGACAGGCACAAGTTAAGTTTAAGAAAATAGAGCTGTTTATAAATTATTTAATGTTTCTGTTTTGGTAGTAAATGTGTCACGGACCGGTATCGGTCCCAGGGTCGGTGGCTGGGGACCACTGGTTTAAACTGCCAATCCACAGTACTTTTTGTTGGTGGCAGGCTTGCTTTATATACTGTAAATGATCCCTTGCGCTTTAGTCAATCAGGGGGCTGCAGACGACTGATAAATCATACATGTCTTCTCTTCCACACCCCTTGAGGTCAGACACACATTGCATATTCAAAACATCCATTAAGACCCCATCACTTATTCTCTGGTTCTTTTGCGATCCGTATCGAAACATACAGAATGTTCATCAGATGTCGTCATACAAACAGAAGCGATTGTGATTATGCAAATAGAAAGATTATGGGGGGTGATGATCTATCTGCATAATGAATACATTTGGGTTTATTTTGTTTAACGGTCATCAGGTTTAGCACTGCTTACATCTGTACTATTGTTGATGACATGAGAGGCCGTGATGATATCCTTGACTGATCTGCAAGCCTCATTAATATATTACTGGCAGCAGGCCTCTCAATTTTATACCAGCAGAGGTAGTCGAATACATTTGGATGTTGATTCTAGGAAACAACTTTTCCTTATTTTCTTGGACAACAAAACAATTCATATTCTGAAAAAAAAATAAATCTATTTTAAATTTACCACAATACTCTAAAATAAATTGCCATTGACTCTATATTTCATTTTACCTAATTTTACTAAATGCATTCCTTAACCTAAAAGTACGAACACACAGACATATCCAGAAGGCAGATCATGGTTTTTATTCAAAGGGCTCATCCAATTTAATTTTTATCTTTTTTTACTAAGTGCCACTTCAGAAAACACTTGGTACAACTATTATGACCAACACTAAAATACAATAGTGTAGCAGGTCTAAATATTATAAAAAAAAGTTTTTACCTAAAAAGGATATTTATAATTTTTGGCCAGTATGATATTACACGCAGTTTGAACAGTAACACTCTGTATAAATATTTTGTTAAGTTATTCCTCGGCGTATCATCAGATAGAGCCTTTGTACCACTAGTGGTACACGTAACACAATATGAGAATCATTGGTCTACATAACATGTAATGGTGGTGCTTTGGTGAAAATGTTGCATATATTGTGTTTTACAGACCGTCTTGAAGCAGACGGCTTTGTTATAGTGTTTAGCACTTCCATGTGGAGTCTACTGACTGATATATAAGTTATAACTCTATGATGCTTTGTATTACAAATGGCACCAGCAGAGGATTTTAACATGCATGTGCATGTACGAGCCAGTCTGCCCCACAACAAGAAAATAGAGAAAAATACAACTTTGGGCTACAACTGACTTATTCAGTTGTAGCCAGAACAATGGTTCTCAAAGTTTTTACACCAAATACCACCTCAGAAAACACTTGGCTCTCCATGTACCACCATAATGACCAACATCAAAATACAGTAGAGTAGTAGGCCTAAAAAATAAAGCAGACGTTTTATTTAACAAGTATATTTAATATTTTTGGCCGCTGTATAATTACAGTCGGTTGTATAGTGATGGGCAAACTACTTGGAACATGTAGTAAGCTAAGCTACAAATTACTCTCGATTAAATGTAGCTAAAAAAATTAGAAAATAAAAATGTAGCCAGGGGAAGCTATCCCTGGAGAATTGTAGCAAGCTACAAGCTATACGGCAAATGTCTTGCTCCATCAAAGCTACGTTTAACGGCATTTCTATCTATGGGCCAACATGTATAATATCAATGCTAATGTACCTGAGAGTGTACAAATCGACCCAATAAGGGTCCAACCCCGTGACCACAAAAGGAATAAGCGGTATAAATGGATGGATGGATACTATTACTATGTTATTTAGCTGGGGACACCGTACAACTTCCTCTAGGGTTCTCCACACTGAACTGTATGTATTTATTTAGTTTGCCTTTTCTTTGGCCCACGCCTATAATGTTATTTATTTTCTCTGCCTACAGTAAAAAATGTAATTAAAAACAACAAAAACATCTATCCATATCTTGACAAACAATGACTCATGGGTTGTTTGGGAACAGTTGGTAGTAGTTATGTGCAGTAAAACTTTTCATGAACTCAACTCACCTTAAATTGTGATCCTAAATTTGTGCTGGACGTCCTAAATGAAGCAGTTAGGATTTTGGTTTATATCGTAAACAACTAAAAACTAAGGTAGTCAGTTGTCCCCAAACACATACATTTGTCTAAATATGACCAAGGATACGCATTATTGACGGTTTCCTGGATGTCATCTTCATCACTAAAAGAATAATCTAATTTGCAGAAGAGAATCCCTGTCATTATCCTGTATGTTTTTTTTTTTTTGAGTCATCAGCTTGAAACGTCCCTTTGTCTCCGACTCCCTCATCGTCATGTGACATAAGTGCATGTCTGTTATGATTTTGCTTACTCGTTTTTATGATCCGCCTTAATTTGTCTCTGATTGGCCAGTCCGTAATGTTTCGTCCGAACCTTAGCCAATTGTGACTCATCATAAGAACACCAAGCAAGCATCATGGATTTTCTCCGTTTGCATGGATGTTCTCATTTATTCACGTCATTGTATTTTCTGCATATTTTTTTGACCTGGATTCGCAGTCCATTTTCTCTCTTTGTAGCTTTGATGTAAGCTTCCTCGCTACATGGGCCTAAAAGTAGCCAAGTTCCAGGAAAAGCTTCTGGACAATGTAGCTAAGCTACGTAGCTTGGTTACATGTAGCTTTTTACTTCCCATCACTGCAGTTTGAACAGTCACACTGTGTTCTAATACGCAGTAAAGTGATTATTTGGCGTACCATTAGATCAGGCCTGTGCAATTATTTTACTTGGGGGGCCAGATTTAGATAAAAAAAAAGCGTGTCTGGGGGCCAGCATATTTATTTTTAGGAACACTAATACAAAACCTCACAATAATGATTGAACGCTAAAAATGTCACGACAGACCGCCTTAAAAAACGGAATGGAATTCAAATTTTTTTTTACTGAATGAGACACCCAAAATGGACATGAAAATAAAGAATGTGGGTGTGGAGAGGCGGGGCAGGGCACGCTGCAGCCCTGCCCAAGATGGCGGCAAAGATGCGGAGAATGCGGCTGAGCGGAGAGGCGGGGCGTGCCGGGAGCGATGCCGCCGCAACATAAATCAGGTGCGTAGCTCACACACCAGTACACAATTAACCCATCTCTTTATAATGTGTAAAAGGGGAGGAGGAGAGATCGAAAAAGGAGTAGGAGAGCCGGCAACAGCAACAAAAGAGCAAGAACGACAGGTGGCAAGACAAGAGAGAAGGAGACGCTGCCGAATGAAGAGCGGACCGGAGAGCGAGACACGGAGGAGCGAGCAGTGGGAGCGACGACGGCGCAAAAGACAGCTGTCTTATCGAAAAATAAAAGAGTCAAACCTGCTAAAAGCGATGTCCTTCCTGGGTGGTCCGAGGAACCGAGCGGCGACAGGGAAAGTCCTCTACAGTGGGATTTACAATATCAACTATGAATGATGAAACACTGAATATTGACAACATATTTTACAATCAACCGAAGCGCAACCAAAATGCAACAAACAGTGAAAAAAATCCCACCTACAATCTGAGATACCTCATAGTGACTATAGTAAGTAATTAGATGATCATAGTAATTAGTATATGATGCAGATTCCAACCATTGAAAGTCTTAGTATAGTTGAAAACGTACGGTCATTAGAAAACATCACTGCACATCATAATGGCAGCTACATTTTCCACATCTAAAACAATTATTTGGGACTGTCCGGCTTGCGGGCTTCACGGTGGGAAAGGGGTTAATGCGTCTGCCTCACAATACAAAGGTCCTGAGTAGTCCTGGTTTCAATCCCGGGCTCGGGATCTTTCTGTGTGGAGTTTGAATGTCCTCTCCGTGACTGCGTGGGTTCCCTCCGGGTACTGCGGCTTCCTCCCACTTCCAAAGACATGCACCTGGGGATAGGTTGATTGGCAACACTAAATGGGTCCTAGTTTGTGAATGTGAGTGTGAATGTTGTCCGTCTATCTATGTTGGCCCTGCGATGAGGTGGCCACTTGTCCAGGGTGTAACCCGCCTTCTGCCCGATTGTAGCTGAGATAGGCACCAGCGCCCCCCGCAACCCCAAAGGGAATAAGCGGTAGGAAATGGGTGGATGAGATGGATGGATGGGATGGATGTCCGGCAGGCCAGATTGAAAAGCTCAACGAGCTGCATGTGGCCC
Organism: Nerophis ophidion; assembly: GCF_033978795.1. NCBI lineage: Eukaryota > Metazoa > Chordata > Actinopteri > Syngnathiformes > Syngnathidae > Nerophis > Nerophis ophidion. The sequence continues at coordinate 50,169,125 of NC_084621.1, read as the reverse complement.
CCAGGCCTTACTTTGCCCACGTCTGCATTAGTTGGAGCACAGTTTGAGAATCATTGCTCTAACAAATATGGAGAGGTATGCTGACGTAACTAAGGCAGAATACATCACAAAAGTCTCAAAGTCCAAATGGCACGTTTGAAGCAAGTTTGGAGGAAGCCCAGATAGTTTTTATTTAAATATCTCTGCCATTACTCCATGGTTGGATTTAAACATGTCACCCTTGCCTGCCTTATAAATGGCTCCAGCCTTCAATGAACAATGAACACACAGGACTTTTATGCCCTTATCCTACAAAGAGTACAACTGACTTTTCCAGTGGGGCTCACACTTGCAGAGGCTTGTTTGGGATATTGATCGATATGGACTGACTTATAGATGATATTGCAATATTGAGACCAGTTTTATTACATGTTGTTAAATCTTCCAGTGGACTTGACCTTTGACTGTTCAACAAAAGAACCGGTATATACTCTAACAAGCTAAAAAAAACATGTTTTATGGACCAGCCTAACTACTCATCCCTTTTAGTGTAATGTGCATTGCGGCTGATGCATTATTCACAAATTAAGAGCCGAGAAATTTCAGTTTTCACCTAAAATTGGGCTTTTCCAGCAGACGGGAGAGTGAGACGACAAGAAGTGTTGTCAGTTTTGGCCAGTGTACAACATGCATCTCAATCCCTGTAATAGCACTCCTTATTCTGACACATCTTAATAATTGATTGTTAAGTGATAAGTCTCGCTCAAGCATGAAGAAAATGCCGGGGCCACAGAAATAAATCACAGAGTAATTCATAAGGTTGTGTTATATCGGTGTGAGCGTCTCTCAGGCTTCTATATTATTCATGAGACAGACTAATATTCTACGTACTTCTTGAGTCTTTAACATGTCTTATCATGGTTGTTGATGATTTTTTTTTTTACTTTTTGTCAATCGTACAAGAGAAACCCTATTGACATTTGTTATATCCAAAAGTATTCATATTCAGTGATCTTCAATATTATTTGACAAATCTTGAAATTTGCCTGATACAAATGACACCAATCCTCAAGAGGGCTTCTAAGTTTGATTTGTATCCAGTATCAGGAGGTGAGCACCTAATGAGATTTTTATGGACTTTTCCCTCAAACTTCATTAGGTTTTTATGAGTGAGGAGTGGAAGGGGGGTATAGGGGGTTGTCCTCATGAACTCCCTGCATGCCTCAAAAGTAGTGAGGAAGACGAGGCAGGGACTTTTGTGGCAGCAGAGGCCCTCTCTCTAGAGACTTGAACAGATAGCCCTGCGAGAAGCTCCCATACGCAGAAACCGAGCAGCCTTAAGTGTTTTATACAAATTCAATACGGCGGTTAAAAATACCAGAGGGAATATCACATTCATATCTCTGTCGCTCGCCTCACTTAATACCGCAATGGTCGGCTGGTTGAGTGGAAAGCAGAGGAGAGGAATATGGAGGAAAGTGGGCTCATTTGGCCTTCACTCAGCTTCTGCTGAGGGCGATGATGGTTAATTCCTGGCGGAGCAGCCAGCAGCTGTTGGCTAACTCCTTTCGACGGAGGCTCTCTACATATTGAAAGCAAACACAATTACATTAGCAGCAGTTTAAGTCAGCGGCTTACAAGACACAATCACAGTAGTTTGCTTATCGCATCCATCACTGTACACATAATTGAAACAATTCCATATTGTGTTACTCTGGTGGCTACTGTTCCAGTTAAGACTGCCAGAATTTTGTCAGAGAAAACAAAGGCTTTATTTTTAATGATCGAAAAGGTGGGGTGCAAAATAAAAATCAGCATTGATGGAAAAATATGGATATATTTGTATTTTTGTATGTTTTATTCAGCAATTTAATCAACATACATCTATTTTCTATACCGCTTGATTGCATTGGGATCCCAGGTGAGTTGAAACCTATCCCAACTGACTTTGTTGTAGTACTTTTTAAATCAGAAGATTTAGGAACTACGACTGTCACCGCGTATGCGCAATCCCGCATGTCATCTGCTGCAAGCTCTGCCGGCACCTCCGCTAGAAGAGCAGACACGCCCCTGCTCGCGAGGATGCAGGCAATCAACAAACACCGCACCTGGGTCGAATGAAGACAGACAGCATAAAGACAGCGGACCCGAAGATCCAGTGCTGGAATGTAGTTCACTCATCGTAGTAAGCTTTCCATCTCTGGTTTCTGTCCTGCATACTTGCTTTCTCTCTGTGCCTTCCCTGTTCTTTTGCCTTATGTCCTTTGTGTTCCTTGCAGTGTTTCCCTGTTTCCTGTGATCGAGCTGTGTGCCTCGACTTCCCTCCGGATTCCCGGACTGCCTCCCTCGATCCTCGACCCCTGTTTGGACATGGACCTCGTTGCTTCTCTCCAGCCCCCGACCGCTTGCTTGCCCACGGACTGCCTTCTCGCCTTGTTCCTTGGTCTGACGAAGGGAGTCATCCAACACACACTTACAACAAACTCTGGTAACATTGACATTGTTCATTCTACACATTGTCTAGCACCATTCACATTTAGTAGCATACACTCTCCACCACTTCATCAAGATCGAGTTCAATAAACCTAGTGAACTGATCGTTGCCATTGGGTCGTCCCCTTCACCCGTCGTATGTAACAACGACTTTCTAAGTAAGTTTTTTTTAACATAACCATAGCCCTTTAAACATAAAATAACACCCATATAGTCACCTTTACATTTGTTTCACCTATTACAGTAGTAAGTAGTGGACTTTAGCGTGTTCTGCTGTAGCTTACAGTACTCACGGTAGATCCGAGGCTCCCCAAGCATTATTAATGTGGTGGTCACCCGGCCACTACAACACGGGCAACAGCCAAAATGTGGAAATACTTTGTCACATCCAGGGTGACTCTAAATAGTTAGAACTGGGCTAACATGTGCTGAGACCACAGGTGTAAGTCGAGCTGCAAAAACTTGGTCAACTTAACAGTCGCAAATTCGATCATTAGCTGGTTTGCTAGCATTTTGTGTCAATAACATTGAGTGTCCTCCGTTGTCATTCCACATTGCTCCAGCCAAAGCTGTGCTATTGACGTTGAATATGAAGTGCATGGAAAGAGCTCACCCCCAGCCTAATGAGGTGAGCCAACTGTGAGGCTACGTCCCGGTGTTGCTTTTTGACATCCCTCACGTCTAAGTCTCACCAATGTCTTACTGATGAGGCAAGGGTTGAATATAGAGTCTATCAAAAAGTTGTTCTGACAGAAATTGGTCAACTTATTGTGGCAGTGGAGATCCAGTATCGCCAAGATTAGCCATTAGCCGCGTCTGTTATTAGCATTGTCATTCTTAACCGGAAATGGAAGGCCTGCTTGGTTAACATCGTTAGAGATCGCCGCAACATAATATTCATTTCTGTTTGTGCTTCCTTGTTTTGTGTTTATTTCCTATCAGTGCTCTCATTTTGATTACAATTTTCTGCATGTCTCCGCTGAGCGCTGTTTTACCCTCACCTGCTGCTGATTGGCAGCCAGGCCACACCTGGTGCCAATCAGCAGGCTTCCTGCCTTGCCTGCTCCCAATCAGCAGGCTTCCTGCCTTGCCTGCTCCTTAACGCTCGAGGATTGACTATTGTTAAGAACCGTTTGCATGCATGATTGCTCTTCTTGTGTTAATTATATTAACATGTTCTTACCTGCTCGTCGTTCACTTGGTTCCTGCATCTTGGGGTCACTAATATGTAATGTATGCATGTAATTTCCCCTCGGGAATCAATAAAGTACTATCTAATCTAATCTAATACCGCAACCATGCAAGTTCGTAACACTATAATTCATATAATACATACATTAAACTGAATTTAACACTTAATTTAGACCCAAAACATGTACAATATGCTTAAAAACTTATTAAAAATAATGTACACATATGGAACATTTTGAGCCTAACATGCAAGTTTTTGGGATAAGGGAGAAGGCCGGAGTACCTGTAAAAGAAAACCTACCCAAGCTTTTGAGGCTTTCAGCTCCTCTTTTTAACAGTTTGATGAGGTCTGGAAAATAGTGTTCCTCTTTTTTTTTTCATAATATGTATTTATTAATTTGACAGGGAAATCATAATACAGGTATTTATAAAACAGACATTTGTTGTGGTTTTACCCTTCCCCCCAAAAATACAAAAATTAAAAATACAAAACATTATAAAAAATAATAAAAGTAAAATATTAATACCCCCTCCCAACGCCCGCCCTACATTTCAGTCATAGTGGGTAGCAATGTACTGCCTTCCTCTTCACCACAAGCAGATGTGGAATCGTACGAACTGACTAAAAGAAAAAAAAGTAACAACAAAAAAATACCCCTTTTTTAATATTATTTATTTCTTCATTTGACAGGGAAATCATAATACAGGCATTTATAAAACCCTCCCACCCAAAAAATACAAAGATAAAAAATACAAGAAAAGTATAAAAAATAATAAAAGTAAAAAAATAACACCCCCTCCAACCCCCTCCCTACATTTCAGTCATAGTGGGTAGCAAAGTACTGCCTTCCTCTTTACCACAAGCAGATAGAGAATCAAACAAACTGACTAAAAGAAAAAAAGTAACAAAAAATAAAAATTACAAACATACAGAGAAGTGTCGCTGAATAAAAATAACAACAACAAAAAAGTAGTTGAGGTAAGTGGAAAGGTTAATTGTCAAAAGTGAGTGTCACATTTATCCTACAGTATCTTTAATTTAGCTATATAACTAATTATGCAGCCCCAGGTCAGATCAAATTGTTTTGGTATACCCCTCAGAATTAGAGAAAATTTAATACAATGTGAGAAAAACATGAGGTTCTTAAACCATAGGAGGCCTTGGGGGCAAACTGTGATTTCCACTCCAATAAAATCCTTCTACGAGCTATTAAGGATGCAAAGGCGATACTATCCCTAAAAGTCTGCTTAATTTTTTGATAGTTTGGTGGAATTCCAAAAATAGCCAATTCTGCACAAGGCGTCAACTTCCTCTTATGGAAGTATTGTATTATTGTAGCAAAATTATTTGAAAAACGTGTATCTCAATCTGTGCGTGTGTAATCCAATTCGTTCTAATTTGTGTGTCTGTGTATAAATCTGAGTGTGCATATTCAGATCCGCGTATGTGGGTTTTAAGTTGTTAGAAAGAACCCTCAAAAGGCTGTCTACTTGCACGTGAGTTTTGCAACACTACTGCCGTGTCCTTTCGGTCTCCAGTACTCTGGAATGCCCTCCCGGTAACAGTTGGAGAGGATCCCTCAAAAGAAGCATTTAAGTCCCATCTTAAAACTCATTTGTATACCCTTTTAGACCAGTTGATCTGTCGTTTCTTTTCTGCTATGCCCCCCTTTTCTTCGTGGAGGGTGGGGGGCACAGAAATGGTGCGGTAGCTGTCCAAAGTCAGGACCCAGGGTGGACCACTCATCTGCCCATCAGTTGGGGACGTCTCTGTGCTGCTAACCTGTCTCCACTCAAGATGATCTCCTGCTGGCCCCACTATGGACTGGACTCTCACACTATTATGTTAGATCCACTATTTGTAGATCGACTCGATGTCCATTGCACCGGTCGCCCAGGGGGGTCCCCACATCTGCAGTCCCCTCCAAGGTTTCTCATTGTCATCCCATTGGGTTGAGTTTTTTTCTTGCCCTGATGTGGGATCTGAGCCGAGGATGTCGTTGTGGCTTGTGCAGCCCCTTTGAGACTCTCATGATTTAGGGCTATATAAATAAAGATTGGGCTTCACGGTGGAAGAGGGGTTAGTGAGTCTGCCTCACAATACGAAGGTCCTGCAGTCCTGGGTTCAATCCCATGCTCGGGATCTTTCTGTGTGGAGTTTCCATGTCCTCCCCGTGAATGCGTGGGTTCCCTCCGGGTACTCCGGCTTACTCCCACTTCCAAAGACATGCACCTGGGGATAGGTTGATTGGCAACACTAAATTGGCCCTAGTGCGTGAATGTGAGTGTGAATGTTGTCTGTCTGTCTGTGTTGGCCCTGCGATGAGGTGGCGGCTTGTGCAGGGTGTACTCCGCCTTCCGCCCGATTGTAGCTAAGATAGGCGCCAGCGCCCCCCGCAACTTCAGAAGGGAATATGCGGTAGAAAACGGATGGATGGAAGTAAACATTGATTGATGATTGATTGAATGTTTTAAATGTGACATATTAGTGTTATGAGTGTATTCATAAAAACTGAGTTTTCCTAAATGCTGTAATGTTCTTTGTTTACCTCTCTTCATTGCATTTTCCCAAAAGATATGTATTACGCACCATTGTTAGGCTTTATAAATTGAATTAACCACCATTCCAAATTCTTCCTTTGTGCAAGCAGAATTACTGTTATCATCAACTATATCGTGACATTGAGGAGAGGATGAGCATCCCCGTCTCTTTTTTTTTTACCAATCTAATCATAAAACAAAAGATGTTCTGCTTTTTTCCCTTTCTTCCACTCACTTGTATCATTTCCTTTCCAGCCAGTCTTCTCCTCTGTCTTTTCCTCAGCTCTTCTTGGCTGCTCTCCAGTCTCACTTAAGCACTTAAGCTATTGTGCATACGGAGTGAATTTCACAGTTATCAGAAGCTGTGGAGAATAAGATGGAATTATTGGGAGTCACTGCAGAGTGTGTGCGTGTGTGTAAGTGTGTGTGTGTGTGTGTGTGTGTGTGGAGCGTTCTATCTTTGTGCATTATTATGCGCCGTGGTTGCTAGTGGAGACTTTTAATTAATGTTTCTGTATCGTAGAGGAACTGTGAAGCAGGAAGGGTGAGAGTCTTATGCATTGACCTTATTGTGCCATTTGAGGGCAGTGCAGTCTCAGTATTTTGCAGGGAGATTTAATAGTGTGGAAGATGACATGTAAAAATAAGTTGAATTAGCTACATCGAAAGGCCTCAATCCCAGAATGTCTCCCACAAATGATTAAGTATTATATATTTAATGGACTAATTCAAACAATCTAAAACCATGAAACTGTCAAATGCAACCTTTTAAGTGTTTTTTGCCGAAAAGCATGGCTATTTTGCCTGAGTTCTTCTGTTACTCGATGAATTTAAGATATGAGTGGGATTTTATAAATTATACATTCAAAAATAGTTGTACTAATTAAACAACATTAAAAAGTGATACATCTTTGCCATACTAACTATTAATTATATGTTTTTATTAATAACACTTTAACTTCTTAAACTCAACCAACATTCATTTGAGACTTTTTGCTTACTTTTGGCCTTAGCGTTATCTGCGGCCCACTTTACTTTATAGAGAAACAACAATGGTGAATACCTGTATTTGCGCCAATATCAAACTTAATAACAGACCAGCACTGGGGAGAACTAAGTGCTTATCAATGAAAAAAAAAGCATGCTATCAATAGTAAGTAAGTAAGTAAGTACATGTTATTTATAAATCACAAAGCGCTGTACAAAACATAGGTGAAGTGAAGCAACAATTCAATTAAAACAACAGGGGCAACATTGTAAAAATTATAAAAAGTGGATTAAAAATGACTGTTAAAAGGTGCATTAACTAAAAGCTTTACTAAAAAGAGAAGTTTTGAAATGTTTCCTAAAAGTTTCAACACAGTCAAGATCACGGAGGGACTGGTGCAAATTGTTCCAGAGTCAGGGAGCTATAGCCTGGAATTCCAGTTTTCCACAGGTTTTAAAACAAGTTTTTGGGATCTTTAGAAGACCCTGGCCTGTAGACCGGAGGCTACGCCCAGAGGAGTAAGGGCATAGCAAATCAATGATGTTCTGAGGGGCCCCAGCACGTAACACACGGAATGCCAGGACTACAATGTTAAACTCAATGCGGAATTTAACTGGAAGCCAATGAAGACTGCATGAAACGGGGGTGATATGGGCTGTTCTGGGTGCACCGGTCAAAATTCTGGCAGCCCCATTTTGTACAGTCTGAAGTCTCTTTAGCGTTGACTTGTTGAAAAGGGTGAAGAGAGAAGTGCAATAGTCAATGCGAGACGAAATGCATAAATGATGATTTCGAGATCCAATTTTGACAACAAATTGACAACAAATAAACATTTATAACTCTTGACGCTTTTATTATTACCTTTCTGCCACACAAAAGAGGCAGCCTGCACATATACAAGCTTGTTGATAATAGTTATTTTCCTTTTCTATGCAACCCCAGTTACGGTCTTTGACAAATAAAGAGATGACAGTGTCGCCCTCCTAAGTAGTGTTTTGGTAACCGACAAGACAATCAGCGGTGGTTTTGTAGAAACATCATCCCTCTAAGGCATGGGTGGCAAACTCTGGCCCGTGGGCCAACTTTGGCCCACCGTGTAATTTAATTTGGCCCTCGAGGCAATATCAAATTAACATTATAGCTGGCCCGTCGTCATTACACAGCAGAGGTGCCGCTATAACACCGCAATTTCTCACACTTGCCAATCCTCCCGAATTTCAGTGCCCCTCCCGAAAATCTCCCGGGGCAAGCATTCTGCCGATTTCCACCACGGCAACAATATTGAGGGCGTGCCTTAAAGGCACTGCCTTTAGCATTCTCTACAACCTGTCGTCACGTCCGCATTTCCTCCATACAAACATTGTGCAGGCCCACTCGCATAATATATGCGGCTATTACACACACATAAGTGAATGCAACGCAGACTTGGTCAACACCCGTACAGGTCACACTGAGGGTGGCCGTATAAACAACTTTAACACTGTTACAAATATGCGCCACACTGTGAACTTACACCAAACAAGAATGACAAACACATTTTGGGAGAACATCTGCACTGTAACATAACATAAACATAACAGAAGAAAAACCCAGAACTCCTTGCAGCACTAACTCTTTCGGGACGCTACAATATATTTTGATATTTACCTCAGAAGGCTGCAAATAGAAAAGAGGCATTACATTTGTATTTACATTTTATTTGGCATGCCATTGATATTTTTTAATTATTATTATTATTATTTGAAACTCGATTTTGCATGTGACTATAAAGTTACTGTATATAAGCCTTGCTTGTTCAATGTTCAATGCGAAACTTGTTTGGGTCCCTATTAAAAGGTTAATTTGCTCAACCCTAGCCCGCGGTTTTGTTCAGTTTTAAATGTTGGCCCACTCTGTATTTGAGTTTGACACCCCTGCTTTAAGGGTTTTAACTGCTCTGCGTATCACACATTTTGGGAGGAACCTTCACTTTAAGAGCCCTTAAATCCTTTTGGATATTGTGTTATTATAATGTAGACATTCTCGCAAGGAAATACACTGTATTTCCAAAAGTATTTGGCCACCCATCCAAATGATGAGAATCAGGTGTCCTAATCACTTGTCCCAGTGTATAAAATCAAACACTTAGGCACAGAGACTGTTTCTACAAACTATTGTGAAAGAATGGGCCGCTTTCAGTGATTTTCAGCGTGAACCTGTCATAGGATGCCACCTGTGCAACAAATCCAGTCATGATGTTTCCTCGCTCCTAAATATTCCAAATTCAACATTATTATAAGAAAAGTGATGAGTTTAGGAACAACAGCAAGTCAACCACCAAGTAGTAGGCCACGTAAACTGACAGAGAGGGGTCAGCGGATGCTGAAGCGCATAGTGCAAAGACTTTCTGCACAGTCGGTTGCTACAGAGCTCCAAACTTCAAGTGACCATCCAATTAGCCCACTTACAGCACGCAGAGGGCTTCATGGAATGGGTTTCCATGGCCGAGCGGCAGAATCTAAGCCATAAGTCAACAAGTCCAATGCAAAGCGTGGAATGCAGTGGTGTAAAGTATGTCGCCACTGGACTTTAGAGCAGTGGAGACGCGTTCTCTGGACTGATGAGTCACGCTTTTCTATCTGGCAATCTGATAGACGAGTCTTGGTTTGGAGGTTGCCAGGAGAAGGCTACATTTCGGACTGCATTGTGCCGAGTGTGAAATTTGGTGGAGGAAGAGTTATGGTTTGGGGTTGGTTTTTCAGGAGTTGGGCTTGGCCCCTTCGTTCCAGTGAAAGGAACTTTGAATGTTCCAGGATACCAAAACATTTTGGTCAATTCCATGGGATGGCACTTCAAGTTCATATGTGAGTAAAGGCAGGTGGCCAAAACATTTGGCAATATAGTATATCTATTTCCTATTTCATAATGTTGATCAAGTGGCCATTCTTAAGTGGCAAGGCTTATAAGTCCCCACAAGACTGTATGCTTAGTTGACCACATACCATGAGTCCCCCCTGCCACCCTCCGGTATGTGGACACCGGGGTGGGTGTTGTGTATGTAATTGTATTTTCTTACTTAAAGGAATTACCTTTCAAGTAGAATTATTACCAGTTTGCTGAAAGCATTCTTGTTTAACCTGCTTTGTGAATCATTTGAACAAATTTGCCTTTATTGTAATCCACCATATATAGGCATTATATATATATGTGTGTGTGTGTGTGTGTGTGTGTGTGTGTGCCTGGATTCCGGGCACCTCCTTGTCGTCATTGTTGTTGTTGTTTTGAATATCACATCCCTCCAGCCCCCCTTCCTCCTTCCCTCTCCTTTCTCAGATCGGCTGCTTGTTTCCTGTGACAGGGGAAGTGGCAGCTCTTGGTGACCCTTGACCACTCGCTGGTCACTTAGGCAGCTACGTGGGACATTGAAGACTTTGTCAGAGGGCAACAAGGACTCCGGCAAGGCCAGCGCTAATCAGACAGAGGAAGAAAACAAAGTAGGCTGAAGCTATTGTTTGTTATTGTGAATTGAGATGGTAATGGCTTTGTTAATGCCCTAGTTTTATTCAATCAGGGTAGTAATTAACACTAAACACATGTCAAATGCTGGCTGCTGTCTTCCAGTAACAACTGCTAATTAGAGGGTGAAACATTTACTTTTTACCTGTTTTTTTTTTTTTCTTATTCATACACATTATTCCCCTTTAAAGGGAAAACAAATAAAAAAGGAATAACAGCTGTAGAAGCACCTCTAAAGCTCGAGTACGTTTGAAAATAAACATACACAACTTGTTATGATCGCTCATCACAGGTTGTATTTATGTATCATGTTGCTCTGTTTTTGACATTATTTCCTTTCCAGCGCCCCCTTTCTCAGTGTTTCTACTCACCTGCTCTTGATAAGTGTTCACCTGTCCCTAATTACTAATCAGGAGTTTTTGTCTGCCAGTGTCGCCCTCTGCGCGACACTGGCTTGTTAATTAATATTAATGGTGTGCCTTTGGATATTTCCCTGTTTTGTCCTTTTTAAAAGACTTTCTTTTCTGCACTTTGCTTACCGTCTCTGCATCTTCGGTCACCCCACCAGCAATCATATGCAACAATGAAACAAATGACATTATTGCAGTCATAAGCGCCAATCTACATTTCTGCCAGAGGGTGCTCGGTGTGTGTGTATTAGTGTTGTCCCGATACCAATATTTTGGTACCACTACCGGTAAATAAGTAATTTTGTACTTTTTGTTACTTTTCTAAATAAAGGGCACCACAAAAAAACGTAATTATTGGCTTTATTTTTACAAAAAGATCTTACGGTATATTAAACATATTTTTTATATTGCAATTTTGTCCTTAAATAAAATAGTGAACATACAAGACAACTTGTCTTTTAGTAGTAAGTAAACAAATAAAGTTTCATAATTTAGCTGCTGACATATGCAGTAACATTTTGTGTCATTTTCCATTCTATTATTTTGTCAAAATCATTAAGGACAAGTGGTAGAAAATGAATCATTAATCTACTTGTTCATTTACTGTTAATAAATGTCAATATGTTCTATCTACACTTATGTTAAAATGTAATAATCACTTATTCTTCTGTTGTTTTATACTTTGCATTATTTTGGATGATACCAGAAATTTGGGTATCAATCCGATACCAACTAGTAACAAGATCATACAATAGTCATATTCAAAGTCCTCATGTGTTTAGGGACATATTTCCTGAGTTTATAAACATAATATAGATTAAACAAAAATTAAAACATATTTCTTGATGTTAAAAAATATTGATGTAATCATAGCAGTATCGACTAGATACGCTATTGTACGTGGTATCAATTTATTGGATGTTTAGTGTAGATCCACCAATGGCGTTTGTTTATATTATAGTGTCCCGGAAGAGTTGGTGCTGGAGGGAATTCTGGGAACTTGTTCTGTAGTGTTTATGTTATGTTGCGGTGCAAATATTCATCCAAAATCGGTTTGTCCTTGTTTAGTGTGGTTTCACTATATGGCACAAGTTTGTGACAGTGTTGGCATTTTTCATACTGCCACCCATAGTGTAACATGTATGGCTGTTGAGTAAGTATGCGCTTCATTCGCTAGTGTGAAGTGTGTTCTAAATCAAGATTATTATGTCATTGGTTCAATATCAGGCTTGATCAAATATTGGTTAGGCTCTGATTATTGTAGATCATTAGATTTGTGACATAATCATATATGTTCTTTATATACTTCAATATTGATTTTACTGGTTTAATTGATTTTACCCTTTAAAATTGTTCTTAATCCCATTTGATTTTATATGTTTTTTTTTCATATTGGTTTTATATTTATTTATTTTTTGTTTTTATTCAGTCATTGGTGGCGCATAATATTGTTTTTTTAATATTATTTTTAACGTGGCTGTGCAGCACTTTGGAAACGTTATTGTTGTTTAAATGTGCTATATAAATAAAGCGGATTGGATTGGATTGGATTGGATTAATAATTCTGTGAAATAGACCAAACTTGCCACAAACTTAACAAAACATTATTGATTTTGAAATGATTATTTGAATTGTTGAAAGTTGCCAACAATCCCATGTGGGTGCTTGGGTCCGAAGCACCCATGGCACCAAGATTGTAACTGTTAAATATGGATTGATAAAACATATTATTTAAATACACTTACATAATTTTACAACTTTTTTTTTTTTTTTTTGTTATTCTTTGACGGTTTAACTCACTGAAACAAATGACAAAACACTTCACCATAACCACATCAACAATTTCCTATAATCCAATGCAGTTTTCTCTGCTCCAAGTGTATTTATACTATATTGTCACAGCGGCTCATATAATGAATTCTGCACAATTAGTGGAATTGAAATTTATTGACAGAGCAGCTACGAGCCAGCCGGCCTTCCTGCCAGACTCTCTCTGTCCAGAGTGTTGGGAGCACATGCTATTGAGCTGCGCTGCTTGCTTGACAGCAAAGGCCTGGTTCAATTACATCAATTGCTTGATGACTGAGGAGAGAGCAGCAGGGCCATGCATGCTAGTTTGTGATAAGAGCAGAACTCCGTAGCGCTGTCGCCCTCATTATGCAAGCCTGACAGTAACCTAGAAAGCCAGGGAAATTGTGCACAATACAAAGCATATGTTTCTTGTTTCTTTTGGGGAGGAAAATTGATTCCGAGACAGTAATGACATATACAATGTGAGGCTGACCAAAGTCCCGTGACACAAACCACTGTGCTGTTCTGGGGTGGGCGGTGTGATAATTCTAGTGGATGTTTCTTTCTTCTTGAGTAAGCCACACATTTTAAATATGTACAAGGAGGATAAAAATGGACCCATGTGCAGCAAGTCATCTGACTAATCACTACGTTGAGGTTGTATTGTTTTCAATATGATTTTACATCAACTTGTTGACAAACTTTCATAACTCACCACCATTATTTTTAGCTGTTGCAGATAGAGTTGCAGACTTCATCTTAAGTAAAACACATCTGTTAATGCAGCACCATGAATATGAAACTGACTTTGGCTGTGGTTTTAAAGCCTTATGACATTTGATTATACTGTGACCCATGACTTATGCATTCTATTCTATTTATATCCTTTTGGTATAGTTTGAAAGAGGACCTTTGCTGATTTTGATCTACTTTTAAAACTATAGACGTCCGATAATATCGGGTTGACGATATTATCGGACGATAAATGCTTTAAAATGTATTATTGGAAATTATCGGATCTTTCTGTGTGGAGTTTGCATGTTCTCCCCGTGAATGCGTGGGTTCCCTCCGGGTACTCCGGCTTCCTCCCACCTCCAAAGACATGCACATGGGGATAGGTTGATTGGCAACACTAAATTGGCCCTAGTCTGTGAATGTGAGTGTGAATGTTGTCTGTCTATCTGTGTTGGCCCTGCGATGAGGTGGCGACTTGTCCAGGGTGTACCCCGCCTTCCGCCCGATTGTAGCTGAGATAGGCGCCAGCGGCCCCCGCGACCCCGAAAGGGAATAAGCGGTAGACAATGGATGGATGGATGGGGTTTCAAAGTTATCCGTACCGCTTTCAAAAAGTAAAATGTATGACTTCAAAACGCTGCTGTGTACACAGACATAGGGAGAAATACAGAGCCCCAATAAGCCTCTTTCTTTGGACTAGAAGGATATGAACTCAATTATATAAATAGATTAAATAAGAATGGAGGCGAAGTTGCTGTGTATGTGACGAAGGACTTCCATTACAGGGTGGTAAAAAAACATGTCACTAGCTATTGACAATGTTTTAGTGTATAACCATTGAGATATGTAATGAAAGAAGTATAAATGTATTGATGATTTGTATATATAGAACACCCAACTCAAGTATTGAAGGATTTGAAGACTGGATTAAGGGAACTTTCAATGGAATCAGTCAAAAAGTACTTTTTTATGTGGAAACTTCAATATAGATCTTTTGAACCCCAATAAAAAAAGTCCATTAATGATTTCATAGATACAATGTATAGTATGAGTTTGTATCCTCAAATCACAAGGCCAACCAGAATTGCAAGTCACAGTGCTACACTTATTGATAATATCTTCACTAATGTCTTTGATAATAACACAACAAGTGGACTGTTAACAACCGACATCAGCGACCATCTGCCAGTTTTTTCTATTTATGATGGGAATTACAAGAAGAAGAACATTGGCAAAAAGACATTTCAAAGACTATGCACAGAGGAAAGAATAATTTCCTTCAAAGAGGATCTGAGGAAACAAACTTGGGTCAATGTATACAATGAAGATGATGTAGATGATGCATATGGGAATTTTTTCAACACCTTTCTAACACGTTATGATAAACATTGTCCTTGGAAGAAAAACAACCAACCATGGATGACAAAAGGACTGAGAAATGCTTGTCACAAAAAAACAAAACAGTAAATCGAATATTTATAACACAGAGATCTATAGAGGCTCAAAATAAGCATAAGAAATGTAAAAACAAGCTAATTGGTATACTACTAACATCTAAGATGGAATACTACAGTCAATTATTAAACAAGAACAGAAACAGCATGAGAGCAACATGGGGCATCCTAAATAGCGTCATTAAAAATGGTGCTAAGAAAGATTGCCCCCAGTACTTTCTAGATGGAAATACAAAAAATTACAATATGAACCAAATATTTGAACATTTTAATGATTACTTTGTTGATATCGGAAAAAATCTGGAACAAAGAATTCCAAATGGAGATGATGGGTCAGATGAGAACTTCAGTGAGCTCATAGACAGAAGTCCCAATTCCATGTTTCTTAAGAAGGTGACAAAAGAAGAAATAATAAAAATTGTAAAAAATTGTAAATCTAAGACCTCAACCAACTGTCATGGAATAGATATGGTAACGATAAAAAAGGTTATAGAAGACATTTCAGAAACTCTTACATACATCAGTAACGTATCATTTCTAACCGGCAAATTCCCTGACAAAATTAAAATTGCAAAAGTTGTACCAATTCATAAGAAAGGAAACATACACCAGTTCACTAACTACAGACCAGTTTCATTACTTCCACAATTCTCCAAAATCATGGAAAAACTATTCAATAGCCGATTAGATCAACAAAAATGGGACGCTCGTGGAGAACCAATTTGGATTTAGAGCAAATATCTTAACATCAATAGCATTAATCAAAATAACAGAGGAATTTACCAATGCAATATACGGTAAAGAATATGCAGCCGCAGTATTTTTAACAGAAGCACTTGACACAATTAATCATGATATTTTAATACACAAACTAGAACGATATGGCATCAGAGGTTTCGTATTGAACTGTGTAAGAAGCTATTTAACCAACAGGAAGCAATAGGTGAAGATGGGTGAAAATATGTCAACACGGTTGGATATATCTTGTGGTGTACCCCAGGGATCAATACTGGGACCAAGATTGTTTAATCTTTATATAAACGACTTTTGTAAAGTTACAAAGGAGTTGAAGTTAGTTTTATTTGCAGACGACACAACTGTTTTCTCTTCAGGAGCGAACACACAGAAAATAATACAAATAATAACGGAAGAAATTAACAAATTAAAAAAATGGTTTGATAAAAACAGACTATCTTTGAATCTCAGTAAACACTAAAATAATGCTATTTGGTAACAGTAGAAAAGAGGATCAGCCACAAATACAAATAGACGGAGTAGATATTGAAAGGGTAAAAAAAAAACAGATTTTTGGGAGTATTAATAGATGATAAAATGAACTGGAAATCTCATATACAAAACATACAACATAAGGTGGCAAAAAAAAAATGCAATAATGAATAAAGCAAAATACGTCCTGGGCCAAAAATAATTTTATATTCTCTACTGCTCGCTAGTGTTACCATAGCTGAGTTACTGTGCAGAAATATGGGGAAATAACAACAAATGTGCGCTACATTCATTAACTTTGTTACAAAAAAGATCAATTAAAATAATACATAATGTTGGATATAGAAAACATACAACCCCTTTATTTATTGAGTCAAAAATATTAAAGCTCGATGATTTGGTAAAATTGCAAACAGTTAAAATTATGTACAAAGCAAATTATAACCTGCTACCAAAGAATGTACAACAATTATTCTCAACTAAAGAGGAGAAATATAACCTTAGAGGAAAATTTAATTTAAAACATTTGTATGCACGTACAACATTTAAAACCTTTAGCATATCAGAATGTGGAATCAAATTATGGAATGTATTAAGTAAAGAAGTTAAACATTGTACTGATATGATCCAGTTTAAGAGGCTGTTCAAATTAATAGTGCTTACAAAGTACAAAGAAGAATATTTATGAGAAACACTTTCAACCTTATTGAAAATAAAATATTCTTCATCTCAGTATGTTAACAATAACTGAATTAATTAATTGCATATTACAAAACTGTTGTATTACTCATTCACGGATGTCATTTTACTATTTTGCTGTAAAAAGAGTCAGTAAATGAATGTACATATTTGTGGGCGCTGTGACGTGGGAAAGGGGTATGGTTAAATAAGCTTTGCTTCTTCCTACTCCTTTTTGGACATGATGTGATGTTAAATGATATGAAATTGTCTGATGTATTATGTTGTATGTTCATGTTCAAAATAAACTAACAAAGAAAGAAAGAAAGTCTTAAAAGAAACGTGTGCGTACCCGCCCAGTCACATAATATCTACGGCTTTTCACACACACAAGCAAATGCAATACATACTTGTCAAGAGCCATACAGGTTCCACTGATGATGGCCGTATAAACAACTCTAACACGGTTAAAAATATGCGCCACTCTGTGAACCCACACCAAACAAGAATGACAAACACATTTCGGGAGAACATCCGCACCGTAACACAACATAAACACAACAGAATAAATACCCAGAACCCCTTGCAGCACTAACTCTTCTGGGATGCTACAATATACAGGGAGAGCATGTCCCAAATTCCAAGCTACTGTTTTGAGGCATGTTAAAAAAAAAAAAAAGCACTTTTGACTTCAATAATACATTTCACGTTGGCATTTTTTTCCATAACTTGAGTTGATTTATTTTGGAAAACCTTGTTACATTGTTTAATGCATCCAGCGGGACATCATAACAAAATTAGGCATAATAATGTGTTAATTCCACGACTGTACATATCGGTATCGGTTGATATCGGAATCGGTAATTAATAGTTGGACAATATCGTAATATCGGATATCGGCAAAAAAGCCATTGTAGGACATCTCTATTTAAAACACTTCATTGTGGTCTAGATCAGTGGTCCCTAACTACCGGGCCGTACAGAAAAAAATATTAATTTATACTGTAAACTACTGCATTTTCTCCAACTTAACTTTTTGCCTGTCCCACTAAACACCAATAAGCTTTTTAATAGATGTACATTACAACTCCTATGTTATAGTACATGGGACAATGCACATTAATGGACATACAAAATGTTAATGTGCCCGATTGTTGCCAAAGGATAATTTTTTTGCTGTTTTTACCTGTCACACGTAGAGAAATCCGGTCCGTGAAAATAATGCATATATTAAACCGGTCCCTGGTGGAAAAAAAGGTTGGGGAACCCTGGTCTAGATAATATATATTGGATATACTTTGGTGTAAATGTTAATCTACAGTCACATTTATATCATATTTTCTGTGAATGTTTGCGTAATGTTCGTATGTAGAGGCGTTCCCAGTTTGCAAATAAAACCTCACACCAACCTCTCCAAAAGTGTCAGAACTTAGTTTTTGAAAATATTAATTTATTAATATAAATTCAATCGATCACTATATTAGGTACACCTGCACACTCTATGATCGATACAGTTAAAGTTGAAGTACCACTGATAGTCACACACACACTAGGTGTGGTGAAATTAACCTCTGCATTTGAACCATCTGGGAAGTGAGGGGAGCAGTGAGCAGCAATGGGGGCCGTGCTCCGGAAACATTTTTGTGATTTAACCCACAATTCCAACCCTTGATGCTAAGTGCCAAGCAGGGAGGTAATGGGTCCCATTTTTATAGTCTTTGGTTTGAACTCACAGCCTACCGATCTCAGGGCAGACACTCTAACCTCAAGGTCACTGAGCAGTGGTTGGATTAAAAAAACACCATAAAAAAGCTGCTTTAAGCACCTTTTTTTTTTTACTGCGTTTCACACGTCAGTGTTATTGTGCGCACGCCACTATTAGTGTAAATGAAAAATGTACTTGATCTGAACTTTTTTGTGTTTCCTCACACTCAACTGGCCTCATACAGAGCTCCATCCCCTCTGGGTGATAGCCTTTCTAAATGTCCAAAACAAGTACCGTATTTTCCGCGCTATAAGCCGCACCTAAAAACCAAAAATGTTCTCAAAAGGTGACAGTGCGGCTTATAACCCGGTGCGCCTTATATATATATTAATATAAATATTTATTTTCATAGAGTTTAGGTTTCGCAACTACGGTAAACAGCCGCCATCTTTTTTCCCCGTAGAAGAGGAAGCGCTTCTTCTTCTACGGTAAGCAACCGCCAAGGTAAGCGCCCACCCACCTGGAAAGAGGAAGCGTTTCTTCTTCTACGGTAAGCAACCGCCAAGGTAAGCGCTCGCCCACCTGGAAAGAGGAAGCGCTTCTTCTTCTACGGTAAGCAACCGCCAAGGTAAGCGCTCGCCCACCTGGAAAGAGGAAGCGCTTCTTCTTCTACGGTAAGCAACCACCAAGGTAAGCACCCGCCCCCGTAGAAGAAGAAGCGCGCGGCTAATCCGATTCATTTCATTTGTGTGTTTCCGTAAAGACGACCACAAAATGGCTCCTACTAAAAGACACGCGTACAACGCAGAATTCAAACTCAAGGAAATAAGTCACGCAGAAGAACACGGAAATAGAGCAGCAGCGAGAGAATTGAACATAAATGAACCAAGTCCGAGTCCATGGTTCTCGCCCGGAAAAGGGTGGAGTGCCTTCTCCGGGTTGGGGAGGAGACCCTGCCCCAAGTGGAGGAGTTCAAGTACCTAGGAGTCTTGTTCACGAGTGAGGGAAGAGTGGATCGTGAGATCGACAGGCGGATCGGTGCGGCGTCTTCAGTAATGCGGACGTTGTACCGGTCCGTTGTGGTGAAGAAGGAGCTGAGCCGGAAGGCAAAGCTCTCAATTTACCGGTCGATCTACGTTCCCATCCTCACCTATGGTCATGAGCTTTGGGTCATGACCGAAAGGATAAGATCACGGGTACAAGCGGCCGAAATGAGTTTCCTCCGCCGTGTGGCGGGGCTCTCCCTTAGAGATAGGGTGAGAAGCTCTGCCATCCGGGAGGAACTCAAAGTAAAGCCGCTGCTCCTTCGCATCGAGAGGAGCCAGATGAGGTGGTTCGGGCATCTGGTCAGGATGCCACCCGAACGCCTCCCTAGGGAGGTGTTTAGGGCACGTCCAACCGGTAGGAGGCCACGGGGAAGACCCAGGACACATTGGGAAGACTATGTCTCCCGGCTGGCCTGGGAACGCCTCGGGATCCCCCGGGAAGAGCTAGACGAAGTGGCTGGGGAGAGGGAAGTCTGGGTTTCCCTGCTTAGGCTGTTGCCCCCGCGACCCGACCTCGGATAAGCGGAAGATGATGGATGGATGAATCAATGGTGCTTAGGTGGAGGAAGCAACAAGATGACCTGCGCCAAGTAAAGAAGACAACACAGAGTTTGAGGGAACAAAGCAAGATGGCAACAGTTGGAGGACAAACTCGAACAGTGGGTAGTTGAGCAGAGAGCAGCAAGCAGAAGTGTCAGTACCATCACTATTCCAATGAAGGCAACAGCGCTAGCAAGCGAACTTCACTTGGATGATTTTAAAGATGGTGCTTCTTGGTGTTTCCGGTTCATGAAAAGACGCAATCTCTCCATCCGCACACGGACTACTATTTCACAGCCACTGCCAAAAGACTTTCAAGAAAAGCTGGCTACTTTCCATGCATATTGTAAAAACAAGATAGCTGAAAAAAGATCCAGCCAGGAAGGCAGGATTCATGGAACTGCCGGACAACAACAGCGAGACTGACTCTGATGACTTCGACGAGACGGAGCCCGCCATTTTGGATGCCGTATTCGCCCAATTTTTTAATTCAGACACCGAAGAAGAAGAATTCGAGGGATTTATGGATGAGGAATAACTTCTAAAGGTGAGCTTTAAATGTTTATTTTCTGTGCTGTGACATTAACGTTCGAGCAAAGTTGAGTTATTGATGTTGCTATTGCTCTGCAATATTTTGAGTGTTACTATTGTTGTGATTGCACATTCGCACACTGGTTTGTATTATTAAAGTTTGACTGACCTATCTGACTGTTTTTTTGACATTCCCTTTAGCGCAGCGTGGGCGCGGCTTATGACCCGGTGCGGCTTATAGGTTTACAAAGTTTTTAAATATGCCATTCATTGAAGGTGCAGCTTATAACACGGGGCGGCTTATAGCGCGGAAAATACGGTATGTTCACCTCGCTGTGATGTCACAACGTAGCTTTACTGCAAAAATACTGTGGGCAGATGTATCCAAAACTGCAGGCGAGCTCACGCAAAATTGCATGATGCTTAAGACTTGATGCTTTGGTTTGATGTTAAACACGAGTCTCCAACTTTGTAACAAAATGTGTAAGTCAGAAAAAAAAAATATTTTAGGTCCTCTTCAAATATTTCATATATGGATTATATTTGCCCACAACCAGGGCTTGACAATTGTACGATTGTGATCGATGATCGTGATTCAATTGAGTCGGGAACAGTAGGGAAGCAATTGTGCTTGGTATAATCCTGCACAGGCCAGTCCGTCTTTATTGACCGTGATCCTGCGTGTCTGTGAATTTGCCGATGTTGTGTATGTGTGCGGGTTTGTGTGAATGTCTTTGTGGCCGTGTGTGTGCGCGACAATCCCTTGCCACTGTCGCAAAAGTAAGGCTCGTCCCAACGTACTGGTTGTCCATTCAGCACTGTGCGTATTCCCTCTTACACAGCTGGAAATGCAGCACAAAAGAACAACAAATATCAATATGGCTAAAACTAGCACAGTTTTTTTTCAACCACTGTTCCCCGGCACAAGAAAAGGTTGAAAAACACTGTGCTAGCATAGAAGTTGAAACGCAACATTTGGAAGGAGCAGCAACTTCAGTGAGACTTACCGTATTTCTTTGAATTGCCGCCGGACATGTAATATGCGCCTGCTTTGAATTACTGCCGAGTCAAATTCTCTTCCCAAAATTAGTAGCGAATGCTTACTGTTACCGCCGGGTCAAATTCGTGACGTCGCCAATGACGCTTCCCCTGTCGTCATTTTTAAAATGGCGGAGGAGTTTTTTTTTTGCCTGTACTACGTGTAAACCAGGGGTCTTGTTCAACAGCCGTACAGATCACACTGAAGGTTGTGATATAAAACAACTTTAACACTCTTACTAATATGTGCCACACTCTGTGAACCAACACCAAACAAGAATGACAAACACATTTCGGGAGAACATCGGCTCTGTAACACATTATAAACGCAACATAACAATTACCCAGAATGCCATGCATCCATGACTCTTGGCTATGATATACATCCCGCTAGCACCAACCCCCCCCCTTCCGTGCATCAGTTGAGGTGGGCGGGGTTGGGGCGCGTGTATAATATAGCCAAGACTGATGGATGCATGGCATTCTGTGTAACTGTTATGTTGCATTAATAATGTGTTACAGAGCTGATGTTCTCCAGAAATGTGTTTGTTATTCTTGTTTGGTTAGGGTTCACAGTGTGGCGCATATTAGTAGGAGTGTTAAAGTTGTTTATATCACAACCATCAGTGTAACCGGTATGGCTGTTGACCAAGTATGCCTTGCAATCTCATAAGAGAAGTAGCCCAATGCATGCATCCAGCCAGCATGCAGATAGCATGGTGTAAAGGTGGGCGCGATGACATGTTGTAGAGCAGTGGTCCCCAACCACCGGGCTGCAGAAGAACTATATATTAATTTAATAATTTTTTTTTTAATCAAATTTTTTTTTTTACATTGGCAAGAGCAGGGGTGAGGAAAGGTTTTAAAATTATTAGCGCCTGCTTACTTTTACCGCATGCCTTGAATAAGCGCAGGAGTGAGAATTGGTTTTAAATCAATTAGCGCCCCAGCGGCTATTCAAGAAAATACGGTAAGTGTCACTGACTGCTTGAGTTAACGTTCTGGTGCTCAGTAATCCTGCCCTGAATGCATACTTGCAGGCAGGCACAGATTGTCTTTGTGACTGAACTACTACTGTATGGTTTCCAACTAGGAGAATAAACTCACCTACTAATTTAATTAAAAAAAAACCATGTATATCTAAAAATTTGAATCACACTTTTTATTTGAGTTTGCTCTGATTCAAGTTCTTTGATATAACATTTACTAAAACATTGCAAACACTATTTGTTCAAATCATTTTTAAGTTTGTGGATAAAAAAATGTTGTTACTGAAATACAAACCCCGTTTTCATGAGTTTGGAAATCCTGTAAGATGAAAATATAAACGGAATACAATGATTTGCAAATCATTTTCAACCCATATTCAGGTGAATATGCTACAAAGACAACATATTTGATGTTCAAACTGATAAACTGTTTTTTTTTTTTCAAATAATCATTAACTTTAGAATTTGATGCCAGCAACACGTGACAAAGAAGGTGGGAAAGGTGGTAATAAATATTGATAAATCTGAGGAATGCTCATCGAACACTTATATGGAACATCCCACAGGTGTGCAGGCTAATTGGGAACAGTAGGTGCCATGATTGGGTATAAAAGCAGCTTCCATGAAATGCTAAGTAATTCACAAACAAGGATGGGGTGCGGGTCACCACTTTGTAAGCAAATTGTCGAACAGTTTTAGAACTACATTTCTCAACGACCTATTGCAAGGAATTTAGGGATTTTACCATCTACGGTCCGTAAAATCATCAAAAAGTTCAGAGAATCTGGAGAAATCACTCCACATAAGCGATGATATTACGGACTTTTGATCCCTCAGGCGGTACTGCATCAAAAACCGACATCACCACATGGGCTCAGGAACACTTCATAAAACCACTGTCAGTAACTACATTTGGTCGCTACATCTGTAAGTGAAAGTCAAAACTCTACTATGCAAAGCCAAACCCATTTATCAACAATATCCTGAAACGCCAACAGCTTTGCTGGGCCCGAGCTCACCTAATATGGACTGATGCAAAGTGGATAGGTGGTCTGTGGTCTGATGAGTCCACATTTCAAATTATATTTGGAAACAAAGAACGTGGTGTCCTCCAGAACAAGGAGGAAAATAATCATTCGGATTGTTATATGCGCAAAGTTCAAAAGCCAGCAT
The DNA here is from genome assembly GCF_033978795.1 of Nerophis ophidion. Classification (NCBI taxonomy): domain Eukaryota; kingdom Metazoa; phylum Chordata; class Actinopteri; order Syngnathiformes; family Syngnathidae; genus Nerophis; species Nerophis ophidion. Next base: position 50,145,121 of record NC_084621.1, on the reverse strand, counting down.
CTGTGATGGTATGAGGGTGTATTAGTGCCCAAGGCATGGGTAACTTACACATCTGTGAAGGCACCATTAATGCTGAAAGGTCCATACAGGTTTTGGAGCAACATATGTTGTCATCCAAGCAACGTTATCATGGACGCCCCTGCTCATCTCAGCAAGACAAGTGTTACAACAGCGTGGCTTTGTAAAAAAAGAGTGCGGGTACTTTCCTGGCCTACCTGCAGTTCAGACCTGTCTCCCATCGAAAATGTGTGGCGCATTATGAAGCGTAAAATACGACAGCGGAGACGTGAAGTGAATTATATTTATATAGCGCTTTTCTCTAGTGACTCAAAGCGCTTTACATAGTGAAACCCAATAAGTTACATTTAAACCAGTGTGGGTGGTACTGGGAGCTTGTGGGTAAAGTGTCTTGCCCAAGGACACAACGGCAGTGACTAGGATAGCAGAAGCGGGAATCGAACCTGCAACCTTCAAGTTGCTGGCACGGCCACTCTACCAACCGAGCTATACCGCCCCGGACTTTTGAACGACTGAAGCTCTACATAAAACAAGAATGGGAAAGAATTCCACTTTCAAAGCTTCAACAATTAATTTCCTCTGTTCCCAAACGTTTATTGAGTGTTGTTAAAAGAAAAGGTGATGTAACACAGTGGTGAACATGCCCTTTCCCAACTACTTTGGCACGTGTTGCAGCCATGAAATTCTAAGTTAATTATTATTTGCAAAAAAAAAAAGTTTATGTGTTTGAACATCAAATATCTTGTCTTTGTACTGCATTCAATTGAATATGGGTTGAAAAGGATTTGCAAATCATTGTATTCCGTTTATATTTACATCTAACACAATTTCCCAACTCATAAGAAAACAGGGTTTCTAATCATTATGCATGTTTTATATGTTTATGTTCATATTTTACAGTAATTCAAATTCATAAGACACTTTAATGTATTTTCATTTAATAAAAGCTACGGTATTTGAATTAAAAATAAACTCCACAATCTGGGTCACCGCTTGATGACAAAGCACTGGTGAGCACTGATGTATCTCACTGATGTGATGTGCTAGCTGTTCAAAGTCGGGACTCGGGGTGGACCACTTGTCTGTGCATCAGTTCCACACTATGAACTGGACTCTCACACTATAACCTCAATCCACTCGACGTCCATTCCACCTGATGGGTGTGTGTGTGTGTGTGTGTGTGGGGGGGGGGAAGCAAAATAACAAAAGAACTTTGAGAGAAAAAAAAAGTTGTTGCTGTTATCACCTCCCAAAATGTATTGTAAAAGAAGCTAAACTGGGGCCCTTAAAACCGAGGTACAGACCGTAGTGTAGGTTACCTGTATGGTTGCACCGTGTGACAATCATTGGTACTTATTTATTTATTTTTTTTCAACTTTTATTAAACAGTCAATCATAAGTATGAACAAAAAGACAATAGTCAGCTGCTAGCATAAATTACCTTGATCAAACATGACATAAATGTCTGCTACAACATACTGCAGTAGTAAACAGTAGGGCTATAAAAGTACTCTGTATTATCTTGCACGGAACTATTTGATGAAAAATAAATACAATTGTGATATTAATCTAGATCTGATAATACGAAAACAATAATTGTGATCATTGTGTTGGCCCTATCCCCGAGCCCGACCCACAACAACTGTTAAGCTCCTTCTATTGTTTTTGCTAAACAAAGACTACATGGTCACATTCAGTATTATTTATGGTATGCTTTGAATTGAGTCTTCAGTCCAGTGTACTGCGGTTCGCTAGTTAGCTGGGAGCATTCTGTTTGTGTCAACAGCTCCCTTTGTGTGTCTGGAGTGATTTATTATGTAAAAGAGGACTGAATGGGGGTAGCAGGGAGGGTGACACTGACCTTCCTTTAATTAACACTGATGGAGACCAAGGTGAGCGGCAAGATGATGAAGATGGATCTTCCTATATTAATCATCCTTCCTCCAGGCCGGCGTGTACGTGTGAAGTGTGTGTTCGCGTCATCTCCAACAAAAATAACCTTGTGGTTCACAGGTTAAATGGATGTTTGCGTAGGTGCAGAACCTCCATTATTTACCCCCGTTGGCCTTTCTCTTTGTAGTTTGTTACTCAAAGGCTTAATTGATTAATCCCCCAACAACTCAATTTGTTATTTTTTTTAGAATATATGGAATGTACTTTCCATGGTTGCCCGCGGATAGAACAATGGTCATAATAGAAAAATAAAATTGTTTGAAACGACTCCAAGCAAAATGGTACACAAAGATGGTGATAAAGTATTGGACTACTTCTTTTGATTGCTTGCACCTCGGGCTTTTATACTGTAGGAACAATCATAATTTGTTCAGTCTGACTATTTACTTTACAAGCTGTGAAGTGTTTGATGGAGAATAAATAAGTTGATGCTAATGAAATGCGTTGGTTGGACATCAATCATGCCCGAACATTTACTCAGATATATTTAAAAATCTAATAACGTACCATCTTTTGTGGACCGACACTTCTGACATTGTGATTTAGATAAGCTGATGTGTAATTATTCAAAGAATCTTGCTGCTTGGAAATCCTGCATGACTTCAAAGACAAACTATGCCCTTGTGTGACTCTGCCATCTGTATTTCATACTCAACATTTATTTTTTTTCTCACGTTAGTAATGCAGTCTGCACTCAGTCTGTTGCTACTTGCAAATATAACATAAGACTTAAAATAAAAATATAATGTCTTGCCATACTTTGCAATATCAGTCAAGCGTCGGACACATCACAACCAACACGATCAACCCCGACTCCGCAAATACAATTTTTGTTTGCACGCATTACCGATGAATTTTTTTGTTAAAATATCCGGGGATATAATGGCAATATGTCCCCGTACAGAAATGTGAGAAGTGCTGCGGCAGTTGGTCAACATGTTGGTTTGTTTACTTTCCATTTCCATAAATTTCCGGGAGAGCAATTAGTCTGCGTGCTGGTTGCTGAGGTTGTCACTTCGTCAGCGTAATTGCCAGAAATGCCTTAACTGAAACATTTCTGTCTTCATCATTCCCATCAACATATTTCCAGACTTTTATGACATGTGGTCTTGCGCGGTGTATTATTCTGATTGAGGCTTTGTGTTAGCAAATGAGCACAACATATGCTCAAATGTGCAAATGCTAATCACTCTGTTTATCAGTCAGGCGGTTAGTCGGCAGGCGTCACTCGGTATGTCATTCTGCGTCTCTTGACATTTCCACATCTTAAAATGTTTCATGCATTTTTAGCGCTGTTTTCATATTTTTCTTCCCCTGTGCTTCGTCATCTCCTACCACTACAGCCACACATTCATAAATAATGCATTTATTTATCATGAAAATCTGTTTTGGAATTAAGACAACCCCCACTTCAAAGACAGGAAACCTTTGATATGTTTGATTCTTGCCGAGTATCCGTTGGAATTATTCAATTTATGCAAAGCACCTCCGGGGTAATAAAGGTGGCATTTGAATACATTTGACTGGCCTAAACTATATAATGAGGACAGTTTCTGCCTCATATTTTAACAGAAAGAGACCTAATCCCCCAATTTTAATGGATAATTTGGGCAAAGAAGGTTTGAAGGGAGAACTGACAACAGTGGACGGCTGTGATTAGCTTATGTCTACATGGCTTATGATTTATTGCTTACATTGACAAAGAGGAAGCGAGTACAGTCCGTGTGATCCTTTTGTTCTGGTGGCTGTGTGGAGAACTGGTGTGTCTACAGGGAATATCATGATTCTTTTTAACTTCCCTCGTCAGCATCGGAATAATAAATGAGACATGGCCAAGTCACATATGGTGCCTTAGCAACCAAGCTTTGGAGAAGGTGTTTTCTGCATGTGTTGAGCAAAGTATGTATTTACTGTAAAATGCGGAATATAAGCCGCTACTTTTTCCCTAGGCTTTGAGCCCTGCATCTTATAAAACGGTGGGGGTAATTTATGGATTTGTCTTTGCTAAGGGCCATAATATCTTGTGTTCAACAAATACCTCTTATCAAACACAAGCCTAGACACTGAAAATGTGTGTTATGGTTTGTGCGATGGTGCCATCTTTTGGACGAGTTCGCTCACTGCAGGTGCTGCTGTCATGATCCGTCGTCCGGATCATGTTTTTGTTATGCTCTATGTTTGTGCACCCTTGATAGTTATCATGGTTACTTATTATTTCTACCTGTCTCTGATTTGTGTTTGCCCGCTCACCTGCTTCCCGAGCACTAATCAGAGGCATTATTTAAGTTTGCCTTTGCCAGTCAGTCGGCGCTGGCGTCATTGTTCGCTACTTGCACCTGTTCCGTGAGTTTTGCCTCGTCTCTAGTTTATGCTAAGTGTTAGCTTCTATTTTCTAACTGGAAATTGTGATTTATCATGTTGTATGTTTTAATGTTCGAAGTAAACTCAAACTCAAACTATTATTTCCTGCGCTAAGTTTTTGCCTTAGCTTCCCGTGTGTTAGGCACGCTTGCATTTGTTGTTTGCCTTTATATTGTAAGTTGGATGATTTATTAGGAATGAATAATATCCCACCTCACGCTTTTGTCCGGAGTCGTCCGTTTGCATTTCGGGAGAACAAACCCCGCAGTAAGCTGGGACCCGAACTGTGACGGCTGCATGGTGAACGTCTACAGTATTTCCTTCGGTTTAGTGCTTTGAAAAGGAAGTACAAGTGCCGTTACAGTCTTCTAGTCGACCATAGCGGGTTTACCCGTATGAACTAATCATTCATCAATCCAAGTTTTACAATACAACTAAAACTATTCATACCTACTAAACCGTCTCATTTGTGATGTCTGTAGGAGTGTTTTCAGGCATATTTGTATGTGCTTTTGTAATGTAATGAAGCTAGCGTAATTTGCATCAGCTAATATGCTAACAAGTGTCTGTGTTAGTATTATTAGATTAGATTAGATTAGATTAGATAGTACTTTATTTCTTCTTTCAGGAAAATTAAAATTTTCAGCACTATCCCATTCAAGATCAGACAAACATTACAAGAAGACAGAACAGGATCGCTGACGGGTCTGCCGGCTTCCAGCGCCCCTTACAAAAAGGTGAGCTACAGGTAAACATTTGGGGGGGGATGGGAGAAAAAAATAAGAGATTAAAATAACATTAAAAAATCGGTCTAAGCCTGGGCCCCCTGAGAGGGAGGTCCAGACTGAGGCCAAGGGAAAAAAACAACAACTCATAGCCATAGTACACTTCCCTCTTACATGTGTGTAAGAGGGAAACATCAAACTTCAAAGAAGACAAATGACATTTAGGACATTAAAGCAGCGGATACAACCATCCACTTCTACATACAGCTATGAATAAAAATTAAAAGGAACATATACACTGTGGTGGCCTCTGCGGTGTTCCACGCCATCGTCTGCTGGGGTGGAGGGAGCATGGCCACAGACAGGAGCAGACCCAACAAAGCAACCCAGAGAGCTGACTCCACTCTCGGCCGCCAGCCAACTCTCGGCCATTGTCCAGTCCGCATGGATGAGCGAGGATACGTCCAAGAAGACTGAGGTGTCTGACACCTGCTCACCCAGCCAAGACACCGCAAAGACTCTCCGTCCTGGCGCTCAGTGCTAGCTCCGCAGCCCTGTCCCCTCATCCGCATCTCCTCTAGTCCGTTTTTGTTAACTTACAAAGCCATTTTTTAATATTGTTTCAGTTAAAAAAAAATCCTCAGTAATTTCACCAAGACATCATCTTGGAGTTATTGAGTATGTTTAGCTGAATTATGAACTAGTCCATGATGAATAATTCTGCTTTGTTTGATCCACCGTTTTACTGCCGTGGAAACAATTAAGGTATGTAAAAAAACATTTACAACATTGTTCTGTATAAATAACAAATTTCGCAATGTATATATCTGTGGTTTATAGTCCAGTGTAGCTAATGTATTAAAAAATATTTTGTAAAATGTAGTGGGTGTTCTCTATAGTTCGAAAAATATGGTACTGTAGTTAAACAATGGCATGGTATTCTAAATTTGAACAAAACAAGAGCCTATTAAAGAGGTCCTTTAATGATTTTTGTCTTTTCTGACCTACAAATGTTACAATTTTGGATACTCATTTTAATGCAAATCATAAGTTTCATTAATTTGGGTCTGAGCTTGCCCGCACTTTTGGATGCCTGGGTTTTGCAGTCTGTCTATATGGTGACATGACAGCAATGTGGATGTACTTATTTTGTCCGTCAGCCAAAGGGGGAGGAGCTCTGTATGAGGCCAGCTGAGTTTGAGGAAACACAAGAGAAGTTGGATAAAGTATTATTTTCATCTCATCGTGGCATGCGTATTATAACATGCAGTGACATAAATGCTGTGGCATAAGTCTTGCCAAAAACAGCAAAGTTTTAATGCAGTTGTGTATCAATACAAAATGTGCAGGTGTAACCAATGTTGTAACCGGGTTTATTGTTTGGGGAAAAAAAAATGGTGGCATTTGTCTTTTACATATATAATTAAACAAGTTACATTTTCAAAAGATGCATTTTGATACTTTTGGAGAGGGTGGGGTGTGGTTTCATTTGCAATCTAGGAACTGTCAGAGTTTGTTGTTGCCAAACCCCAAGATGCAGAGAAGGCGGCAGGCATGGAGTGAGAAAACATGGTTTTAATATAAACAACTAAAACAAAACCAAACAAAGGGTTCAAACCAAAAGCGCGCATGTGGGCGGATAACAAACAAAAGGCCTAGCGTGGAAGCCAACAGGTATCTAGCAGGAAACAGAAAAACTGGAAACAGCTAATGGCTAACAAGAAAACACGAAACCAAAAAGCTAGGAGAAAACAAACTACAAATAGCTAACAGGAACAGCTTACCGCTACGACGACAAGGACAAATAGTAGCACGACAGGTAGTAGCTGTAATGATGACATTGACAAATCACGACAGGTAGCAACGACACAAGAGCGACAATAATCCAGCCCTGACTGGAGGAACAAAGGAGGTAGAATAGGAGCTGGCTGATTGACATCAGGTGTGGCCAGGTACCAATCAGTCACAGCTGAGGGGAAACAAAGCACTCAGGGAGACAAACAGGAAGCTGAACCAAAATAAGAGTGCTGACAGGAACTAAGGACAGGAAATACTAAACACACAGAGGAGAAACTAAAACACAAACAAACTGTCAGTGGCAAGCCTGACAGGAACGCCTCCACAAATGAGCATTTTGCAGACAGACTCAAAAAAAAAAAAAAAACGGGTAAAAAAATGGCTGTGGAGCAAATTTTATGCAAAATGTCCCCTAAAGCGTATCCAGTTCATACAGTATGATCTAGATCAAAACAAAGTGCTAAAAATGTACTCTAAAATCCTCATAGGTCCCCTTTAAAGGCTATTGAAGGTGGATGTTTCCAATGGACCCGCCATTCACTTGCATTAAACTATAAATAAGCCAGCAACACTTATCTGTTAAAAATCCTTTTTTTAAATTTTTTATTGAGAATTAACCCATTGGGACCACGTTAAAAAGTGTCCCTCCTGTCCACCCCGTTTGGAAGAGTGATGTTTCTTCCGTGGACAACTAGTTATCTAGGTCTGACCGTCAGCTGTCAACATGCTGTATCCTATCAGGCAGGGTTGAAATCAGCATAACCAACCCCCTTCAATCTTGTTCCAATGAATATTTGTATTTCTTCTTACTGTCTCCATCTGAATATTAAGAATGGAATTTTACATGTATATGCGGATGGGATTGAGGATGGCTTGTTGCGGAGGGGAGTGGAGGGCGGGTGGGGTGAGGTTGATGGGTGAATGGCGGCACTGGAAATGAAGAGCGGGCCGACTGAATGCTTGTCTATCACTCCCCATTCTCTTGGTTACAGGTGGTCTCTCATTTTCCCGACCGGCGTATAACCGACTGCCTTTATATGACAGGCCGAGCTCGCCAATTTGCATGTTCGACAGACAACAAACGGGCCTGTGCATGTCAAAATAGGTGGCGGTGCGTGACAGTTTCTACACAATGCTGTCTCCTTTTGGCTTGACCCTCGACCTCGCGCCATGTCTCCTTTCATAATCAGGGAAAGGGGAAGACGGGGCCAAGAAATCACCCATCTCTTCTTCCTGCTGCTATCTATTTGGAATAAATCTGATACCATTAGCCATGCCTTTTCACACTCACTTTCTTGCTCTCTTAGTCTCGGGTTTTCCAACTTGCTGACTGTTTACCCACCCCCTTATCTCGACTTATTCTGTGTCCTTTAGCATAGACACTGTATTTGAAGAGTTGATCATAGTTTGTCTGTTGTTCAAGATAAAGTTGCAGCTATTTTCCTAACCAGATATTGTGAGGTATGTCTACTGTTGGCACTAAGCTAGTGCCAAAAAGCAATATTGTCAATTTGGGATATGTATGATGCTTGCAAATAAAACAGTGCATATTAGTGATCAATCAATCAATCAATCAATGTTTATTTATACATCCCTACATCACAAGTGCCCCAAAGGGCTGCACAAACCACAACGAGATCCACGGATCAGCGACCACATAAGAGCAAGGAAAAACTCACAACCCAGTGGGATGTTGATGAGAATGACTATGAGAAACCTTGGAGAGGACCGCACATGTGGGTAACCTCCCCCCCGTTAGGGGAGACCGGTGCAATGGACGTCGAGTGGGTCTAACATAATATTGTGAAAGTCCAGTCCATGGTGGCTCTAACATAATAGTGAGAGTCCAGTCCATTGTGGGGCCAGCAGCAGACTATACTGAGTGGAGACGGGTCAGCAGCACAGAGATGTCCCCAACCGATGCACAGGCGAGCGTTCCACCCCGGGTCCCAAATCTGGACAGCCAGCACTTTATCCATGGCCACCGTACCTGCGCCCTCCCCCCCCCCCCCCCCCATGAGGGAGAGGGGGGCAGAGGAGAAGAGAAAAGAATCGGTAGATCAACTGGTCTAAAAAGGGGGTCTATTTAAAGGCTAGAGGATAAAAAAATAGTTTTAAGATTGGACTTAAATGCTTTTAGTGCTTTCAAACAATGACCTTTTTTCATTCGATTGGATAATCACACAATTTTTTTAAATTTGGATGAATCAAACTTAATCACAGGTTATTAATCGCTTGTGCAATTTATTAATAATTTAATTTAAAAAGGACCCCAATAGTTGGACACGAATATGACTATGTTCAGAATGTCCAACAGAAACATTTTTTTAATGTTTACCTGAATGCACATGATTTATTTCCTCGAAACACGGCAAAAGTCCCGTCGGGTTCAAGATAAGTCCCGGCAAGAAATCTGCGTTCAAAGGACTCCGGCTTATTAGTGATTCCCAAAGCCCCAAAAAAGTCTGCGGGCTATGGAGCGTTTTCATTTCGAGCTCCAGTACTCTGGAATGCCCTCCCGGTAACAGTTTGAGATGCCACCTCAGTAGAAGCATTTAAGTCTCACCTTAAAACTCATTTGTATACTCTAGCCTTTAAATAGACTTCCTTTTTAGACCAGTTGATCTGACGTTTCTTTTCTTTTTCTCCTATGTCCCACTCTCCCTTGTGGAGGGGGTCCGGTCCGATGGCAAAGGATGACGTACTGGCTGTCCAGAGTCGGGACCCTGGATGGACCGCTTGTCCAGAGTCGGGACCCAAGATGGACCGCTTTCCTGTGTATCGGCTTGGGACATCTATGCGCTGCTGATCCACCTCCGCTTGGGATGGTTTCCTGCTGGCTCCGCTGTGGACGGGACTCTTGCTGTTCTGTTGGATCCGCTTTGGACTGGACCCTCGCGGCTGGGTTGGATCCAAATATGGATTGAACTTTCACAGTATCATGTTAGACCCGCTCGACATCCATTGCTTTCGGCCTCTCCAAAGTTCTCATAGTCATCATTGTCACCGACGTCCCACTAGTTGTGAGTTTTCCTTGCCCTTATGTGGGGCTACCGAGGATGTTGTAGTGGTTTGTGTTGTGGTTTGTGCAGCCCTTTGAGACACTAGTGATTTAGGGCTATATAAGTAAACATTGATTGATTGATTGATAAGTTAAAGTACCGCTGATAGTCACACACACCCTAGGTGTGGTGAAATTAACCTCTGCAGTTGACCCATCCCATTGTTCCACCCCCCTGGGTCCCATTTTTATAGTCTTTGGTATTGTGATTTGAAGAGTAATTTTATTTGTTACCACACCATTCGGAGTCTCCTTACCCATCTTTGCTTTGACCTGATCACTGACTGTATAACAACCCACGCCACCTTTCAGGTAACCATTCAAGGGTAAGGTTAAGGACCATGCTGTTGCGATCCGCTGGTTGGATTTTCAGTTTGTTGTTTTGTTTCCATTTTGTATATCTCTCCATCTGACTCCTTATTTCCTGTTTGCTTTGTCACCATGGCAGCTTATTAGTTCACCTACTACTCCTGGTTCATGCACACCTGTTGTTCTAATCACCCTTCACTATATAAGCCTGCCCCTTCTGTTCTTTCTTCCTGGGTTCATAATTTGCTCACATGCAACAAGTGACGACTTCTACTTCTCTGTACTTATATTCTCGCTAGCTTCTCACGCTAAGGCCTTGTGTTTTTTCCAGTTTACATACTGATGATTTGTTTTTCCCTTTTGTGCCTACGTGCCATTTTAGTTTGTCTATTTGTACTTCCTAGTTCTCATACTAGCGTTTTTGGTCTGCCTTTTTTCTTTAGCACCAGTGTTTTTGTTCTTAGCCTGCTTTTGTTAAGTTAATAAATCATTTAATCTTATTTCTTGCTGTATTCGAGTCAATGCATCTCTGGAGGGACATTCCCGGCAGCACTGTGCAGACCAGTCTTCACACATGTGTGCTTAAAATAAGCTGCTTGATTAAACTGTCTATAAAAAAAATTATAATAATGCATTCATTTTTTGCGATTAATCGCATGAGTTAATGCAATACATTTGATACATAGTATTCATATTTGGTTAAACTGACTTAGAAAAAAACAAACACATGGAACCAAGTAACCGTCAATTAAACTAAAAGGGTACCACTTTAAAGCAGAGTGTCGATGCATATCATGGGGTTCATCTTATCAAGAAAATGTCCAGCGTTGGACCAAAATGTTCTTCTGCAAAGCACTCACATTTTCTCATTATTCTTCTCGTCTGAAAGTAAAAGAACGAAAGCAATATCAACGAATGGACATATATTAATGAGTTTCATACCATCATTCTCATAATTTTGATTAACACTTTGATAGCGCCGAACGGCTAATTGCCTTTTAACCCCTGTGACATTCTCCCCCTTTTTAGAGATCAACATTAAAAAAATAGAGAAACCGTGATTGCGAGTACACGCTACTTCAAAACTTCCATCGCATTGACTTTTGTCATTTCCCTGTGAACTTTCCTCCCCTTGTTCCGGTGGAATTAAAATGGATCACCATGTAGAACCTCATATCCAGGAGTGGAGTATTAGACTTAAGACATAATCACACTGCTGGGTTTTATGAAGTTGTATACTTTACATATTTAAGGAGACAGTTACATCATTAGCTGCTGTTGAACGTGGCGGTGTGAAAAGTCACAGTGGTATCGGGGAGAGGTTAACAGCAGAGGAGGGCAATGGGTATCAGACTACAGTCAAATAATCCTGAATTATATGATAATCAGCAGGGCAGAAATTAGTCTGGAAACTTGTGTTAAAGCACTTTTTTATCAAGAGTATGCTGATACTTGGTGTTAACTTCCTTCTCAATATACTTAACTTTTCTGTCCCAGGTGGTAGACACACTACTGTGAAGTGAATTATATATATATGGCGCTTTTCTTTAGTGACTCAAAGCGCTTTTACAGTGAAACCCAATATCTAAGTATGGGTGGCACTGGGAGCAGGTGGAGAAAGTGTCTTGCCCAAGGACACTACGGCAGTGAGTAAGACGGTGGAAGTGAGTGTAACAGTCACTGTTCTGCGTTGTGTCTTTTGTCGTGAAGCACACACAGGAGTTAAGTTGTGGAGGATTTATTCACCTTTTTTTCATAGGAACAAAAAGAACAGGGCGTCACACACAGTCCATAGTATCTCTCGCCACAGCTCCAGGAGTCAGTGCTCACTGAAGCTCAAACTCAATTTATGCTTACATGTGGAAACGATAATGATGATAACAATAATAAGATACTAACAATAATAAAAAGGCAAACAAAGCATAAAATAGTCTCAAACAAATTAAATGACTAAAAAACAGTACCGTATTTTTTTTCATAGTTTGGCCGGGGGTGCGATTTATACTCAGGAGCGACTTATGTGTGAAATTATTAACACATTACCATAAAATATCAAATAATATTATTTAGCTCATTCACGTAAGAGACTAGACGTATAATATTTCATGGGATTTAGCAATTAGGAGTGACTGATTGTTTGGTAAACGTATAGCATGTTCTATATGTTATAGTTATTTGAATGACTCTTACCATATTTTGTTACGTTAACATACCAGGCACCTTGTTGTTTAAGTTCGATTTCAGCACCCCTGTTTTGTGCTTCTTGGTTGTCCAGGGTGGGGCCCTTCACGGTGGAAAAGGTGTTAGTGCGTCTGCCTCACAATACGAAGGTCCTGAGTAGTCCTGGGTTCAATCGGGCTCGGGATCTTTCTGTGTGGTGTTTGCATGTTCTCCCCATGAATGCGTGGGTTCCCTCCGGGTACTCCGGCTTCCTCCCACTTCCAAAGACATGCACCTGATGATAGGTTGATTGGCAACACTAAATTGGCCGTAGTGTTGAATGTAAGTGCGAATGTTGTCTGTCTACTTGTCCAGGGTGTACGCCTCCTTCCGCCCGATTGTAGCTGAGATAGGTACCAGTTCCCCCCGTGACCCCGAAGGGAATAAGCGGTAAGGAAATGGAGGGATGGATGGGTTGTCCAGGGTGCTGATTATTTTCCCCTGCCTCTGTTTACATAATTATCTCATGGAAGATAAAAGTTGTGCCTCTCAGCGGAAGCTCATTGTGGAAAGGCGCAGCCGGTGAACGAGCAGCGAGGCAGGGCGTGCTGTAACCCGACCCAGGATGGCGGCAAAGAGGCGGAGGATGCGGCCGAGCGGAGAGGCGGGGCGTACCGGGAGCGACGCCGCAATCAAGTTCAGGTGCGTAGATCGCGCACCTTCACACAATTAATAAATCTCCTCTGGCTCTATAAAAATGCAACAGCGGTGGAGGGTGGGGCAGAAGGATTTGGAGAGGCAGAAGCGGATGCTGAAAGCAAGAGACGGAGCGCCAAAGGAGCACACCGACGCGGAAAGCTGAAAAGCAGGCAGAAGATCGAGCAAGCACGCGAAAGGCTGAGAAGCGACCCGACGGAAGACGCAGCTTGGGATTTAAAAAAATAAAATAGTCAGACCTGCTCAAAACCTGTCCTTCCTGGGTGATCCACTGAACCCGAGCGACGACAGCAAGAGACTGTCACATTTGGCACCCAACATGGCTGGACCCACGGAGGCGGGGAAGGACAATCTCCTGTGGGCCCTCATCGGAGCAGGTAGAAAGTAGCCGACATAATTGTCGACTCCTGCACGCGCTGGCGAACCAGGTGGGGGGAAGCGGCGAGTGCCCCCCCAAAGAAGTGGCAGAGGAGCACAAAGAGGGAGACGCCAGTGCAGATGAGGCGCCCCCTGCTGAGGAGACAGATGCACAGCCGGTGAAGCATGCAGCTGAAGAAGAAGAAGAATAAGTGAAAGAAGAGGAGGAAGAGGAAGAAGAAGAGGTAGAGGTCAAAGAGGACGAAGAATAAGTCAAAGAGGACGAAGAAAAAAGAAGTCAAAGAGGACGAAGGAGAAGAATAGGTCAAAGAGGACAAAGAAGAAGAAGAAGAAGACAAAGAAAAGGTCAAAGAGGACGAAGACGAAGACAAAGAAAAGGTCAAAGAGGACGTAGAAAAGGACAAAGAAGAAGAAGAACACCAAGAAAATGTCAAAGAGGACGAAGAAGACGAAGAAAAGGTCAAAGAGGATGAAGGAGAAGAAGAAGAAGACAAAGAAAAGGTCAAAGAGGACGAAAAAGAAGAAGACAAAGAAAGGGTCAACGAGGACGAAGAAAAAGACAAAATGGAAGAAGAAAATTAATAGAAGACAGGTGGCCGTGGCAATCTTCATTTCCCGCCCCTTAAAAAAAGGAAGGGGGGAGTTGGCTTAGCCGGTTGGATTTCCGACTTGCGTGTGACGATGGAGTTATGTGGAGAGGCGTGGCCGGCGAACGAGCAGCGGGGCAGGGCACGCTGTAACCCGGCCCAAGATGGCGGAAATGAGGCGGAGGATGCGGCCGAGCGGAGAGGCGTGCCGAGAGCCAACTCCTCTGGCTGTATAAAAGGGCAGCAGCGGAGGAGAGTGGGGCAGAAGGAGTTGGAGAGGAAGAAACGGATGCTGAGCGCAAGAGACGGAGAGCCAAAGGAGCATACCGACGCGGAAAACTGAAAAGCAAGCGGAAGAGTGAGCGAGCACGCAGAAGGCTGAGAAGCGACCCGACAGAAGACGCAGCTTGTGATTTGAAAAAATAAAAGAGTCAAACCTGTTCAAAACCTGTCCTTCTTGGGAGGTCCACTGAACCCGAGCGACGACAGCAAGAGACTGTCACGCTCATTATTTATTAATTCGTTTTTATTGATTAATTCATTTTATTATTTAGTTTTTTTAATGATTTTATCCATCAAACCATCCATTTTCTACAATTTGTCCCTGTCAGAGTCACTGGGGGGCTGGAGCCTACCTCAGCTCCACTCGGGTGGAAGGCGGGGTACACCCTGAATAAGTCGCCACCTCGCTATCGCGCCTAAATGATTTTATAAAAAGTGCAATCTATATACTACAAAGAACGACTTCATTAAAATAAAAATATAGTAAGAGTCATATGCCGTGTACATTCATGCCATGTATCCCTGTAGATTGTGGCATTGTCTGTACTATTTTTTGAAAAAGTAAAATCTAAACTACTTTTCAATGACCTCTTTCATTTATTTTTATTGTATTTTTTTTTAAGAAATAAGAGAAAACTAGAAAACATTTTTGAATTCAAATTTTTTTGCAAAGAAAATCAGAAATGTAATTGTTTTTAGGTCATCTCACCCAGGACTATTGTAAATACAATTTTAAGATAATTAAATTTGAAACGGTAATTTTTATCACAGCTTTTATCCAATTTCTCTTCCTTCTTGATTTTAAATGCACTGCTTGCCTATCTGTTTATTCCAGTGCTTTTGTCATGTATTATGATCATGTTTTGTTTAGTTGTGTTAGATTACTTCAAGACTCCATTAGTTCCTGTTTTTTCACTCCATTGTTTTGTTTCCATGCCAACCCATTAGTTTTCACCTGTCCCAATGTCACACAACTGTTTCCAATCACCACAGTATTATTTAAGCCACAGTTGCCAGGTAGTCAGCCTGGCAACATCACCATCTATTCACCCTCTATCACCTTCTACAAACCTATGCTATCCATGCCTCTTGTCTCAGGAACAGTAAGTGTTTTCGTTATTCATGCCATACTGCAAGTTTTTGTTTTATGTTCATAGTTTTGCCTTTGTGCAAGTTTTCGTTTTTAGAGCCAAATTTTTGTACCTCCCCTGCGAGCGCTTTTCGTTTGTTCCTTTTTATGAGTAAAATTAAACATGTCATTGCCTTCACGTCGTGTCTGATCCAATCGCTTAGCACCATGGAAAAACAATCCACACCACAGTCCACTACCTGACAGCTTTCATGGTTTTATTTCTATTGTATCTATGTCTCTATGTTTTATCTAGTGTTTATCTAGTGTTTTTCATTGTGGAGAGGGGCGTGTTCCAGAGTAGCAGCTGGGAAGATCACCTGCGGCGGGTGGGGGCGGTGCTCGAGCCCTTGAGGCGGGCGGGGCTCACCTCCAACCCGGCAAAGTGCGTGGTAGGCCGGAGGGAGGTGCAGTACCTGGGGTACCACTTATGGGGAGGGGAGGCTGCGGCTACAAGTTGACAAGACAGTGGCGATTGCAGCCTGTCCACCCCCCAAGACGAAAAAAGAGGTGAGGCAGTTTTTGGGACTGGCGGGCTACTACCGCCGATTTATTCCCCGGTTTGCGAACCTGACCAGCCCACTGACTGACCTCACCCAAAAGGGTGCTCCAGATCTGGTCCAGTGGACGAAGCAGTGCCAGCAGGTGTTTGAGAAGGTAAAAACAGCACTCTGTGAGTAGCCGGTACTGCACATGCCAAATTTTAACATCCCTTTCTGTCTGCAGGCGTACGCGTCGGGCCATGGATTGGGGCGGTGTTAACCAGCGGGTGGAGGGCATTGACCGCCCCGTGCTTTACATCAGCCGGAAACTGTCGGACCGGGAGGCAAGGTACAGCACGGTGGAAAGGGAGTGCCTTGCCATCCGGTGGGCGGTCGGGGCCCTCCGCTACTACCTGTTGGGCCTTCTTTCAGTCTCTGCTCGGACCACAAACCTCTTCAGTGGCTCCACAGCATTAAGGACGCCAATGCGTGGATCACCCGGTGGTACCTCGCATTACAACCCTACAACTTCCTCTCTTGCCCCTCTATGCGGGGGGGTGCCCGGCCTGAGTCTGGCGGTGGAGGCATTTGGAGATGGGCGTGTTCCACGCATTCCCTGTGGGCGGGGTGTGTGCAGGGGCCGGCCATGAAGCAGTCAACAGGTGAGTGGATATCTCAGCTGGCACGAGTTATCTAATCACCTGTTCCTTTATTAGCAGCGCCGGAGACCATGAAAAGGAGGCTGAGCACGGGCGAGAGAGACGACGGCTGAAAAGCAAAAAGTAACTGCCCACAAGGATTTGTGAAGAAAAATCAAAACTGTGTCAAACATGCATCCTGCAGCCGTGTGGTACTGTTGGTCCGACGAACCCGAGGGAGAGGAAGGAAACTTCCACATTCATGGTTTTATCTATTTTTTTATTTTCTACTATATATTCTGTCTATTTTAATTTTTTTACTTTTTTATTTTTACTTTGTAGCACTTTGAGATTTCAACAAATGTAAAGTGTGTTTCAAATGTAATTCATTATTAATACCATCACTTTTATTATTAATTCTAAAAATCTGACATCTTACAGCGGTTTATTATTATTGCTGCTAATTGTTACAGCCCTATGTCCACATTCCACAATCAATCAAAGACGTAGGGCTTGCAGGAATCCATGACATACTTTAATTGTATCCTTGTTTGAGTATATTTGATGTGACACAAATATACAATGTATACAGTGGGATGTATTTTTTTTCCAGCAGTTTTGACATACTACTCATTATGCTGAAGAAAACATAGAAAGGAAAACAAACAATAAAACTAAGGGGCAGGGGATAATGTTATCCAATTGTGTGTCCAAGTCTCCTTCAACAAGCTTTTCTCTTGAAATCACAGACACTCTACCTCATTAGCAATGACAGCGAGACATCACTAGATGTGAATGTATGTGCTTTGTTTGCGTACGCGTGTGAGCATCATTCAATTTTTACTTTCCCTCTTCTCTTCCTGTATGCTGCCCATCCCATCGTTTCATGAGCCCGTTATTTACATCCCTCGTTAGCCCATGTTTCTTTCTGTTAAAGAAGGCTTTTTCATGGCAGCTGTTGTCTTAGGGAGAGCAGAGAAGCCTTCCCATTTTCTTAAGTGGAGTTGAAAAAAAATTCCTTCTGTGTAACCCCTTACCATATCTAACGCCACCTTTTTAAGGACCCACGAGACTTAGGCCAGGTCTACACTAAGCCGGATAACCCCTTGAACGAATATTTATTTAGCCTAAACTCCGTTTCAGCCCCACTAAACTATTGTTTAAGGTCCCCCTCATCGGACAATTTTTTACACGGGTAAGTACGCTGTGTGTTTCTTGAATTGCCAGCTCTGAGCTTTGTATGGACTCACTGATTGTTTACGAAGTGAGTTCGGAGAGGAAGTGACGCCAGAAAGACCGCACCCCACAGCCAGCTTCAAAATAAAGCGGTTTCGTAATTCGGAGGTTAGCACTGGAAATATGGAGACGAGTCATCCAGACATCCCCGTGTTTCTCCTTCTTCTACATGTACAGAGACGCTTGTGGAACTCACACATGAATACCCATCCAAGATGGCGGCGCCCGGACGGGCTGCGACATTGCGGAGCTCTTGCTAAGGATGGAACATTTGGCGGAAATGCCGGACAGTTCTGCAGACTTCATGTTGTTTGTTTTATTCCATTTACACTGATTACACACGCCGGATTGTAATCAGCTGGAGGCGTGTCTTAATGAAATTAAACAATGGATGTCCGCTAACTTTTTGCAACTCAACGCCAAAAAAACGGAAATGCTGATTATCGGTCCTACTAGACACCGACCTCTATTTAATAATACAACTTTAACATTTGACAACCAAATAATAAAACAAGGCGACACGGTAAAGAATCTGGATATTATCTTCGACCCAACTCTCTCCTTTGAGGCACACATTAAAAGCGTTACTAAAACGGCCTTCTTCCATCTCCGTAATATCGCTAAAATCCGCTCCATTCTGTCCACTAAAGACGCTGAGATCATTATCCATGCGTTTGTTACGTCTCGCCTCGATTACTGTAACGTATTATTTTCGGGTCTCCCCATGTCTAGCATTAAAAGATTACAGTTGGTACAAAATGCGGCTGCTAAACTTTTGACAAGAACAAGAAAGTTTGATCACATTACGCCTATACTGGCTCACCTGCACTGGCTTCCTGTGCACTTAAGATGTGACTTTAAGGTTTTACTACTTGCGTACAAAATACTACACGGTCTAGCTCCATCCTATCTTGCCGATTGTATTGTACCATATGTCCCGGCAAGAAATGTGCGTTCAAAGGACTCCGGCTTATTAGTGATTCCCAAAGCCCAAAAAAAGTCTGCGGGCTATAGAGCTTTTTCATTTCGGGCTCCAGTACTCTAGAATGCCCTCCCGGTAACAGTTTGAGATGCCACCTCAGTAGAAGCATTTAAGTCTCACCTTAAAACTCATTTGTATACTCTAGCCTTTAAATAGACTCCCTTTTTAGACCAGTTGATCTGCCGTTTCTTTTCTTTTTCTTCTATGTCCCACTCTCCTTTGTGGAGGGGGTCCGGTCCGATCCGGTGGCCATGTACTGCTTGCCTGTGTATCGGCTGGGGACATCTCTGCGCTGCTGATCCGCCTCCGCTTGGGATGGTTTCCTGCTGGCTCCGCTGTGAACGGGACTCTCGCTGCTGTGTTGGATCCGCTTTGGACTGGACTCTCGCGACTGTGTTGGATCCATTATGGATCGAACTTTCACAGTATCATGTTAGACCCGCTCGACATCCATTGCTTTCCTCCTCTCTAAGGTTCTCATAGTCATCATTGTCACCGACGTCCCACTGGGTCATTATTGTCACCGATGTCCCACTGGGTGTGAGTTTTCCTTGCCCTTATGTGGGCCTACCGAGGATGACGTAGTTTGTGCAGCCCTTTGAGACACTAGTGATTTAGGGCTATATAAGTAAACATTGATTGATTGATTGATTGACCCTAAGACAGGGGTTCTCAACCTTTTTTCAGTGATGTACCCCCTGTGTACATTTTTTTTAATTCAAGTACCCCCTAATCCGATCAAAGCATTTTTGGTTGAAAAAAAGAAATAAAGAAGTAAAATACAGCACTATGTCATCAGTTTCTGATTTATTAAATTGTATAACAGTGCAAAATATTGCTCATTTGTAGTGGTCTTTCTTGAACTATTTGGAAAAAAAGATATGAAAATAACTAAAAACTTATTGAAAAATAAACCAGTGATTCAATTATAAATAAAGATTTCTACACATAGAAGTAATCATCAACTTAAAGTGCCCTCTTTGGGGATTGCAATAGAGATCCATCTGGATTCATCAACTTCATTCTAAACATTTCTTCACAAAAAAATAAATGTTTAACATTAATATTTATGGAACATGTCCACAAAAAGTCTAGCTGTCAACACTGTACATTTGCATTGTTGCATTTCTTTACACAGTTTATGAACTTACATTCATATTTTGTTGAAGTATTATATAAAAAATATATTTATAAAGGATTTTTGAATTGTTGCTATTTTTAGAATATTTCTGAAAAATCCCACGTACCCCTTGGCATACCTTCAAGTACCCCCAGGGGTACGCGTACCCCCATTTGAGAACCACTGCCCTAAGAGAAAGCGTTTGCAGCTGTGGCTCCGAAATAACAACACAGGCACGGCTTCTTAAAGACAGGCGCTTTACTTGTGTTTATGCCGTGAAAACAGGACAGGACATAAAATACAATGCTTCAGACATAGTTCAGTCACAGGCAAAAAAAGTGCTAATCAAAATAGCTACCTTGTGGCCTCTTGCCACTTCGGAGGTTTTTGGGCATCAAATATTTCAGTCTTGTGCATACTAAATAAGCGTACAATAATTAGACCGATGTACTTTACAAATATACAGAACAACTCGACACAATATGGCAAAAAACCTCGTGAAACTGGCTAAATGTTCTTGCTGCTGTGGATGGCTTGCTCAAAGTCTTTTGCATGTCTGCGCGAATGCAGGTCTCGCAGCCTCTTATACTAAACCAAAACCTCGCGAGAATAGCGGTGTAACCAAAGGAAATAAATTGCCTTTTTATAACAAACAACATTTGTCTCATTTATTTAAAACAAATTACAAATTCACAACCATAATAATTTTAAACAAGAAATATTAACCCTTAAAACAAAAATATTAAGTGTAAGTTTCAATGACACTTACAGCAGCTATTTCGGATACAACACTTTTCAGACGGCAAGAGAACTTTCAAATGTCAGCTGTGATTCTACTTACTGAAAAACTTAGTCCGTTTCTTTGAAGAAGAGTCAACGAGAATGCGGGCTGCCGTGGATGTGATAATCAATCAATCAATCAATCAATGTTTATTTATATAGCCCTAAATCACAAATGTCTCAAAGGGCTGTACAAACCACTACGACTATGACATCCTCGGAAGAACCCACATAAGGGTAAGGAGAATTCACACCCAGTGGGATGCCGGTGACAATGATGACTGAGAGGACCTCAAATGTGGGCAACCCCCCCCCCCACCTCTAGGGGACCGAAAGCAATGGATGTCGAGCGGGTCTAACATGATACTGTGAAAGTTCAATCCATAGTGGCTCCGACACAGCCGCGAGAGTTCAGTTCAAAGCGGATCCAAGACAGCAGCGAGAGTCACGTCCTCAGGAAACCATCCCAAGCGGAGCCGGATCAGCATCGTAGAGATGTCCCCAACCGATACACAGGCGAGCGGTCCATCCTGGGTCCCGACAAGCGGTCCATCCTGGGTCCCGACTCTGGACAGCCAATACTTAATCCATGGTCATCGGACCGGACCCCCTCCACAAGGGAGGGGGGGACAGAGGAGAAAAAGAAGCGGCAGATCAACTGGTCTAAAAAGGAGGTCCATTTAAAGGCTAGAGTATACAAATGAGTTTTAAGGTGAGACTTAAATGCTTTTACTGAAGTAGCATCTTGAATTGTTACCGGGAGGGCATTCCAGAGTACTGGAGCCCGAACGGAAAACGTTCGCAGACTTATTTTGGGCTTTAGGAATCACTAATAAGCCGGAGTCTTTTGCACGCAGATTTCTTGCCGGGACATACGGTACAATACAATCGGCAAGATAAAAATGATAGCGTATGCTTTGTATTACCTGGCATAGCAGACTCTATCAGTAATTGTATGTCGTGGACGCAACGTCTAAGTCCAGAGTATATAAAGTCACCAAAAACAAATGGACAATGAAGTTGAAGGCAAAAGAGTGAGGAGTGTCCAGACCAGATATGTAGATTCCTAGATTGATTGTTGTAAAATGTTCTTTGTCACATTGTTTACTTTCAACTGTTTATTAAAGATTTGATTAATTTATGATGGCTCAGGTGTGATTCACGACAAAAGGGCCCCACAGCACAATGGATTCCAGTTAATTGAAATACCACAACACTGGATATTGTTCAGATAAGTTAAATTTAAGAACTTCCACACAAAGCAACACTGGACTACAACACTATGACGTGCACATTTTCTGCGCATGCGTACTAGGTCGCATTGCGCCAGCTGACGGAGGGGGGTGCGGGTCTTAAACGACCATTGTGTGTGTGTGGACAAGGATAAATTTAGGTGGGATTTACCGTGAATAACCTTAGTGTAGAAGGGGCCTTAATAGAATAGAATACAATAGAGTTTTATTGTCATTATTGCAATGAACAGGTTCAAAGAACTACGAAATTAGAGCAGATCCCCTAAGGCAGTGGTCCCCAACCACCGGGCCGCGGCCCTGTACCGCGCCGCAGAATATTTTTTTATTAATTTCAATTATTTTTTAATAAAATAATATTTTTTATTTATTTATTATTTTTTTATTAAAACACCATAAAAAACACAAGATACACTTACAATTAGTGCACCCACCCCCAAAAAAACCTCCCTTTTTTATGACAAAAACCTCCCTTTTTTGTGACAAAGGGAAAGGAAAACGCCCCCCCCCCCCCATGTATATACATATACATAGAGATGTATCTATGTATATGTATATATATATCCACACAGATGCATATATGCATGCATATGAATAAATATACACACATACATATAACATTATTGCACATTGTAGTCCCAAAAAAAAAAAAAAAATAAATAAACATTACACATGAAGACATGATGGACATATTGTGCTCACTCAGAGCCTTAATGACCACAGTGTGTGCCTGAAAGTAACTGTAGAATAAAAGTAAAAACTTTATCATAAGATGCCATTACCTGTGCACTGACATTCATGTCCACACCTACTTCAAGTCTCCATTCTCCAGACACGCATTCTCACACACACACACACACGCACACACACACACACACTCTCGCTGCCAGTGTACAGGAATTTGTATAATCCCATTGACAACACAAAAGGCCCCCTAACAGTCATCCTCTTATTAACTCTTGTGGTATGAACAGAGAACATCAAAAGTCAGTAAAACACATAATTACTGGCATTAATATAACAAGCTCTTGGAGATAATCCACTCTCTTAAACTCCCACCCATCATCTCCTAAACTTGGATCACATGGATAGTAAAGGGAAGGTGGGTCCCCTCTTCAATTAAATGAGATATTCAAGCAGCATGAACAAACATATTTAGTGGATAATTAGTGGATGATTTTGAAGGTATGTCTGGCAAGGAGCACAAAGGTCGGGGAAGACTTGTGAGATGTCT
This sequence comes from Nerophis ophidion, assembly GCF_033978795.1. Taxonomy (NCBI): domain Eukaryota; kingdom Metazoa; phylum Chordata; class Actinopteri; order Syngnathiformes; family Syngnathidae; genus Nerophis; species Nerophis ophidion. The sequence continues at coordinate 50,121,922 of NC_084621.1, read as the reverse complement.
AAAATGACTCTAGGTCGCAAAACACTCTGTAAGGGGTCATAACATTATTTCTTTCTACATTTAAAGGCCTACTGAAACCCACTACTACCGACCACGCAGTCTGATAGTTTATATATCAAAGATGAAATCTTAACATTGCAACACATGCCAATACTGCCGGTTTAGTTTACTAAAATGCAATTTTAAATTTCCCGCAAAGTGTCCTGTTGAAAACGTGCTTGTGACGTAATTGGTTGGAGCGAACATTTTATCCCATCACCACTCACGGCTAATAGTCGTCCAATTTAATCGCATAATTACACAGTATTTTGGACATCTGTGTTGCTGAATTTTTTGCAATTTGTTCAATAAATAATGGAGACTCTAAAGAAAAATGCTGTTGGTGAAAAGCAGTGGATTGCAGCTGCCTTTAGCAACACAAACACAGCCGGTGTTTGTTGTGAAGCTTTAATATGGAACAGAGCGGTCAAGCAAACATGTTTCTCTACCACATGTCAAACGGCAGGTTTCGGTGAGAAAATTGTGGTAATAAGCCGGCTCTTACCGGAGACATGAGCGGAGCTTGCGTCCTCCTGCAGCTGTCAAAGAGGCAGCTGCGACTTTCTTGGCTCCTCCATGGCTTCCATCAGAGACATTGGCGGTCACCACACCCTTCCGACTTTCAGGTATGACTTTATAATCTCACTACAATACTAGTAACACAATAAGCAGGTAAGGGATTTTCCAGAATTATCCTAGTAAATTTGTCTAATAACATCTGAATCGCTCTCACTGCCCTCGCCTTTTTTTTTTTTTTTCTAGTCCTTCAGTCTCACTATCCTCATCCACGAATCTTTCATCCTGGCTCAAATTAATGGGGAAATCCTCGCTTTCTCGGTCCGAATCGCTCTTGCTGCTGGTGGCTATGATTATAAACAATGTGAGGATGTGAGGAGCCCTAAAACCCCTGACGTCACGCGCACATCGTCTGCTACTTCCAGTAGAGGCAAGGCTTTTTTATTAGCGACCAAAAGTTGCGAACTTTATCGTCTATGTTCTCTACTAAGTCCTTACAGCAAAAATATGGCAATATCGCGAAATGATCAAGTATGACACATAGAACGGACCTGCTATCCCCGTTTAAATAAGAACATCTCATTTCAGTAGGCATTTGAAGCATATCCCTGTGGTCTACGTAAGATGGAACAGTGTTTGTTGGTGAACAATTTGCATAGATTTTTGATAATGAATTATATCACTTAATCGCAGACTGGAGGTGTGAATAGAGACTTGTGTTGGGTAATACAATTACAGACAGCATTTTCATCATGCATTCGTTACGTCTCCTCTCGATTACTGTAACCAGAGGTGGGTAGTAACGCGCTGCATTTACTCCGTTACATTTACTTGAGTAACTTTTGGGATAAATTGTACTTTTACGAGTAGTTTTTATGCAACATACTTCTACTTTTACTTGAGTATATTTATAGAGAAGAAACGCTACTTTTACTCCGTTCCATTTATCTACATTCAGCTCGCTACTCGCTACTTTTTTTTATCGATCTATTAGTGTTTGTTTTGGTTAATGACAGCTTCAAAGTAGAATCTACGCATGCCTGGGTTTCACGAATCACATGCAGTCACTGGTGACGTTGGACCAATCAAACAGAGCCAGGCGGTCACATGACCCGATTTATACAAGTTGAAAAACGTATTGGGGTGTTACCATTTAGTGGTCAATTGTACGGAATATGTACTGTACTGAGCAATCTAATAATAAAAGTTTCAATCAATCAATAAAAAGTGTAAAGGAAAAAGGGCACTTTTTATTTCAACCGTACTTCCCGTCAAAAGCCTAAAGACTGATCGCACAGTTCCTGTCTTCACAATAAAAGCGCCGCTCCATCGCACCTGCGCTAACAAAATAAGAGTCTCCGAAAGCCAGCGCAAACAAGCTAGCAAACTACGGAGTTTGCCGCCAATGTATTTCTTGTAAAGTGTATAAAAACGAATATGGAAGCTGGACAAATAAGATGCCAAAAACCAACGACTTTCATGTGGTATTTAACAGAAAAGAGGAACTTTTTTCTTCTCCATTTGAAAACGTGGACGTCCGAGTCCAATCATTGCAAGTCATCAGGATCAGGTAATACACCAATTTATATTCTTGTCTTCATGAAAGATAGGAATCTATGAGTTAAACATGCTTGTATATTCATTAAAACACCTTCAACATGTGAACAAAAACGGCAAAATAAATAAATATAAATGATATACTGTATATATAAATGTATGTATATATATATATATATATATATATATATATATATATATATATATATGTATATATATATATATATATATATATATATATGTATATATATATATATATGATTTGTGTGTGTATAAATGATGTGTGGGTGTATGTATGATATGTGTGTGTATAAATGATATGTGTGTGTATGTATATGTATATATGAGGTAGATCACCTCGACTTGGTCATTTACTAAGTAATTGATAAACGTTTAAAAACTTATTGGGGTGTTACCATTTAGTGGTCAATTGTACGGAATATGTACTGTACTGTGCAATCTACTAATACAAGGTTTAATCAATCAATCAAATCAATGAATGCCTACTGAGGCTATGGTGCTGTTAAGTTATTGTGGCTCAATGTGCCATTTTTTTTATTTTATTTTAATGTACTATTATTTAATATATATTATTGTTTTAGTTGCTTAAGAGATATTCCTGGCTCTGAATTTGCTCATTGCTATGTTTATGTTTTTGTGCATTATTTGTTGCTGTAATCAGGTTACTCATCAGTTACTCAGTACTTGAGTAGTTTTTTCACAACATACTTTTTACTTTTACTCAAGTAAATATTTGGGTGACTACTCCTTACTTTTACTTGAGTAATAAATCTCGAAAGTAACCGTACTCTTACTTGAGTACAATTTCTGGCTACTCTACCCACCTCTGACTGTAACATATTATTTTCGGGTCTCCCTATGTCTAGCATTAAAAGATTACAGTTGGTACAAAATGCGGCTGCTAGACTTTTGACAAGAACAAGAAAGTTTGATCATATTACGCCTATACTGGCTTCCTTTGACTGATTGATACTTCTATTGGTAGATTGCACAGTTCAGTACATATTCCGTACAATTGACCACTAAATGGTAACACTCGAATAAGTTTTTCAATTTGTTTAAGTCGGGGTCCACGTTAATCAATTCATGTTACAAATATATACTATCAGCATAATATAGTCATCACACAAATTAATCATCAGAGTATATACATTGAATTATTGACATTATTTACAATCCGGGGGGGTGGGATGTGGCGGGGAATGGGGTTTAGCTCCATCTTATCTTTCTGATTGTATTGTACCATATGTCCCGGTAAGAAATCTGCTTTCAACGAACTCCGGCTTATTAGTGATTCCCAGAGCCCAAAAAAAGTCTGCGGGCTTTAGAGCGTTTTCTATTCGGGCTCCAGTACTCTGGAATGCCCTCCTGGTAACAGTCAGAGATGCTACCTACCAGTAGAAGCATTTAAGTCCCATCTTAAAATTAATTTGTATACACTCGCCTTTAAAAAGACCCCCTTTTTAGACCAGTTGATCTGCAGTCTCATTTCTGCTCTGCCACCACAGATGTTGTGCTAGCTGTTCAAAGTCAAGAACCGGGATGGACCACTCATCTGTAGTCCCCTCCAAGGTTTTTAATTTTGTATTCCCATTGGGTTAGAGTTTTTTGTTTCCCTGATGTGGGATCCGAGCCGAGGATGTCTTTGTGGTGTGTGCAACCCTTTGAGACACTCATGATGTAGGGCTTTATAGATAATCTTTGATTGCCCGATTGTAGCTGAGATAGGCACCAGCGCCCCCCGCGATCCCAAAGGGAATAAGCGGTAGAAAATGGATGGATGGATGATTGATTGATTTTTGTTCATTGATTCATATCTTGGGCATTGTTACGGCGCACTCGCAGTCTGTTTCTCCCTCTTCTGCGGGAGCACCGAGAAGCCCTGCTGAGAGCTTCGCTAGACACACCCCTGCGCTCGCTGCGCAGACCGAGACCATGCGCCGCCACAGCCGGAGGCAATCTGCAATCTACCCACCTGGTCCTAATGGGAAGCGACAGTATAACGAGTCTCTCCGCTGACTACTCCTTGCCAGAATGTAGTAGCTCTGTATAGAGTAAGCTTCTCGTCTCTGACTCCTCTCCTGTTATATCTCTCGCTCGCTTGTCTCCTTTGTGCCTTGTCCTGATTTGTCCTTGTTGTCTCCTGTCCCCAAAGTCCTCCGTGTCTCAGCTTTAGCTGTGCGCTTCTGCTAATGATCTTCCCCCCAGAGTTTGACTGCCTTCCTTGATCCTCAACCCCACGCTCGGACTTCTGGACGCCTTTCTCCTGCCCCACAACCCCGCTTAATAATTCATTTCCTACCACTTGTCTTTAATAATTTTGATAAAAATAATATAATGGAAAATGACACAATATGTTACTGCATACGCCAGCAGCTAAATTAGGAGCTTTGGTTGGTTACTTACTAATAAAACAAAAGTTGTCTTGTATTTTCACAATTTTATTTAAGGACAAACTTGCAATAAGAAACATATGTTTAATGTACCGTAAGATTTATTTGTTGAAATAAAACCAATAACGCAATTTTTTGTGGTCTCCTTTATTTAGAAAAGTACCGAAAAGTGTATAAATAATTTTGGTTAGGTACCAAAATATTGGTATTGAGACAACACTACTTCTCACTTTCTTCCACTTTTGTACAAACCTTAGTCTTTGCGCCATCTTTCTCTCGTCTTGCCTATGCTCCTCGCCCTCAGAAGAGCTGCAGTTTTGTGTATGATGAGCTCCTGGAGGGAGTGGGGGGTGAGGGATAGGGGGTTCAGGGTTTGGCAGGAGGCTTTGTTTCTCATATGAGATGAAAAAGCAAAGGCAAGGAATGAAAAGAAAAAAGACAGAGACAGAGGGTGAAAACTCAAGACCCCTGGGGGCACTTCTCTCCACAATGTGAGGATTTGCCTAACGGCTTCGCAAAAGGGTGTATTACATCTTCCACGGAGCACAAGGGGGTATAATCGCAGATCAAAACAAATTACCTATCTGTAGTCAACAGAGGTGTCTGTCTGTAAAAAGCCCAGAGTTACATAAGATTTAAGTCAGTGCTAACTGAGACTCTGATTTGGCACGTGAGGTGAATTCTTCCTTTGAAACCAAGGCCTAGTGCTAAGACACAGTGGTGCATGCCACACAAACTGTGAAGAACAAAGATTGGCTTTGATAATCACTTGAACTCCTTCTTAGTGACATTGTGACGACTTTAGCTTAAAGCCACAGAGATAATATAGTTGGTGCAATAACCTCCGAGAATGAACACTAAGGCATTGTATTTAAAATAGAATACAATCTAAATTGGCTACCAATAGGGTTGCGCAATATAAACGATATACGACAGAAATTATATTAACGTGGCCTATGATTTATTGCCACATCGCGATAAAGCATTTAGATGACATACAGGGAGACCCAAAAGTACAGAGCAAACACATCTTTGAATACATTTGTTATTTTTAGTTGTCTTATTTTCTTTTTAAATAATTAAACAAATGAATTAATACATGTGTCTACTGATATGGATGATTGTATAGCCATTGGGTGGCGTGCAACTTGAAGGTTCCTGGTTCAATCCAGCTTTTGCCATCCTAGTCACGGCCGTTGAGTCCTTAGGCAAGACACTTCACTCTAGCTCCCAGTGCCACCGAAACTGGTTGAAAGTTAGCTTAAAAATTATTAGATATTGGGTTGCACTTTGAAAAGCTTTTTGAGTCTCTAGATTAAAAAGCGGTATACAAATATAATTCACTTCACTTCACCAACCTTATGAAGTGAAGTGAATTATATTTATATAGTGCTTTTCTCTAGTGACTCAAAGCGCTTTTACATAGTGAAACCCAATATTTAAGTTACATTTAAACCAGTGTGGGTGTCACTGGGAGCAGGTGGGTAAAGTGTCTTGCCCAAGGACACAACGGCAGTGACTAGGATGGCGGAAGCGGGGATTGAACCTGGAACCCTCAAGTTGCTGGCACGGACACTGTACCAACCGAGCTATACCGCCCCAGTGCTGTATACTTTGCTCCCAGTCCCGTTCACACTGGTGTGGAAATGACTGGTTGGCCGTGGCTGGAAAGGCCGTAGGGACTAATTGGCAATCAGTCAGTCTACCTCGGAGTGTTTCTCCACCGTGTCCTCGGCCTTCCCCGTGGAGGCATTCGGGGGGCAGCGCAGTGGTTAAAAAACAATGCAATAGAGGACCTCTCATTGGCTACGATGTAAGTGTACTTTTATTTCTGTTTATTAACAAATTAGAGTGCATTATAAAAACATGGGTCATGGCTTTCATATTGATTGTAAATGATGGGCAAAATTCCAACAAAAGTGCAGTATCCCTTAAATCGAGTCAACTATGTGTGCAGTGGCAAAATGCAGTTATGTCATCTTCTTGTACAGACAACACGGATCCATCACTCTGTTTCTATTTATTCCAATTACACAGAGTTGGAAAAAAAAAAAATTCAATAGCGTTGTTAACGATAAACCGGATCCCGGTTCGAAAAGTGGCCAGTTTGGCTGAGTTGGCAATAGCCCCCTCAATCGATAAGATTCAGCTGTGAATCCTTAGGTTAATCAAGTGAAAACACATGAACCAGTTATCATGCCGAACTGAAGGTTTTTGTCTTTAAAATGATAAGAGAACCAGGGTTGTTTGTGAAAAGAACTCACACGCTTGTTCTGTTACTTATGTAACTGGAGACGAGAATAAAGGTAGATACATGGACCGGATTTTGCACGAGACAAGCAATTCGTTGACAGTTTCTCTTTACAACAACGCGAGAGTCACGATTGCCTGTCAAATAAATACCCGCAAGACTTGTAACGTCAACACCGCAAACCGTCAATATTTTAACTTCGCAAGGAATGGAGGCTCGTGCAGATTCCCAGTTTGTCTTTCTATACTTCACAACATACATTTTCTTACAACAGGCTCAATCTCTGTGTCCCGCTCACTTTTTCGGCTCCATTTGAACAACCTTTCACCTCCACAACACACATCACTTCACATCCTTGTCCCGGAAATCCCGCCCCCCAAGGCAAGCCAATGGCTAGAACACTTAGGTGACTGGTCAAAAATAAATATATTTGACATGTTTGCCTTTTTATTGTATAACAATTTTTTTAGGGGTATATGTGGTTTTAACAATTTCAAAATACGGGAAGCATGTCACATTTATAGAATGTTTTTTGTTCTATGTTTGAAGATGAACATGCCTATGGGTGTTCTAAATCATCAGGTTGTTGTTATTTTCATGGCATTCAACTGATCAGTTGTCTTAGAAAACGTTTCGCCTCTCATCCGAGTAGTTGTCATCAGTTAGACTTAGCTTGGACAGATCTAGTTTAAGCGGTTGGTGCCAAAGTCTTAACTATTTATCTTCTAACATGAGGAGGAGCGATGCGCTGGAAGGAATACTTATGTTCTTTTGTGGTGTAAAAAAGAATGCATCCATCAACAAATGTTAACCACAGAATTGAATACATTAAAAATAATCATTTTTACACTAAATCGAATCATTCTGTTGTATCGCGATGCGAATGGAATCGTCCATCACAAATCCCGAATACTTATGAATAGCATATGTGCAGAGCAAAGACCTTTAAAGGCCTACTGAAATGAGATGTTCTTATTCAAACGGGAATAGCAGGTCCATTCTATGTGTGATCATTTCGCGATATTGCCATAATTTTGCTGAAAGGATTTAGTAGAGAACATCGACGATAAAGTTTGCAACTTTTGGTTGCTTATAATAAAGCCCTGCCTGTACCGGAAGTATGTGCGCGTGAGGTCACGAGTTGCAGGGCTCCACACATATTCACATTGTTTTTAATGGGAGCCACCAGCAGTAAGAGCAATTCCGACCGAGAAAGCGACAATTTCCCCATTAGTTTGAGCTAGGATGATAGATTTATGAATTAGGATATTGATAGTGAAGGACTAGAACAAAATAAAATAAAGAAAATAAAAAAGTGACGGCTCCGGGGGGCGGCAGTGTAAGCGTTTCAGATGTAATTAGACACATTTAATAGGATAATTATGGAAGATCCCTTATCTGTTTATTGTTTTAATAGTGTTTTAGTGAGATTTTAAAGATTGTAAAGGCATACCTCGAGGTCGGATGGCTGCGGTGAACACGCAGTGTCTCAGAGAGAAGCCGAGGAGCCAAGCTCACAGCTGCCTTTTTTGACATGACAGCTGCTGCAGGACCACGAATAATCCAGTGATGTCTCCGGTAAGATATATATCACAAAACATGCTGGTTGACGTCGAGAAAACATGTTCGCTTGACCGCTCTGCTTCACAACAAACAAAGAAACATTGGCTGTGTCTCGGTGCTAAAGACAGCTGCAATCCACCGCTTTCCACCAACAGCATTGTTCTTTATAGTCTCCATTATTAAATGAACAAATTGCAAAAGATTCAGCAATAGATTCAGACGATAAATTAGCATGTTATGTGGGTACCTTTTGTAACAAAAGGAATATTTGTGTTTATGTTGCACTCGGACGTGGGATCGAAAGCCATAATAAGTGTTGACAGCTACTGATGTATATGTGCGTAGTGTGTATTGTAGACTCAGTGCTCGATCACCCAGTTTGTAGAGTCAGGAGACAGAACAAACTGAAACACATTTAATCAAGGTGTTTTTCAATGCCACGCAAACGCGACACAATGAAGTGACGTCAGACGGCAACCACTGATCTGTCAGTGGATGCTATCTTGCTTCAAAGCAACTTCACAGGTTATTATATTACTTAATTTGTTTTCACTTTTTTGAGTACATTATTATTGGCCTGTAATGGATAACTAAAAGGACGGTTGATAAAACACGGTTGTGGCTCATCGTGAATAACGTGTGCTCACTTCAAACTGTTACAACATTTTTTTTGGTGTTGCTTCTTTTTTGAAAAAATTATTATTCCAAGCTGGGGCTTCACGGTGGAAGAGGGGTTAGTGCGTCTGCCTCATAATACGAGGGTCCTGAGTTGTTTTGGGTTCAATTCCGGGCTCGGGATCTTTCTGTGTGGAGTTTGCATGTCCTCCCCGTGAATGCGTGGGTTCCCTCCAGTTACTCCGGCTTCGTCCCACCTCCAAAGACTAAATTGGCCCTAGTGTGTGAATGTAAGAGTGGATGTTGTCTGTCTATCTGCGTTTGCCCTGCGATGAGGTGGCGACTTGTCCAGGGTGTACACCGCCTTCTGCCCGATTGTAGCTGAGATAGGCACTGGCGCCCCCCGCGACCCCAAAGGGAATAAGTGGTAGAAAATGGATGGATGGATATTCCAAGCTGATTTAAATATGTAGCACGGCAGCTGAACTGAATGTGACAACGGAAGTGTCACAATTACGTCAGTCAGTTGGTACAAAAAATACAGATAGCAGAATCATTAATTCAGAATTTTCACGGTCCTCATTGACCAACCTAATTAAGAGAATATACCAAAAAATACATTACGAATAAACAGTGTGCTCTTTAATGTAGTCGTTTTATTGAAAGCTATCTGGTTTTGGGTCAGATTAAGGTGTTTCCATGGGTTGTGAAATGCTTCTTTTGAGCCAAATTATAATAGAAATCAGACTAATTTAGTGCATAGAAATGTAGACAGTGTTTCCACTTTGTTTCAATGAAGAAGATAATTTTAGAGTGAAAATCAGCTTTCAGTTAAAAAATTCTATTTGGTAGAAAGTTGCACTGGATCCCAGGGGAAGTATATTAGTATGAAATGATGGTGTCTGTCACAGTCCCTGTAAAAACACATGGCTTACGTCCCGTTATAAATTGTGCTTTCCTATTGCCTTTTTGTTTCGCCAGGTGCGTATTAAATCCCATATTTTTACTCTATCTGTCCCATCTAAGACACTGCCACCACTGGGGGGTTGCTCCGCAATCTGTTATTTATGTACACTGCTGTCCTTATGGCCAAGAGGTGGGCTCTCGTTCACACAAGTTATTAGGCCTCTGGATAGAAACAAGCTAAGAGGAAAACACATTTCTTTTCTAAATGGTGCCATCAGCTTTTTATGGCTAAAAGTTTTTCTGACTTTTATCTTCAGAAGACATTTTTTTTCTCTATTGGATACCTTCAACCTATATCATGATGTCATGAAGAAAAGAGACCATAGGGCCACAGGGTTTGCAGGTCCGAGCAAAGACTTTGCAGTAGCTAGTGATCTTTACTCAAAACATGTCCAAACGCCTATTGAAATCGATACTGTGTGAACATTAATTTTTAAAGGTCATCATATTTTGCGATTTCTGGGAAGTCTAAGAACAAGTTTCAAACGTGGACATCTCAGGTCTGTGGAATGTTGCTGACAACTGTCACCTCAAGGTATAGTCAAAGGTGAGCTGAGGTGTCGGGTCTGATATGTTCATATAAACAGTGTCTTTGTTGGGAAATCCAGTGTTATTGTTCAAAGATTAAAGCTTAGTCCTTGATGTTTGAGTCAGCTGCTAATGCCAGTGTCACAACCAGGTGCAACACAAACGTGAGGGCTTGCGTGAATAGTTGTGTAAATGGTTAAAGTGGGTATGTTTGAAAGTCTCTCAGGTGTCAGGTAAGGATCAAACCACATGTCAGTCATACTAGTACTGATAATGACCCCCTATTATTGCACAATTAGCTGCGAATGAACTCATTAATGTAAGTAAGGGTGTTGTGACAATGGTTCTCAGCAGCATCTAATACAAATTACACTGCTAATGACATCAGTCCAATATGTCATTTTACCTAAGCTGCTATTAGTGTAATCAGCACAGGTGATGATCCTTCTTCAGCAAACAATAATATGAATGGTCTTATAAGTGAAAAAGTATTAAGGACTGCTTGTAGTCATGTTTTTGGTTAAACTTCCAAAAGGTGACTTTAGTATTTTATCTTTCTAAAAATAAAAAAAAGCTGTTCCAAAACACCATGTGTAGCACTTGTTGATGTACATATGTGAAGCTGAGTTGTACAGACATTCATGTTTGAGTAATGATGAAGGAAATTGAAGTAATTGGAACCATCTTAAATAAATGATCCGTTTTGTAACTCAAACCCCTTTAAAATCCTAGATTGGTCGATATCCTAATCTCAGGTGCTCGTGAAACCAGCCACATCTTGCAATGTTGTTGTTATAAAACAGACTTGAATGAAAAGCTCATTAGTTTTATCTTTGGGCAGGAATCAGGGGTGCTGCCTGGCAAGGATTCCCAGCAGTCAAAATAGAAAACAAGAGCTCACTGTGTGCTCTTTGAGACATCAAGGTGTCTGATCTGAATTGCTTTAGCTTGGAGGGAGAATGGCTTTACCGTCCCTGTGAAACTGATCCGTGAAGTGGATTAGAGACGGTTCTTCTTTCACTCACAACAACACAGCTTGAAGAGTTGAGGTGGATGAATCCCTGTGTGAGTTTGTGTTTTGGAGTGCAAACATTAAAATAAACAATATTGAATTTTGCCAAATGACTATTGGTGCAATTCAATGATACAGCTAACAGTTTGTAGTCAACGATACTGATAGCACTTTGGACTACAGTTGTCCCTCGTTTATCGCGGACAATTGTTTCCAGGCCTGGCCGTGGTAATTACATTTCGGCAAAGTAGGATTTGTAATAATACATTTCATGTTTTTATAGTTAGTGAATAAAACCTGTTTGCGACCTTCTAAATATAGTTTTTAACATAGAGTCCCATTTACTCTCGTTTCACCCTATATCGTAGCTATGAGTGCACCGATCACCTGGAGGATCCTTCAAGCGTCCTAGCTATGGTTGTCGCTAAAACACGGCCACGCAGTAGAAAATGCTTTGTCACATCCTGGGTAATTATCCAACTTAGAAGTTGGCTTCCATGTGCGGCAATCATGGATGTGTGTTGCTCTGCCAAAAGTTCATCAACTTGACAGTCATAGCTATGACCATTACCCGTGTTGTTAGCATTCCGTGTGCCGCGTTGTCATTCCACATAGCTTTTGCCAAAGGTTCAGTAAAGTCACATGGAGCTATGTTGAAAAAGAAGTCAATAAACAGAGTTCATCTCCGCTAAGCGGATAGCTGCTAATAGCTTGTATCATTAAGTGGCAGGCTATCGGGTCAAATAGAATCCTCAGTCTTGTCTTTTGCTATCGTTCAGGCCAAAGGCTCACAGATATGGATTTTTGTTATTGATGAGGCATGAGTTGAAGAGTATACATCAAACATCAAAAATGTGTTCTGCCAAAAGTTGGTAATTTTAATCGTCGCTTTGAAGACACAGTGGATCCACGCTTATCTGCATGTTGTTGTCAGTCAGCATTATCACCCTTAACTTTGAAACAGAAGTTACGCCTTTTGAATATCTTTATCATTCGCAACACCATAATCATAGAAAATAAAACAAATACTGCACTGGCGTATTTTAAGGCGACCTCCACTGTACTTGTTTCCTCTGGCAGCTACAGTAAATGTAAGCAGCCTAACCCGAACCAACACGTCTCTTCTTCTAGTTGGAGAAAGCAGGCCCTCGGAGTGCGTGGGTCTCAGGCTTGCAACCTATGATCCACCATAAACAAACTCACGGGAAGGCTATCCGTTGCAGAAAAACTAACCTCAACTTCCATAACCCCTCCTGCCATCTCCCTTACAAAAGTCCCGTGGCGATGGTATTTTGGATGACGTGGACAGGCTTAATCAGCTTGAAGTCCCTAGTCTGAAACTACACATGAACGGCGCTTGGGTGAAGGTCGTTCTATCCACAAAGTTGTGGTGATGTGGTAGTCCGGCAGCTACAGCCGTGACTTGGCTGACCTATTTAGGAGTACCGGAGCCCACTCCAAAAGGAGAGACCCAGAGAAAAAGTGTGGCAAACATTGGTCACCACAAAACCCCCTGACTGGCATACTGCAGCCAGTAGGGACCTATTCATGCAATCAAAACACAAGAACAAAACCAAAACTGAACCGTTTTACAGTGGGAGCGTGGAATGTAAGGACCCTCATAGACAACGACAACACAGACATAGAGAGACCACACCGACGCACTGCTCTCGTGAGTCGGGAACTGGACCGCTTCAATGCCCTCTCCGAACCAGAGTCGGTGCCAACTACACCTTTTTCTGGAAAGGAAAATATGCTGAAGATCGGTGGGTCCACGGTGTTGGCTTTTTGATCAAGATATCAGTCATAAATCGGTATAACCTGGTCCCAACACCTATGAATGAACGTCTCATGACCCTTCGTGTGTCACTCCATAACAGCAACAACATGACCCTGACGTATGCACTAGCCCTTGTGACCGAGGAATTGTCAAGTAATACCCTTAACCGAACCATCCAAGCTGTATCCAGTAAAGACAAGCTTCTTGTGCTTTGGGATTTCTATGCCAGAGTCGGTCGCAACCACAACCACTGGGAGGGCATTCTGGGCAGGCAGGGTTTTAGATCCTGTAACTCGAACGGGCTCCTACTCCCTGGCCTATGTCCTGAAAACAAAGCACTGAACCATCCTTGACTACATCCTTACTCACTCACATCATCTACGCAATATCCTTCTGACCCGCAGCATGCCCGGTGCAGATGATTGCTGGACAGACCATTGGCTCCTCATATCTCGCCTCAGACTCTGACTGAGAAACCTTCCCCGCCATAACATACAAGCAAAGAGGGCAGGATTCCGCAGAAGTGGACTGGTCTGTGCTTCACAGCACCATCAACAAGGCTGCAAAGGAAATAGTTGGCTACTCCAGATGCTCCCATCAAGCCTGGTTTGATCAAAACAACAGCGATATCCAACAACTGATCAATCAGAAGAATGCTGCCCGCCTGGCATAAAAGAACCGCCCGTCTCGCGCTTGTTTGCAACACTTCAAGGGAGTAAAGCAGAAGTGCCAGTGAAGGCTCTGAGAAATGCAGAACCTGGCAAGACTAAGCAAATGAGATCCAATCGACGCAGACAGCAGAGACCTTCCCCGCTTCTATGCTGCAACAAAGGAAATATTTGTCCGTTGTTGTGGAGGGATCAACACCCTCCAGTCTGTTGATGGGGCAACTACCCTTACAAAAGATCAAGCCATCCTCAAACAGTGAAAAAAACACTTTTGCCGGCTCCTGAAATGCCCATCTACAGTGGCTGATGGCCTGCTTTGTAAGGTTCCCAACACCCTGTCAGGCACTGGATGTCACGCCCTCTCTCCTGCATCAAGTTTTGGACGGCATTAAGGGCCATGAAGACAAGAAAGACCCCTGGACCAGACAAAGACTAAAATCCTTGGGCAGGGAGTCCCGGGCCATTCTCCTCCAGACACCTGCAATGTACGACTTTGTGGAAAAGTCCTTGAGACTGTGAACACTTTCTTATATCTCAGAAGTTATCTTGCCAGTGATTGCACTTTGCAGAACGATATAGACAACAGAATTTGTGCTGCACTTGCGGCATAAGGGAGGCTCTCCAAAACGTTGTTTCCTAAACCATAACCTTAGTTTCCATACCAAAATCATGGTGTTCTGAGCCATCATTCTTTCTACACTTCGGTATGGCTCTTAGGTGTGGGTTTTGTATAGGTGGGATGTGAAAAAGATGGAGCGTTTCCAACAGCAGAAACTTTGTGCAATCCTGAATATCAAATGGAAAAACTTTGTCACAAATGAGTATGTCCTTCTCCGAGCCAACCACCGTAGCATCGAGGCAAAGATGGCACGACACCGCCTCCACTGGACAGGACATGTCAGAACAATGCCCACAATCCAATTCCCTCGTCAGATCCTGTTCTCACAACTTGTATCTGTCACAAGACCCCTGGTGACGCCAAACGAAAATTCTGTGACCAACTGAAGGCCACTTTCCTCAGCTGCAACATTGACCC